>NC_053028.1:536409678-536768690 GCF_003073215.2 Triticum urartu
GAATTGACGGGTACCCAACCCAACTGCCCTCGGACCTCCCGTCTCTGTCGGTGCGGTGCGCATGTGCCTGCTCTGCTCAACAGAGGCCGTAGGTTTGTCCACCCAACAGAAAAAAGAGAAGGAAAAACAGAGCCCGCAGGGACGCGTGCTCGCTGTTGCTTTTTCTGTGCCGTGTACTACTTGTAGCAGTGTAACGTTCGGCGACACGCGGGGCGGCGTCAGAGAAACCCGACGAATGTCACGTAAGAGCATCTCCAGGAGACGCTAAAAATCGTCCCCCCGTGTCGCTCCCCGCGAGCGGCCCGGGCGCTAACCCTTAGCCGCCGGGCACCGCCGCCACCCATCCGCCCCTCCTCCCCCGCTGCCGCCGGCGAGCGCCGCCCGTGCAAAGCCTGTGTGGTGTCGGCGGCGGCGGGCTCTTCCACTCCGGCTCACGAGGTGGGCTGCGCGGGGCAGCTGCGCCAAGCAGAGGAGGCAGGCGCGAGGCGCTGCGGCGTGTGTCTGTGCGCGCGCCGGCGCTGCTCGGCACGCCATGGCGGAGGGGTGGCTAGCGCGCGCGCCTCTGGCGCGAGGAGGAGGCAGGTCGCGGCGTAGGATCCGTGGGCGCGCGAGGTCTCCAGCCCGCGCGGATCTGGCGTCTCGAGGGCGCTCGCTCTGGCGGGGTGACCGCGTCCGGAGGAGCGGCTTGGCTGCGCAGGGAGGCGTCGTGCTCGCGCGTCGGGGATCCGGATCTGGCGCCTGGATGCCGCCCCGTGGCTCTGCCGGCCCGGATCTGGTGTGCTGGGGCGTTGGCGGCCGGGCCCGCGCATGGGAGCTCCGCAGGCAAAGTCTTCATGAAAGTCTTCAGAAATACCAAAATCTTCAGTCGAAGATATTCATTTTTAGGGGTCGACTTTTCCTGTAAATATCAAACTCCTCATAGACTTATAGACCTGTGTACACTCACACACGCATTAGTCCCTTAACCTATAAGTCTTCAATACACCAAAATCACTAAGGGGCACTAGATGCACTTACAATCTCCCCCTTTTTGGTGATTGATGACAATATATGTTAAGTTTTCAACGGGGATAAACATATGAAGTGTAAATACTGATATTGAGGAATTTTATTGCAAGATATAGAAGAACTCCCCCTGAAGATGTGCATAGTGAGGAATTTGCTTTTGAAGCAATGCACACTTGAAGAGTTGAATCATAGAGATCTCCCCCTATATCTTGTAATTCATACACGCATTTAACATATAATATGAAGAATTTGAAATGCATGATGAAATATGATGCCTGATGAAATTCAGCATGCGTGCAATAATATTAACGAGGAATAAGCATGCAGAATAGTGCATCAAGAGTATCAAAGCACAGTGCATCAAAAGTATCAGAGCACCATCGGGTTTAAGATTACAACTCGATCCAATAAAGTTTCAGAAGAACGAGAGTTGTAACTTAGCAAAAAAAACGCCCATATAGTAGACCCGCTTGAAGACTAACTCATATTTCTTCCCCTTTGTCATCGAATGACCAAAATGATCGAAAATGAGGACTAACGCCCCTGAAGATAATCATGTTGATGAAGGAGTGCCAGCGTTGTTGGGGTCGTTGGTTGATGTAGGGCCTGCCGCAGTGTCGTCCAAATCTTCATGTTCATCAGTGTCGTGCGATGAAGAATATGAGCTGGCCACCAGAGAAGGAATTTTGACCTTCTTGAATTTCTTCGGTGGAGGTGCAGACCAGTCAAAATCTTCATTAAGACCCATGTTCTTTAGATCTTCTTCACCATACAGATGTGACATGATTGCCCAGGTGCGACCGAAGACTTGATGGAGGTAGTAGTGGTTTTTCTTCACTGCATTGTGTGTGGCAGTCATGTTGTGAAGAAGTGAACCAAACTGACGCTTAACCCATTTGTGATTTCGATCCACCTTCTGGCGAAGACTAAGCAGAAGTTCACGGTCAGTCATCACGCGCGGAGCAGTGGCTTGAGGAGTGGACTTGGGTGCATTGGCAGAGTCATGTGTGGCAGAGTCATCATTGGTGGAATAAGATGCAGCTTTGCGAAACTGACCATCCAATGGACGAATGCCTTCATCAATTACAGCTGGTGCCTTGCCCTTTCCATCAACCGAGGAATATGTCTGCCTGAGGACTTCAATTGAGGGCAAGTAGCTGAGATGATTCCGGAAATTAGCTTTGTAGTTGAGTGAAGACCTTGTCCTGAGGAATCTCATGATCCAAGGTGCATAAGGCCTCAGCTCAAACGGAGACAGTGCAACATTGGCCATAGTCCTCATGAAAAAATCGTGATAATTGACAGGAATGCCATGAACGATATTGAATACCAGATTCTTCATGATGCCAACAATTTCCTCATAAGATGAGTCGTGGCCTTTGATAGGACTGATTGTCCTCGTAAGAATACGATAGACATTTCTGGGCACGTACAACAATTCCTTCACGAGGAATTTGGTTCTTGGTGCTTGACCTGGCTTCAAAGGTTTCATCAGCACCTGCATGTAATGATGTTTGAGCTCAGGTTCACTGTAAATGCAGCGAGCTTCTTCAAGGGGAGGACTGAGTGGTAGAGCACGAAGCAATTCAGAGGCTGGTGCAGTGTAGTGAGTGTTTTTAGACATCCAGTCCAGCACCCATGAATTCACATCTTCAGCATCTCCGGTGATGTGCAGCGTTGCATAGAATTGAAGAATTAGTTCTTCATTCCAATCGCAGATGCCATAGCAAAAGTTGAGCAGCCCAGCGTCGTGAAGAACACTGAGGACTGGTGCGAAGCACGGCAGAGATTCCATATCCACGTGAGGAATATGCTCATGGTAGAAAATCTTCTCCTTATTGAACAGCACCGAGGAATAGAAATTGGCTTGACTAGCAGTCCAGAAACGCCTCTTCCTAATGAGAGCAGAGTTATATGGGTTGTAATCTTCGAAGAATAAGTGCTCGCCGAAGAAATCATCCGCCTTGAACTTTTGCTTGCGTGAGAATGGGTCCTTTGGCTTCGGCAGAGGAGTGTCAGTGAGTTGCATCACGACCTCAGGAATCTCAATCGCAGGTTCTTCAGGCTGAGAAATTTCTGATTCCTCCTTAGTGGCAGTCTGCGTCGTTGGTTGTTCAGCAGCAACAGTTTCTTCAGCGCTAGTGGCTGGAATTTCCTCATGGACAGATGCAGTGGGATGAGTTTTTTCAGAGCCCATGTGAACAGTTTGTGTGAGAGACTGAGGAATTTGCTGTAGAGGGGTGAACATTGGAGAGTTTAGATGCTTACTTTCCCAGAATTCATCACTGATTATGTGTGTGGAGCAGCCAATGTCCACATCTTCATCTTCCATTTCTTCAACGCCAGCCTCTTCAGCTGTGAACTGAGGCATAGGCGAGGAGATGATAGGTGTTGAAGGGATCGCATCCACTTCAATTTCTTCATCCAACGGTTCAGACGAAGCAGCAGAATGAGTTGCTTTATCAGATCCGCCGGGGATCACATATTCTTCATCAAAAGGAACAAGGTCCTTTGATGGCCTGGTTGAGATGGGAACAGCATCAATCGGATGTGCAAATGAACTTGTCATAGACTTCATTTTCTTCGGAGCTAAAGAATCTGAAGCAGCTGATGCTTTCCTTTTCTTCACTGCAGCACGCTCTGCAGCCTTGGTCTTCTTGAAAGTGCGTTATATCGACTAGAGGGGGGGTGAATAGGCGATTTTTATGAAAGTCTTCAAAACGTGGAAGTTTCGAAGACAAACAACAGAAATAAACCTATTACCATGCAGTGGAAGGTAGACTACACTAGGCAAACCATAGTCAAGTATTCAATGAAGTGAAAGCACAGTGACTAATAGCAGCTAGGTAGTAAGGATCAGGTAGGAAGATATTCTGAAGCCAAACAGAACACGCAGTCACTCAGTGAAGACAAAAGATAGTGCAATCATACAATGGCTTCACAAGGACCAACAGTAAGTAAAGGGAAGGGAAGGATGAAACCAGTGACTCGTTGAAGACAATGATTTGTTGGACCAGTTCCAGTTGCTGTGACAACTGTACGTCTGGTTAGGGCGGCTAGGTATTTAAATCTGAGGACACACAGTTCCGGACACCCAGTCCAGAACATGCAGCTCAGGACACCCAGTCCTCACCGTATTCCTCTTGAGCTAAGGTCACACAGACCTCGCCCAATCACTCAGGTAAGTCTTCAAGGTAGACTCCCAAACCTTCACAGACTTCGTTCACCGGCAATCCACAATGTCTCTTGGATGATCAGAACGCGACGCCTAACCGGCTGGAGGATTCACAGTCCTCAAGTGTAATAAGTCTTCAGATCACATAGACAAGAAGACTTAAGTGATGCCTAACACTCTTAGGCTCTAGGTGGTTAGGGCTTTATCCTCGCAAGGAATTCTCTCTCAAAGGCTTCGAGATGGGTTGCTCTCAAATGACAAAAGCCGTACTCTAACTCTGAGCAGCCAACCGTTTATGGTTGTAGGGGGTGGGCTATTTATAGCCACTAGGTAACCCGACCTGATTTGTCCGAAATGACCCTGGGTCACTAAGGAACCGACACGTGTTCCAACGGTCAGATTTCAAACTCACGCGGCAGCTTTACTTGGGCTATAAGCAAAGCTGACTTGTCCGACTCTGGACAAGTTTTGCTCTCATAGTCTTCACTCGAAGACATAGGTTTTGGTTAAGCATCACTTCAGTCATTCCGACTGGTTCTCTTGGACCCCACTTAACAGTACGGTGGTTCCTATGACTCAATAAAGAAGAAAAAGAACTACGAAAGATCTAAGTCTTCGAGCTCCATAGGCTTCATGCGATGTCTTCTCTTGTCATAGTCTTCAATGTGAGTATCTTCACATACCACCTTTGACATCAATGTCTTTATACAATTTTAGGGGTCATCTCTGGTAGGAAAACTGAATCAATGAGGGACTTCTACCTGTGTTATTCTGCAATTCTCACAAACACATTAGTCCCTCAACTAGGTTTGTCGTCAATACTCCAAAACCAACTAGGGGTGGCACTAGATGCACTTACAATCTCCCCCTTTTTGATGATTGATGACAAACTAGTTGAAGTTTTCAACGGGGAATATAATATGTGAGATTGTAAAGGATAAGGAATTGTCTTCATAAGTTGCAAGGGCTCCCCCTGAAGATGTGCATATAAGTAATTTGCTTTTGGAATGCAAATGTACATGGCAGGTTGTACTTGTGGAGATCCTCTTCAACTTATGATGACAATTCATTATGCATGTGAAGGTATGTGAAGATAATGACATGCATAATGGAAAATGGACGTGTGCAAAATGATCTAAGTGCGGAATTTATCGTCGCACATGCGGAATTTATCATCGCATCACAAAGTGGCAAATAAGCAGCAGACGACCATTGAGTTTAAGTGTTACAACTCAAAGAACCAAATGTATCAAAATGAGAGTTGTAAACACGAAGCAAAATATAAAGCACCCGCCCATATGGACCCGCTTAAAGACTATCAAACTCATATGCTTCTCCCCCTTTTGTCAGTAAGGACCAAAAAGGTTTGAAGACATAGAGCATCTACTCGTTCCCATGAAGAGTAGGTGAAGCAGCAGGGTCGTCGGTGGTGTTCGGCGGTGCAGAAGAACTGGGAGCAGTGTCGAAGCATGCTGAAGAAGGTGGCGGTGAAGTGGCATCGTCTTCATCCTCGATCACTCTGACATTCACAGTTGCAGCAGAGGAAGAGAACTCAGAGTCTTCAACAGATGGAGTGCGTCGCAGCACTGCCCTTCGAGGAGGTGTGGAGTCAAACTTGAAGCATTCAGAGAAGCCATCCTCTTGAAGATCATCTTCAGAGCACATCAGCGTCAGCCCCTTCCATGTGCGTCGAGAGGTTTCATGGGCAACAAAAGCATTCTTGGTGGTAAGATTGCGAATGCGGTTGACATCCACCAAGAGGCTTTGCATTTGACGCTTCAGCCAGTCATGATGCCTATCCTATTTCTAATGAAGAGCCACCAGAAGCTCTCGGTCATTAAGAACACGAGTGCGCTTCTTGGGTCGTTGGGCAGTTGTGCTGTCGGTGACTTCAGTAAGAGCAGGATGTGGTGCACGTGTAGTTCCAGCCAAAGGATACACATGAGTGACTGCTTCAACTCCTTCAATGTTCTGAGAAAAACTTTGATGCTCCGCATTCTGAAGACTTAGAGGTTTCTTGGCAGGCTCATGATAGATGGCTTCAATAGACATATCCACATCAGGCAGAAAGATCCGATGATTGCGAGCAGATGGCTGATATGAGATAGCGGAGTGAAGTTTGATCAGCCGCATTACCCATGGGGCATAGAACTTCAAGCCAAAAAGATCAGAGCCTGATGCAGCAAGTTGGCGAATGAAGAAGTCCTGTGCATTGAAGCATTTGCCATGAAGAATATAGAAGACCAAAGTCTTCATTGCACCTTCCAGCTTGGCATGTGGAGAGTGTCCTTTGATGGGCCAGAGAGTTCGCCTTATGATGTGATAAATAGTCCTTGGCAGATACTCTAGGTCTTCAACAAAGAACTCTTTGGGATATGTAGCATCTTGGGGCAATGGCTTCATAGTACTGAGCATCTGACTCATGTTAGGTTCAGGCTTCTGAAAGATGCTCTCCACAGCTTCACTGTGAAGTTGACAGCCAGATTCATACAGATCGCCAGGAGTGGGTAGACCAGTGAGCTCAATGATGTCAAAGGCTTTGGCTTCGTGATGAACATTTCCTGTCATCCACTCCAGGACCCAAGTCTTTGGATCTCTGTTGTACCCGCGGATGTGAAGTGTGGCATAGAATTGGAGCAGCAACTCTTCATTCCAATGCTCTTGATCAGTGACGAGCGGCAGCAATCCAACCTCTTTGAAGCAATCCAGAGCTTCTTCCAGACAGGGCAGACCAGCTATTGCTTCAATGTCAAGACGCTTGTGTGGGAAGATGCGACCTTGATTGTATAGAATGCAGGAGTAATAGCTTCGCTGCGGATAGCTCCAGAACCGATCAGA
Source organism: Triticum urartu (assembly GCF_003073215.2). NCBI lineage: Eukaryota > Viridiplantae > Streptophyta > Magnoliopsida > Poales > Poaceae > Triticum > Triticum urartu. Next base: position 536,416,700 of record NC_053028.1, read on the forward strand.
TGATATTCTTTCCCTTGAGTAGGGGTTCCTGGAGCTATTGAAGAATGTGTTGTCTGCTCTGAAGCCATTGACATTGAAGGATCCAGGTGCTGATGCAGGACCTGGAAACCTGGGCAATCTTGGGATTGGTTTCTGTACCTGAGGCCTGTGCTCAGCATGATAGTCGAACTGAGGACCGGCAGTAGGCGCAGGAACAGAAGCAGTGGGATCAGTGGCTTCGCTGACTTCTAGTGCTTGGGTTGGTGAAGGCTCCACATTAGCTTCAGCCATGACAGCGTCAGTGGCTTCATTGGTGTTGGTGGTGGCAGCCTCAAGATTTTCAACCTCCACTTGACGAGCTGGAGGGTCGGTCACAGTCACGTTCTCCTCGAGAACAGCTTCTTGGTGGGACAGGGGAGTAGCAGCTTGTGGGGCTTCTTCTTCATCGGCTGATGCAGCCGGAATGTCTTCAGCAGCTTTAGCTTCAGACTCAGAGACTGGAGGCCTTGGTCCTTTGCGAAGCCTGCGCAACGCTGGCGACGCCTGTGGAGTTGGAGTTGGCTGGGCCTCAAAGTCTTCTTCCTCTTGTGGGCGATCAACCCATGAAGCATCCTGAGCAATTGGCGTCAGAGGACGACCAATGCTGATGAGTTCGCTGTGCGTTAGCACAGGCGATGATACCTGTTGGTGCTCGAGCTGAGGAAGGACTGCATCATCTTCAACATGGTCATGGTGACCAATGTCTTCAGCAGCGACGGGATCAGCTGCTGGAAAGTCTTCAGCTTCATGATCCTCTGTGAAAGCAGGCTCATGGATAGTCAGTTGACGTTCTTGCGGTTCAACGTCAGGGTGAACCATGGAGATGGGTTCAACAATCAAGGGCTCTGTGGGAGCAGCCCGTTCCTTCTTGGTCTTCCTCTTCTTCTTGGAGGGGGCAGTAGCAGAGGCTTCAGGATGTTTCCTCTTCCTGGCTTCAGCCTCAGCAGTCCTCGTCTTCTTCAGCTCTGAAGTGGTTGACCGGGCCTTTGGCTTCGAGCCAGTCATGCTAGTTGGAAAGACAATGGGATCTGCTTCCTGCCTTGGTGCGTTGGGTTCGGCCACAATGGGCTTCTTCTTCTGCTTAGCAGCCATCCTGGGATGAATGCCTGGACGCCCAAGGGCCTTGCGCTTCTCAGCTTCGTTGTAGCCTTGCACACACTTCTCAGCCAGGCTCTTCATGCGCTCTCGAGAACCCTGAGCTTCTGCGCGTTTCTTGAGAAAGGCTTCTTTGAGCTCGTGCAGCATAATCTTGAAGTTTTTCACCTCTTGCACGCTGAGTTTGGCCATATGCTTCTTGAACTGAGCCTTTTCATAGTCAATCTTTTGCTTCAGTTTGACGATGCGCTGAGCGAGAGCTAGCTCTGAAGCAATGGCGCCATGGAAGGCGACACTGAGGCCAATGGGTAGTTGCAGATCTTCGAAGCTGATGTTTGGCGTGTCAAACCACTCATCAATGAAGTTGTGGATGATTGTCACGTCAAAGAGAGGCAGATCATTGAATATTTCTGCTTCTTCTTTGCTCTTGATGAGTTGCTCAAGAGCGTCATCTGCAAGATCTTCATCACTGGACAGATCAATGACATCGTTGCGCAGAATGGCAGCAGCTGTCAGCTCTTGGCCGGTGTGTGGCAGAGGCATCTTGACCTTCTGGGGCTTGGAGATGCGTGACAAATCTTCAGACCGCACACTGTCTTCAGGAGGTGCAGTTACCAATGGCTTAGCTCGTGAGATTTTTGGTGCAGAGGCAGGCTTGGAAGCTTTTGGCTGCTTCAGTTTCTTTGGCTTCGGCGCTGCAGGCGCTTCATCTGAGTCAGCGTTATCTGTAGGCTCATTTACGACAATCCCTTGAACCACTATATGGGTGATGAGACCTTCAAGGTTGTAGAAGGGCCCAAGAAGATTGGGTTCAGCTTCGCGAGTTCCATCGGCACGGGGAGCAGAGGGACTAGGGTTGAAGTCTAATCCCAAAGACTTTTGGTTCTGCTTCGCTGAGTTCTTGGCAAACTGGAAGTTGCGCTTGAACAGATTGTCGTCACGGCACCATAGTAGCGACGATGGGTGTGCATCTGCAGGTTGTGGCCCGCGGACCATGCAGGGATAGAAGCCTTATTCAAGGGCTTCTTCTCTGGACCTGGGTTGAAGATTCTTGTATAGGATGTCTCCCCACGGTTGCTTGATGGCATTTTTCTCAGCATATTCTTGGGTCACAAACCGGTATTTGAACCATTGTTCTGCCCAATATCTTCGAATCCACTGGATTCGGGTCTTGCGCTGATTATAATCCTCTTCAGGATCTGTCTTGTAAAGTTCTGAGAGGTCATCAGGCAGATCTCTTGATGTTCCGCCACGAGCTGTCTGCCTCCCTTCCTTGCAGCTTTCTCTGAAGCCATGAATTTTAACCTGAAAGGCTTCAATACGTTCAAAGGCTTCAAGGGTTTTCGTTTGCTGGACAAACAGGAACTGGCTTCGGGAGAATTTATATGATGCTGTAAGAATTCTGCAAATGAATGCAGACTATGAGAACCAAGGGATTCTCCCACGGACATGTACCTGTGACAGCATTAAGGTGCGAGGGAAGGGGAAGAGGTCATATGCATTCTCAGAAGATTTTGAAGATAAATCAGTTTAGAAGACATTGACCTCATCGTGCGAAGACATTCACTCATAGATAAGGAGTTGGTTCCAGATTTGTACGAATCCATGGATCAGTACAAGTGAGGAATCTAACTACTTTGTGAAGTACAAGTGAATATACTAGGCATATTATGAGATGCAGTATGTAAGATATCCAACTTGTGTGAACAGAAACTGCTTGTGGTAGAAAGTGACGAAGCTATAGGATCAAAGGGGCTGTAAAAAGGAAGTTTTATTTACCACATGAAGAACTGCTAGACGGAGTGGAAGAGGAGGCCGAGCAGTTCGATCGTCCATGCCCTAACTTGGCGACGGAGGACACCTACGGCGACGGCGGAGAGGACGATGTCCGCGGTCGGCGTGAGGACGGCGTCGGAGAGGTTGCGGCAGCGAAGCGCTTCGTCGCCGGCGTCGTCGAGAGTTAGTGGTGGCGCTAGGGTTCGTGCGAGTGTGGAAGAAAAGATAATGACTGCGGTGAGGCGTGTATTTATAGGGACAGGGGCGGCTCAGTGTTATTACACAGGTGCCCCTGGCGATTCATATCTGAGGAACACGTGGCCATCATGCAGCATGTCGGAGGTTGTTCCACGTCCCACGCACGCCTGGATTGTCGGGTGGTCGTTCCCACTTCTCCGGGTTTCAGGTGAAGGAATGAGCATTGAAAACGGACTTAATGTTTGTCTCTGTATCTTCTGCTGACAAGGACGCAGAGAAGACATTTGACAGTTTCAATAGAATGCATATGACTTGGAGAGATAGAGTTTGAGATAGAAAGCATAGAGAGGTTAGGGTCCGATCACATTCACTTAGTTCAAAAGACTCAACATGAAGACATAGCTATAAGTGAATGTTGTAGAGGACAGAACACTAGTATATATATATATATATTCAACATAGAGAAGATAATCATGAAGACATGTTGAAATTTAAGCCAAACCAAATGTGAAGACATAGCAAATGTGACGCCATGAGTGAAACACTTCGAACAGAACCTTTGGTGGTGGCGTTACCCACCGTATAGGAAGTGTTAGACCCAGACACGACGCACAATTATCGTGGCGTTCCGAAGTCAAATTCCACATTAATGTATTCACACTTAGAATGTATGTCTTCATTGATTGAAGATATACTTTACTTCGTGTGTTGCACATCTAAGTCATCAATATGCATAAGTATTAGGATGTGTGCCTGATCACAAGACATTTGAGGATTCCAGGATATTTAGCTCACACCGTAACTTGCAAAATCTCTTCTCATCCAAGGGCTTGGTGAAGATATCTGCCAATTGCTCTTCAGTGTTGACGTGTATGATATCAATATCTTCCTTCACAACATGATCTCTGAGAAAGTAATGATGAATTTCAATGTGCTTTGTCTTCGAGTGCTGAACTGGGTTGTTGGCAATCTTGATGGCGCTTTCGTTGTCGCGGTAGACTGGCACTTGCTTCAGATGAATGCCATAGTCCTTGAGTGTTTGCTTCATCCACAGAAGCTGAGCGTAGCAAGATCCAGCATCAATGTATTCAGATCCAACAGTGGAGAGAGATACACTGTTCTGCTTCTTTGAAGACCAACATACAAGTGATCGTCCCAGAAAGTGGCATGTGCCTGATGTAGACTTGCGATCCACTTTGTCACCAGCATAATCAGCATCCAAGAATCCAACCAGATCAAACTCTGAGCCCTTTGGATACCATAATCCTAGAGTTGGGGTGTGAGCCAAATATCGAAGAATTCGCTTCACAGCTAAGTGATGCGACTCCTTTGGTGCCGCTTGGAATCGAGCACACATGCAAACACTAAGCATAATATCTGGCCTAGATGCACATAGATAAAGTAAAGAACCAATCATGGAGCGGTATACCTTTTGACCGAACTCTTTACCATTATCGTCGGGACCCAGATGATGTTTGGCTGGCATTGGTGTCGTGAGGCCTTTGCAGTCTTGCATACCGAACTTCTTCATGCAATCTTTGAGATACTTCTCTTGAGATATGAAGATGCTATTGCGTTGCTGTCGTATTTGAAGACCGAGGAAGAACTTCAGCTCTCCCATCATGAACATCTGATATTGCTCTTGCATCATATATCCAAACTCTTCACTGTACTTCTGATTGGTGCAGCCGAAGATGTTGTCATCCACATATATTTGGCACACAAACAATTCACCATCATATGTCTTCGTGAAGAGAGTGGGGTCGAGGGAAACAGGTATGAAGCCTTTGCTCTTTAGGAAGTATTTGAGTGTGTCATACCAATCCCGAGGGGCTTGTTTGAGGCCATACAGTGCCTTGTTGAGCTTGTATACCATGTCAGGATGTTTTGGATCTTCAAAGCCAGGCGGTTGTGCAACATACACTTATTCTTCAATCTTGCCATTGAGAAAGGCGCTCTTCACATCCATTTGATATAGAAGTATGTTATGATGATTTGCATAGGCTAGCAGTATGCGTATGGCTTCCAGTCTAGCCACAGGAGCAAATGTTTCATCGAAGTCAATGCCTTCCACTTGAGTATATCCTTGAGCAACGAGACGAGCTTTGTTTCTAACAACTTGACCATGCTCATCTTGCTTGTTGCGGTATATACATTTGGTGCCTATTATGTTATGCTTCCAAGGATTAGGACGCTTAACCAGTTCCCATACATTATTCAGCTCAAACTGTTGAAACTCTTCTTGCATAGCTTGAATCCATTCAGGTTCCATGAAGGCTTCTTCAACTTTCTTGGGTTCTGTTATTGAGACGAATGCGAAGTGCCCACAGAAATTTGCTAGCTGAGTTGCCCTTGAACGAGTGAGCGGACCAGGGGCATTGATGCTATCAATTATTCTCTCAATCTGCACTTCATTGGCAACACGAGGATGTACAGGGCGAAGGTTTTGCTCTTGCTGATCATTGTCATTGTTAGTGGGATTGTCTTCAGGCTGAGCATTGTCTTTAGGTTGATCAGGTGCGGAGATGATAAGTTCCTCTTCAGGTTGAGCTTCAGAGGGTATGATTTCTCCAGTTCCCATTAGCTTGATTGATTCGCTGGATGGAACTTCATCTAGCACATTTGGGAGGTGCTCTCTTTGTGAACCGTTAGTCTCATCAAACCGCACATCCACTGTTTCAACCACTTTATAATGAAAGAGATTGAAGACTCTGTAGGAGTGCGAATCCTTTCCATATCCAAGCATAAACCCTCATGTGCTTTTGGTGCAAATTTTGAAGTGTGATGTGGATCCTTGATCTAGCACCTGGTACCAAATACTCTGAAGTAACTGACATTTGGCTTCTTGCCAGTAAGGAGCTCATAAGATGTCTTGTTCAGAAGCTTGTGAAGATAAACACGATTGATTGTATGGCATGAAGTATCAATGGCTTCAGGCCAGAATTTTCTTGGAGTCTTGTATTCATCTAGCATCGTTCGGGCCATCTCAATGAGTGTTCTGTTCTTGCGTTCAACGACGCCATTCTGCTGTGGCGTGTACGGAGCTGAGAATTCATGTGTGATGCCCAAAGTATCAAGATATGTATCAAGGCCAGTGTTCTTGAATTCAGTGCCATTGTCACTTCTGATGTGTTTTATCTTGGCGCCATAGTTGTTCATTGCTCGATTGGCGAAGCGTCTGAAGACATCCTGCACTTCAGTCTTGTAGAGGATTATGTGCACCCAAGTATATATAGAGTAATCATCAACAATGACAAAGCCATAGAGACAAGCAGTAGTAGTAAGAGTTGAGTAATGAGTGGGACCGAAAAGATCCTTGTGGAGCAGTTCGAAGGGTCGAGTGGTTGTCATGATTGTCTTCGAGGGATGTTTGGCCCTCGTCATCTTTCCTACTTCACAGGCACCGCATAAGTGATCTTTCTTGAACTTGACGCCCTCGATGCCTATGACATGCTTCTTCTTTGCAAGGGTGTGTAGGTTCCTCTTGCTAGCATGCCCTAGCCTCCGATGCCAGAGCCAGCATTCTGAAGCTTTTGCTAGAAGACATACGGCAAGCTGTGGTCCTGCTGAGAAATCTACCACGTACAAATCATATTTCCGATACCCTTCAAACACTAGAGACTTGTCAGATTCCATTAGAACAAGGCAGCGATATTTTCCAAACATTACGATCATGTTCAAATCGCAAAGCATTGAGACAGACATTAAGTTGAAGCCAAGGGATTCAACAAGCATGACTTTATCCATGTGTTGATCCTTTGAGATTGCAACTCCACCTAGACCCAATACCTTACTTTTACCAGTGTCAGCAAATGTGATGTGACTCTTGTCGGATGGACGTAGGGTTGAGTCCATAAGAAGGCTTCTTTTGCCAGTCATGTGATTGGTACACCCACTATCAATAATCCATTCTGAAGACGCTGGTGTCGTACCCTATAGTGCAGTTAGGGGGATAGGCTTCATGAAGAGAATTGTGAAGCAAAAACATTTGACAAACCAGTGGGTTATGAAAGCTTAGATCCAGATTAGGACTAATAGGGAGAGTAGCAAGCGATTCAGGAACGAAGTACATAGTAAGACCATTCAGGCATTTGATCTTTCGCCCTACAAGATGTTTAAGGTCCCCAGCAATAGAGTCAGACGATTTTGGTTTTCTGCTGGAGACCTTTCCCTGCAAAAGAGAGTTAAGCCTTCTTAGCCACCCACATCTTCAAGGGTGGCTTAGAAGCAATAAGTCTAAGTGCAGCATCTGAGAACTTTGGCTTTGGAGCCCTAGCAAACAGTCTTGTAGGTGGACAATAGTACTCATAGGAATAAGCAGAATAGTTCTTGGTCTTATGAACATGGCGGTTTGATGAACCGCGCTCAGATTCATAGGCCCGAGTATGGTTTCCCTGCAAAACATTTGTGTTAGTGCGACTCAGGTGAGTCCTCTGTCTGTATGAAGCCTTTGGACCGTATGAAGCCTGTGGTCTGGGGTTTGTCTTCTTCACGTGTGGTGTCATGATGACATTCACAGGAAGATTCTCCAAACACTTTTTCGGAACCCAGATCTTCTTCATAGGCGGTCCATTCCTGTAGTTAGTACCAATGTACCTGGCAAACACTTCACCATTCTGATTCTTAAATAGTTTATAGTTTGCATCAAAGGATTACTCAATCACAATGGGGTTAGCACAAGTGAAGCCAGATAGAGTGGATGGATCTGCTGAAGATTCCTTTGCAGCAACCCATGTGGTTTTGGGGTACTGCTCAGGTTTCCAGTAAGAGCCATCAGCATTCATTTTCCTTACGAACCCAACACCCTCTTTCCTCGGGTTTCGGTTCAAGATCTGCTTTTTGAGGACATCACATAGTGTCTGATGCCCTTTAAGACTTTTGTACATCCCTGTTTCAAGCAATGTCTTCAACCTAGCATTCTCATCAGCAATAGCAGTGGTATCCTCAGCAGAGGGGTTAGTTTCTTCATCAACAGTTGAAGATGTTGCAACAGTAGCAGCAGTAGAACATTCAGCAACAGAAGTAGTATTATCACGCTCAATGCATTTAAGACATGGTGGTTCAAATCCTTCCTGAGCGGAACTGATCTGTTTGGCGCGAAGTGACTCATTTTCCTTTTGAAGATCTTCATGAGCCGCTCTCAATTTCTCAAGATCTTGCTTCCTTTGAAGATAATCATAGGAAAGCTTTTCATGAGTTGTTGAGAGTGTTTCATGACGACTTTCAAGTTCCTCATACTTAACGTGAAGATTTTTTATGTCTTCAATTAAGGACTCAGATCGAGTCATTTCAGCGCCTAACAGATCATCGCTTTTGTCTAACAGTTTTTGAATATGTTCCATGGCTTTCTGTTGTTCAGTTGCAATTTTAGCAAGTGTTTTGTAGCTGGGTTTTGAACCACAATCAGAGTCATCGTCACTAGATGTTTGATAGTGAGTAGTGCGTGTGTTTACCTTGGCACCGCGTGCCATGAAGCAGTAGGTAGGAGCGGAGTAGTCCTTGTCATTTGCATCGGTGTCGGTGATGAAGTCATTGTCTTCAGTGTTGAAGATGGACTTGGCAACGTATGCTGTAGCCAGACTTGCGACGCCAGAATCAGACTCCTCTTCAGACTCCACCTCCGCCTCCTCAGAAGCGGACTCCTCCTCTGAATCCATTTCCTTGCCAAAAAATGCACGTGCCTTGCCAGCTGAGCTCTTCTTGTGTGATGAAGACTTTGAGGAAGACTTGGAAGAAGACTTTGAGTATTTCTTCTTCTTCTTGTCGTCAGAGTCATATTCCTTGCTCTTCTTCTTCTTTTTGTTCTCATTGTCCCACTACGGACACTCAGAGATGAAGTGGCCAGGTTTCTTGCACTTGTGACATGTTTTCTTCTTGTAGTCATGAGCAGAAGCTTCATCATTCCTTGAGCTTGATCGGAAAGACTTTCTGAAACCTTTCTTCTTGGTGAATTTTTGGAACTTCTTCACAAGCATAGCAAGTTCCCTTCCAATGTCTTCAGGATCATCAGAACTGCTGTCAGATTCTTCTTCAGATGAGGAGACAACTTTTGCCTTCAAGGCACGAGTTCGCCCATAGTTTGGACCGTAGATATCTCTTTTCTCAGAAAGCTAAAACTCATGTGTGTTGAGCCTCTCAAGTATGTCAGACGGATCGAGTGTCTTGAAATCAGGATGTCCTTGAATCATCAGGGCTAGGGTGTCAAACGAACTGTCAAGTGATCTCAGTAGTGTCTTGACGACTTCATGCTTGGTGATCTCAGTAGCGCCAAGGGCTTGAAGCTCATTCGTGATGTCAGTGAGTCGATCAACGTGAGCTGGACATTCTCATTGTCATTTCTCTTGAAGCGGTTGAAGAGGTTGCGAAGGACACTGATTCTCTGATCTCTCTGGGTTGAGACGCCTTCGTTGACCTTGGAGAGCCAGTCCTAGACTAGCTTAGATGTTTCCAAAGCACTCACGCGGCCATACTGTCCTTTGGTCAGATGACCACAGATGATATTCTTGGCAGTAGAGTCCAGTTGAACGAACTTCTTGACGTCAGCAGCAGTGACACCTTCTCCAGCCTTGGGATCGCCGTTCTTGACGACATACCATAGGTCGACGTCAATGGCTTCAAGATGCATGCGCATCTTATTCTTCCAGTAGGGATATTCAGTTCCATCGAAGACGGGGCACGCAGCGGAGACTTTGATTATCCCTGCAGTCGACATAGCTAAAACTCCAGGTGGTTAAACCGAATCACACAGAACAAGGGAGTACCTTGCTCTCGTACCAATTGAAAGTGCGTTATATCGACTAGAGGGGGGGGTGAATAGGCGATTTTTATGAAAGTCTTCAAAACATGGAAGTTTCGAAGACAAACAACAGAAATAAACCTATTACCATGCAGCGGAAGGTAGACTACACTAGGCAAACCATAGTCAAGTATTCAATGAAGTGAAAGCACAGTGACTAATAGCAGCTAGGTAGTAAGGATCAGGTAGGAAGATATTCTGAAGCCAAACAGAACACGCAGTCACTCAGTGAGGACAAAAGATAGTGCAATCATACAATGACTTCACAAGGACCAACAGTAAGTAAAGCGAAGGGAAGGATGAAACCAGTGACTCGTTGAAGACAATGATTTGTTGGACCAGTTCCAGTTGCTGTGACAACTGTACGTCTGGTTAGGGCGGCTAGGTATTTAAACCTGAGGACACACAGTCCCGGACACCCAGTCCTGAACACGCAGCTCAGGACACCCAGTCCTCACCGTATTCCCCTTGAGCTAAGGTCACACAGACCTCACCCAATCACTCAGGTAAGTCTTCAAGGTAGACTCCCAAACCTTCACAGACTTCATTCACCGGCAATCCACAATGTCTCTTGGATGCTCAGAACGCGACGCCTAACCAGCTGGAGGATTCACAGTCCTCAAGTGTAATAAGTCTTCAGGTCACACAGACAAGAAGACTTAAGTGATGCCTAACACTCTTAGGCTCTGGGTGGTTAGGGCTTTATCCTCGCAAGGAATTCTCTCTCAAAGGCTTCGAGGTGGGTTGCTCTCAAACGACAAAAGCCGTACTCTAACTCTGAGCAGCCAACCGTTTATGGTTGTAGGGGGTGGGCTATTTATAGCCACTAGGCAACCCGACCTGATTTGTCCGAAATGACCCTGGGTCACTAAGGAACTGACATGTGTTCCAACGGTCAGATTTCAAACTCACGCGGCAGCTTTACTTGGGCTACAAGCAAAGCTGACTTGTCCGACTCTGGACAAGTTTCGCTCTCATAGTCTTCACTCGAAGACATAGGTTTTGGTTAAGCATCACTTCAGTCATTCTGACTGGTTCTCTTGGACCCCACTTAACAGTACGGTGGTTCCTATGACTCAATAAAGAAGAAAAAGAACTGCGAAAGATCTAAGTCTTTGAGCTCCATAGGCTTCATGCGATGTCTTCTCTTGTCATAGTCTTCAATGTGAGTATCTTCACATACCACCTTTGACATCAATGTCTTCATACAATTTTAGGGGTCATCTCTGGTAGGAAAACCGAATCAATGAGGGACTTCTACCTGTGTTATCCTGCAATTCTCACAAACACATTAATCCCTCAACTAGGTTTGTCGTCAATACTCCAAAACCAACTAGGGGTGGCACTAGATGCACTTACACTTCTTCACATCCAATGCAGATGGAAGGATTGGAGTTGAAGTTGGTGCAGGAGCAGCTGAGGAATCTGGTTGATTTTCTTTAAGCACAACTGATGCAGTTGCCTGAGTTCTTCAGTTTCTTCAGGAACACCACTAGTGGGTGCCCTGGCAATTTCTTCAGTGGCTAGAATGCAGTCATCAGCCCTAGAACTCACATTATCTTCAGCAGCCTGATTGTCATCAGCGGTGCTGGCATTTTCTTCAGTAGGCTGAGCAGATGCTTCAGCATGAGGAATTTCCTGTTGCGTTGGGGCTGCAACATTGGAAGTGAAGTTATCCGCAAGTTTCACAAAGCGAACCTTGGCTCCAAGCCAATCAGCGCGATACGCGTCAAAGTCATCACTGAGTTTCTTAATCTCAGTCTGAATAGTGACAAGTTCTTTAGTTGTCATAGAGACAACATTTTTCTTCAGATAGCTCTCTTTCTTGTACTGCGCTTTCTTGATCTGCCTGGCCTTCTCAAATTTCCACTTTTCTTCTTGAATGAAGTGGGTCAGCATGTGACTTGGGCCAGGAGTCATCTTGAAGTCAGGCAAGGGAGTGTTGGGGTCCTTGTGCCAATCATCAATGTAGTCGAGGATCAGCTTGGGATCCAAAAGCAGTGGCACCTCTGATCCTTTGGCTCTAGCGGCCCTGACTTGCCTGTCTCTGATGATTTCTGCAAGTTCATCATCATCAGCTTCGTCTTCATCAGACGACACTTGGAAAGCGACTTGCTTATTTTGAGGACTTGGGCGTGGACCTCGTCCAGCAGTGGCCTTTGTCTTGAGCAGTGAGGGGCTGAAAGTGCTAGTGATCGACTAGAGGGGGGGTGAATAGGCGATTTTGATGAAAGTCTTCAAAACATGTAAGTTTCGAAGACAAACGATAGAAATAAACCTATTACCATGCAGCGGAAGGTAGACTACACTAGGCAAACCATAGTCAAGTATTCAATGAAGTGAAAGCACAATGACTAATTGCAGCTAGGCAGTAAGGATCAGGTAGGAAGATATTGTGAAGCCTATCAGAACAAGTAATCACTCAGTGAAGCCAAATGGTGTTGCAATCGTACAGTGACTTCACAAGGACCAACAGTAAGTAAAGGGAAGGGAAGGACGAAACCAGTGACTCGTTGAAGACAATGATTTGTTGGACTAGTTCCAGTTGCTGTGACAACTGTACGTTTGGTTAGGGAGGCTGAGATTCAACTCAGAAGACCTCGTCTTCACCTTATTCCCCTTGAGCTAAGGACACCCAGTCCTCGCCCAATCACTCTGGTAAGTCTTCAAGGTAGACTTCCAAACCTTCACAGACTTCGTTCACCGGCGATCCACAATGACTCTTGGATGCTCAGAACGCGACGCCTAACCGGCTGGAGGATTCATAGTCCTCAAGTATAATAAGTCTTCAGATCACACAGACAGGAAGACTTAAGTGATGCCTAACACTCTTTGGCTCTGGGTGGTTAGGGCTTTATCCTCTCAAGGAATTCTCTCTCAAAGGCTTCGAGGTGGGTTGCTCTCAAACGACAAAAGCCGTGCTTTAACTCTGAGCAGCCAACCGTTTATGGTTGTAGGGGGTGGGCTATTTATAGCCACTAGGTAACCCGACCTGATTTATCCGAAATGACCCTGGGTCACTAAGGAACTGACACATGTTCCAACGGTCAGATTTCAAACACACACGGCAACTTTACTTGGGCTACAAGCAAAGCTGACTTATCCAACTCTGGACAAGATTTGCTCTCATAGTCTTCACTCGAAGACATAGGGTTTTGGTTAAGCATCACTTTAGTCATTCTGACTGGTTCTCTTGGACCCCACTTAACAATATGGTGGTTCCTATGACTCAACAAAGAAAAACACAGAACGACGAAACTGCTAAGTCTTCGCGCTCCATAGTCTTCACGCGATGTCTTCTCTTGTCATAGTCTTCAATGTGAATGTCTTCACATACCACCTTTGACCTCAATGTCTTCATACATTTTTAGGGGTCATCTCTGGTAGGAAAACCGAATCAATGAGGGACTTCTACCTGTGTTATCCTGCAATTCTCACAAACACATTAGTCCCTCAACTAGGTTTGTCGTCAATACTCCAAAACCAACTAGGGGTGGCACCCGATGCACTTACAATCCCTCCCTTTTTGGTGATTGATGACAAACTAGTTGAAGTTTTCAACGGGGAATATAATATGTGAAATGTAAAGGATAAGGAATTGTCTTCATAAGTTGCAAGGGCTCCCCCCCTGAAGATGTGCATATAAGTAATTTGCTTTTGGAATGCAAATGCACATGGCAGGTTGTACTTGTGGAGATCCTCTTCAACTTATGATGACGATTCATCATGCATGAAAAGTATGTGAAGATAATGATATGCATAATGAAAAATGGACGTTTGCAAAATGATCTAAGTGCGGAATTTATCGTCGCACATGCGGAATTTATCATCGCATCACAGAATTGCAAATAAGTAGCAGACGACCATCGAGTTTAAGTGTTACAACTCAAAGAACCAAATGTATCAAAACGAGAGTTGTAAACACTAGGCAAAACATAAAGCAACCACCCATATGGACCCGCTTGAAGACTATCAAACTCATATGCTTCTCCCCCTTTTGTCAGTAAGGACCAAAAAGGTTTGAAGACATAGAGCATCTACTCGTTCCCATGAGGAGTAGGTGAAGCAGCAAGGTCGTCGGTGTTGTTCGGCGGTGTAGATGAACTCAGGGCAGTGTCGATGCGTGCAGAAGTAGGGGGCGGTGAAGTGGCATCGTCTTCGTCCTCGATCACTCTGGCATTCACAGTTGCCGCGGAGGAAGAGAACTCAGAGTCTTCAAGAGACGGAGTTCGTCGCAGCACAGTCCTTCTTGGAGGTGTAGAGTCAAACTTGAAACGTTCAGAGAAGCCATCCTCTTGAAGATCATCTTTAGAACACATAAGCGTCAGCCCTTTCCATGTACGCCGATAGGTTTCATGGGCAACAAAGGCATTCTTGGTGGCAAGATTGCGAATGCGGTTGACATCCACCAAGAGGCTTTGCATTTGGCGCTTCAGCCAGTCATGATGCCTATCCTGTTTCTAATGAAGGGCAACCAGAAGCTCTCGATCATTGAGAACACGAGATCGCTTCTTGGGCCGTTGAGCAATAGTGCTTTAAGTGGCTTCAGTGAGGGCACGATGAGGTGCACGTGTAGTACCAGCCAGAGGATAAACACGAGTGACTGCTTCAACTCCTTCAATGTTTTGCGAGAAACTTTGATGCTCAGCATTCTGAAGACTAAGAGGCTCCTTGGCAGGCTCTGGATAGATGGCTTCAACGGACATATCAACGACAGGCAGAAAGATCTGATGATTGCGAGCAGAGGGCTGATATGAGACAGTTGGGTGTAGTTTGATCAGTCGCATTATCCATGGAGCGTAAAACTTCAAGCCAAAAAGATCAGATCCTGATGCAGCAAGTTGGCGGATGAAGAAGTCTTGTGCATTGAAGCATTTGCCGTGAAGAATATAAAAGACCGAAGTCTTCATTGCACCTTCCAGCTTTGCATGTGGAGAATGTCCTTTGATGGGCCAGAGAGTTCGCCTGATAGTGTGATAGATAGTGCATGGCAAATACTCAAGGTCTTCAACAAAGAACTCCTTAGGATATGCAACATCTGGAGGCAAAGGCTTCATCATGCTAAGCATCTGACTCATGTTTGGTTCAGGCTTCTGAAAGATGCTCTCCATAGCTACACTGTGAAGCTGACAACCAGGTTCAAAAAGATCTCCAGGAGTGGGCAGACCAGTGAGCTCAATGATATCAAAGGCTTTGGCTTCGTGATGAACATTGCCGGTCATCCACTCAAGGACCCAAGTCTTCGGATCTCTGTTGTAGCCACGAATGTGAAGAGTGGCATAGAATTGGAGCAACAACTCTTTGTTCCAGTGCTCTTGGTCGGTGACGAAAGGCAACAGTCCAGACTCTTTGAAGCAATCCAGAGCTTCTTCCAAGCAAGGCAGACCGGTTATGGCTTCAGTGTCAAGACGCATATGAGCGAAAATGCGACCATGATTGTACAGAATGCTGTTGGGGATCGTAGCAGAAATTTAAAATTTTCTACGCATCACCAAGATCAATCTATGGAGTAATCTAGCAATGAGGGGAAGGAGAGTGCATCTACATACCCTTGTAGATCGCTAAGCGGAAGCGTTCAAGTGAATGGGGTTGATGGAGTCGTACTCGTCGTGATGCAAATCACCGATGATCCTAGTGCCGAACGGACGGCACCTCCGCGTTGAACACACGTACAGCCCGGTGACGTCTCCTATGCCTTGATTCAGCAAGGGGAGAAGGAGAGGTTGGGGAAGACTCCATCCAGCAGCAGCACGACGGCATGGTGGTGAAGGAGGAACGTGGTAATCCTGCAGGGCTTCGCCAAGCACCGCGGGAGAAGAGGAGGACTTGGGAGAGGGGGAGGGCTGTGCCAGAACTTGGGTGCGGCTGCCCTCCCACCCCCACATATATATAGGGGCAAGGGAGAGGGGGGCCGGCCCCCTCAGATCCAATCTGAGGAGGGGGCGGCGGCCAGGGGGGTTTCCTTGCCCCCCAAGGCAAGGGGGGCGCCCCCCCTTTAGGGTACCCCCAAACCCTAGGCGCATGGGCCCTAGGGGGGAGGCGCCCAGCCCACTAAGGGGCTGGTCCCTCTCCACACACAGCCCATAGGGCCCTCCGGGGCAGGTGGACCCTCCCGGTGGACCCCCGGAACCCCTCCAGTGGTCCCGGTACAATACCGGTAAACCCCCGAATTATTCCGGTGACCGTATGATGACTTCCCATATATAAATCTTTACCTCCGGACCATTCCGGAACTCCTCGTGACGTCCGGGATCTCATCCGGGACTCCGAACAACATTCGGTAACCACGTATATCTATTCCCTATAACCCTAGCGTCATCGAACCTTAAGTGTGTAGACCCTACGGGCTCGGGAGTCATGCAGACATGGCCGAGACAACTCTCCGGTCAATAACCAACAGCGGGATCTAGATACCCATGTTGGCTCCCACATGCTCCACGATGATCTCATCGGATGAACCACGATTTCAAGGATTTAATCAATCCCGTATACAATTCCCTTTGTCTAGCGGTACGATACTTGCCCGAGATTCGATCGTCGGTATCCCGATACCTTGTTCAATCTCGTTACCGGCAAGTCTCTTTACTCGTTCCGTAACACATCATCCCGTGATCAACTCCTTGGTCACATTGTGCACATTATGATGATGTCCTACCGAGTGGGCCCAGAGATACCTCTCCGTTACACGGAGTGACAAATCCCAATCTTGATTCGTGCCAACCCAACAGACACTTTCGGAGATACCTGTAGTGTACCTTTATAGCCACCCAGTTACCTTGTGATGTTTGGCAAACCCAAAGCACTCCTATGGTATCCGGGAGTTGCACAATCTCATGGTCTAAGGAAATGATACTTGACATTAGAAAAGCTTTAGCAAACGAACTACACGATCTTGTGCTAGGCTTAGGATTGGGTCTTGTCCATCACATCATTCTCCTAATGATGTGATCCCGTTATCAACGACATCCAATGTCCATGGTCAGGAAACTGTAACCATCTATTAATCACGAGCTAGTCAACTAGAGGCCTACTAGGGACATGATGTTGTCTATGTATCCACACATGTATCTGAGTTTCCTATCAATACAATTCTAGCATGGATAATAAACAATTATCATGAACAAGGAAATATAATAATAACCAATTTATTATTGCCTCTAGGGCATATTTCCAACAAATGCATGAGTAATAACTTCGCTGCGGATAGCTCCAGAACCGATCAGAAGATATTCTTTCCCTTGAGTAGGGGTTCTTGGCGCTATTGAAGAAGGTGTTGTCTGCTTTGAAGCCGTTGACATTAAAGGATCCGGGTGCTGATGCAGGACCTGGAAACCTGGGAAACCTTGGCATTGGCTTCTGTACCTGAGGCCTGTGCTCAACGTGATAGTCAAACTAAGGACCAGCAGCAGGCACAGGAGCAGTAGCATCATTGGCTTCATTGACTTCTGGCACATTGGTTGGTGCAGGCTCCACATTTGCTTCAGCCATGACAACATCATTGGCTTCATTTGTGTTGGTGGTGGCAGCCTCAAGATTCTCAACCTCCAGTTGATGAGGTGGAGGGTCGGGCACAGACACGTTCTCCTCGAGAACAGCTTCTTCAGTAATGGGAGAGTAGGGACACGTTCTTCTTCTTGTGTGTCGTCGGCTGATGCAGCCAGAATGTCTTCAGCAGCTTTAGCCTCAGACTCGGAGACATTCGCAGTAGGAGTGGCATCTGGAAACACTTGACGTGTAACAGATTGGTGGGGCACTTCTCCTTCTGGAACACTCGAAAGAGGGACTTGAGACCTTGGTCCTTTGCGAAGCCTGCGTAACACTGGCGACGCCTCTGGAGACGGAGTTGGCTGGGCCTCAAAGTCATCTTCTTCTTCTTGTCGGGGTGGTGTGACTTGTTGTTGTGGGTGGTCAGCCCATGGTGCATCCTGAGCAATTGGCGTCAGAGGACGACCAATGCTGATGAGTTCGCTGTGCGTAAGCACAAGCGATGATACCAAGTTGTGCTCGATCTGAGGAAGAACTACATCATCTTCAACATTGTCATGGTGACCAATGTCTTCAGCAACGGTGGGATCAACTGCTGGAATGTCTTCAGCTTCATGAGCCTCTGTGGAAGCAGGCTCATGGACAGTCAGTTGGCACTCTTGATGTTCAGCTGCAGGGCGAACCATGGAGATAGGTTCAACAACTAAGGGCTCTGTGGGAGCAGCCCGATCCTTCTTGGTCTTGCGCTTCTTCTTGGAGGGAGCAGCATCAGAGGCTTCAAGATGTTTCCTCTTTCTCGCTTCAGCCTCAGCAGTCCTCGTCTTCTTTAGTTCTGAAGCGGTTGACCTGACCTTTGGCTTCGAGCCAGTCATGCTGGCTGGGAAGACAATGGGATGTGCTTCCTGCCTTGGTGCTTCGAGTTCGGCCACATCTGGCTTCTTCTTCTTCTTTGCAGCCATCCTGGGATCGATGCCAGGACAACCAAGGGCCTTGCGCTTCTCAGCCTCATTGTAGGCTTGCACACACTTGTCAGCCAGGCTCTTCATGCGCTCACGAGAACCTTGAGCTTCTTCACGCTTCTTGAGAAAGGCTTCTTTGAGCTCGTGCAGCATGATCTTGAAGTTTTTGACTTCTTGCACGCTAAGCTTGGCCATGTGCTTCTTGAACTGAGCTTTCTCAAAGTCAATCTTTTGCTTCAGTTCGACGATGCGCTGAGCTAGAGCTAGCTCTGAAGCAATGGCGCCATGGAAGGCGACACTGAGGCCAATTGAAAGTTGCAGATCATCAAAGCTGAGGTTGGGCGTGTCAAACCACTCATCAATGAAGTTGTGGATGATTGCCACGTCAAAGAGAGGCAAATCATTGAAGATTTCTGCTTCTTCTTTGCTCTTGATCAGTTGCTCAAGAGCGTCATCTGCAAGATCTTCATCGCTGGACAGATCAATGGCGTCATTGCGCAGAATAGCAGCAGCAGTCAGTTCTTGGCTGGTGTGTTGCAAAGGCATCTTTACTCTCGAGGGCTTGGAGATGTGTGACAAATCTTTAGACTGCACACTATCTTCAGGAGGTGCAGTAGCCAGTGGCTTCGCCCGTGAGATTTTTGGTGCTGAGGCAGGCTTTGAAGCTTTAGGCTGCTTCAGTTTCTTTGGCTTCGGCGGTGCAGGCGCTTCATCAGATTCAGCGTCATCTGCAGGCTCATCCACAGCTGTCCCTTGAACCATGATATGAGTGATGAGACCTTCCAGGTTGTAGAAGGGCCCAACAAGATTGGGTTCAGCTTCGCGGGTGCCATCGGCACGGGGAGCAGAGGGACCAGGGTTGAAGTCTAGTCCCAATGACTTCTTGTTCTGCTTCGCCGAATTCTGGGCAAACTGGAAGTTGCGCTTGAACAGATTGTCGTCACGACACCATAGCAATGACGATGGGTCAGCATCCGCAGGCTGTGGTCCACGGACCATGCAGGGATAGAAGCCTTGTTCAATGGCTTCATCTCTGGACCTGGGTTGAAGATTTCTGTATAGGATGTCTCCCCATGGTCGCTTGATGGCATTCTTCTCAGCATATTCCTTGGTCACAAACCTGTACTTGAACCACTGTTCTGCCCAATATCGTCGAATCCATTGGATTCGTGTCTTGCGCTGATTGTAATCCTCTTCTGGATCTGTCTTGTATAGCTCTGAGAGGTCATCGGGCAGATCTCTTGATGTTTCACCTCGACGCTTTCTGCCACCCTTCCTTACTGATTTCTCTGCAGCCATGAACTTTAAACTGAATGGCTTCAACATGTTCAAAGGCTTCAAAGGCTTTTGCTTGCTGGACAAACAGGAACTGGCTTCGGGAGAATTTATATGATGCTGTAAGAATTCTGCAAATGAATGCAGACTATGAGAACCAAGGGATTCTCCCACGGACATGTACCTGTGACATCATTAAGGTGCGAGGGAAGGGGAAGAGGTCATATGCATTCTCAGAAGATTTTGAAGATAAATCTGTTTAGAAGACATTGACCTCAACGTGCGAAGACATTCACTCATAGATAAAGAGTTGGTTCCAGATTTGTACGAATCCATGGATCAATACAAGTGAGGAACCTAACTACTTTGTGAAGCATAAGTGAACATACTAGGCATATTATGAGATGCAGTATGAAATAGATCCAACTTGTGTGAATAGAAACTTCTTGTGGTAGAAAGTGATGAATCTATAGGATCAAAGGGGTCGTAAAAAGGAAGTTCTATTTACCACACGAAGAACTAATAGACGGAGTGGAAGAGGAGGCCGAGTAGTTCGATCGTCCGTGCCCTAACTTGGCGATGGAGGACACCTACGGCGACGGCGGAGAAGACGATGTCCGCAGCCGGCGTGAAGACGGCGTCGGAGAGGTCGCGGCAGCTAAGAGCTTCGTCGCCGGCGTCGTCAAGGGCTAGTGGTGGTGCTAGGGTTTGTGCGAGAGTGGAAGAAAGGATAATGACTGTGGTGAGGCGTGTATTTATAGGGATAGGGACGACACAGTGTTATTACACAGGTGCCCCTGGTGATTCACATCTAAAGGACATGTGGACATCATGCAAAATATCGGAGGTTGTTCCATGTTCCCACGCATGCCTGGATTGTCGGGTGGTCGGTCCCACTTCTCCGGGTTTCAGGTGAAGGAATTAGCATTGAAAGCGGACTTAATGTTTGTCTCTGTATCTTCTACTGACAAGGACGCAGAGAAGACATTCGACAGTTTCAAGAGAATGCATATGATTTGGAGAGATAGAGTTTGAGATAGAAAGCATAGAGAGGTTAGGGTCCGATCACATTCACTTAGTTCAAAAGATTCAACAAGAATACATAGCTATAAGTGAATGTTGTAGAGGACAGAACACTAGTATATATGTGCCTTGTTGAGCTTGTACACCATGTCAGGATGTTTTGGATCTTCAAAGCCAGGCGGTTGTGCAACATACACTTCTTCTTCAATCTTGCTATTGAGAAAAGCGCTCTTCACATCCATTTGATATAGAAGAATATTATGATGATTTGCATAAGCCAGCAGTATGCGTATGGCTTCAAGTCTGGCCACAGGAGCAAATGTTTCGTCGAAGTCAATCCCTTCAACTTGAGTGTAACCTTGAGCAACGAGACGAGCTTTGTTTTTGACAACTTGACCATGCTCATCTTGCTTGTTGCGATATATCCATTTGGTGCCTATTATATTGTGCTTGCGAGGGTCAGGACGCTTAACCAGTTCCCATACATTATTCAGCTCAAACTGTTGAAGCTCTTCTTGCATAGCTTGAATCCATTCAGGTTCCATGAAGGCTTCTTCAACTTTCTTGGGTTCAGATATTGAGACGAATGCGAAGTGCCCACAGAAATTTGCTAGCTGTGTTGCCCTTGAAGGAGTGAGTGGACCTGGTGCATTGATGCTATCAATTATTCTCTCAATATGTACTTCATTTGCAACACGAGGATGTACAAGACGAAGATTTTGCTCTTGCTGATCATTGTCATCGTTAGAGGGATTTTCTTCAGGCTGAGCATTGTCTTCAGGTTGATGAGGTGCGGAGATGATAAGTTCCTCTTCAAGCTGAGCTTTAGACGGTATGATTTCTCCAGTTCCCATAAGTTTGATTGAATCACTGGATGGAACTTCATCTAGCACATTTGGCAGGTGCTCTCTTTGTGAGTCGTTCGTCTCATCAAACCGCACATCCACTGTTTCAACCACTTTATAGTGAAAAAGGTTGAAGACTCTGTAGGAGTGCGAATCCTTTCCATATCCAAGCATAAAACCCTCATGTGCTTTTGGTGCAAATTTTGAAGTGTGATGTGGATCCTTGATCCAGCACCTGGCGCCAAATACTCTGAAGTAACTGACATTTGGCTTCTTGCCAGTAAGGAGCTCATAGGATGTCTTGCTCAGAATCTTGTGAAGATAAACACGGTTGATGATATGGCATGCAGTATCAATGGCTTCAGGCCAGAACTTTCTTGGAGTCTTGTATTCATGAAGCATCGTCTGGGTCATCTCAATAAGTGTTCTGTTCTTGCGTTCGACGACGCCATTCTGCTGTGGCATGTATGGAGCTGAGAATTCATGTGTGATGCCTAAAGTATCAAGATATGTATCTAGGCCAGTGTTCTTGAATTCAGTGCCATTGTCACTTCTGATGTGTTTTATCTTGGCGCCATAGTTGTT
Source organism: Triticum urartu (assembly GCF_003073215.2). NCBI lineage: Eukaryota > Viridiplantae > Streptophyta > Magnoliopsida > Poales > Poaceae > Triticum > Triticum urartu. Next base: position 536,438,755 of record NC_053028.1, read on the forward strand.
CATTGCTCGATTGGCGAAGCGTCTGAAGACATCCTGCACTTCAGTCTTGTAGAGGATTATATGCACCCAAGTATATCTTGAATAATCATCAACACTGACAAAGCCATAGAGACAAGCAGTAGTAGTAAGAGTTGAGTAATGAGTGGGACCGAAAAGATCCATGTGGAGCAGTTCGAAGGGTTGAGTCATTGTCATGATTGTCTTCGAGGGATGCTTGGCCCTCGTCATCTTTCCTGCTTCACAGGCACGGCATAAGTGATCCTTCTTGAACTTGACGCCCTCAATGCCTATGACATGCTTCTTCCTTGCAAGGGTGTGGAGGTTCCTCATGCCAGCATGCCCTAGCCTCCGATGCCAGAGCCAGCATTCAGAAGCTTTGTCTAGAAGACATACGGCAAGTTGTGGTCCTGCTGAGAAATCTACCACGTAGAAATCATCTTCCCGATACCCTTCAAACACTAGAGATTTGTCAGATTCCATTAGGACAAGGCAGCAATATTTTCCAAATATCACAATCATGTTTAAATCGCAAAGCATTGAGATAGACATTAAGTTGAAACCAAGGGATTCAACAAGCATGACTTTATCCATGTGTTGATCCTTTGAGATTGCAACTCTACCTAGACCCAATACCTTGCTTTTACCAGTATCAGCAAATGTGATGTGACTTTTGTCAGATGGACGTAAAGTTGAGTCCATGAGAAGGCTTCGCTTGCCAGTCATGTGATTGGTACACACACTATCAATAATCCATTCTGAAGCTGCTGGTGTCGTACCCTACAGTGTAGTTAGGGGGATAGGCTTCATGAAGAGAATTGTGAAGCAAAAACATTTGACGAACCAGTGGATTATTAAAGCTTAGATCGAGATTAGGATTGATAGGGCAAGTAGCAAGCGATTCAGGAACAAAGTTCATAATAAGACCATTTGGGCATTTGATCTTGCACCCTACAAGATGTTTAAGGTCCCCAGCAATAGCATTAGACGGTTTTGGTTTTCGTCTGGAGACCTTTCCCTGCAAAAGAGAGTTAAGCTTTCTTAGCCACCCACATCTTCAAGGGTGGCTTTGAAGCAATGAGTCTAAGTGCAGCATCTGAGAACTTTGGCTTTGGAGCCCTAGCAAAAAGTATTGCAGGTGGACAATAGTACTCATAAGAATAGGCAGAATAGTTCTTGGTCTTATGAACATGGCGGTTTGTTGAACCACACTCATATTCATAGGCCTGAGTATGGCTTCCCTGCAAAACATTTGCGTTAGTGCGACTCAGGTGAGTCCTCTGTCTGTATGAAGCCTTTGGACCTTATGAAGCCTGTGGTCTGGGGTTTGTCTTCTTCACCTGTGGTGTCATGATGACATTCACAGGAAGATTCTCCAAACACCTTTTCGGCACCCAGATCTTCTTCATAGGCGGTCCATTCCTGCAGTTAGTACCAATATACCTGGCAAACACTTCACCATTCTAATTCTTAAACAGTTTATAGTTTGCATCAAAGGATTCATTAATAACAATGGGATTAGAACAAGTGAAGCCAGATAGGGAGGATGGATCCGCTGAAGGTTCCCTTGCAGCAACCCATGTGGTTTTGGGGTTCTGCTCAGGTTTCCAGTAAGAGCCATCAGCATTCATTTTCCTTTCGAACCCAACACCCTCTTTCCTAGGGTTTCAGTTCAGGATCTGCCTTTTGAGGACATCACATAGTGTCTGATGCCCTTTGAGACTTTTGAACATCCCTGTTTCAAGCAGTGTCTTCAACCTGGCATTCTCATCAGTAATAGCAGTGGTATCCTCAGTAGAGGGGTTAGTTACCACATCAACAGTTGAAGATATTGCAACAGTAGCAGCAGTAGAACATTCAGCAACAGAAGTAGCGTTATCACGCTCAATGCATTTAAGACATGGTGGTTCAAATCCTTCCTGAGCTGAACTGATCTGTTTGGTGCGAAGTGACTCGTTTTCCTTCATGAGCCGCTCTCAATTTCTCAAGATCTTGCTTCCTTTGAAGATAATCATAGGAAAGCCTTTCATGAGTTGTTGAGAGCGTTTCATGACGACTTTCAAGTTCCTCATACTTAACGTGAAGATTTTTTATGTCTTCAATTAAGGACTGAGATCGAGTCATTTCAGCGTCTAACAGATCATCGCTTTTGTCTAACAGTTTTTGAATGTGTTCCATAGCTTTCTGTTGTTCAGTCACAATTTTAGCAAGTGTTTTGTAGCTGGGTTTGGAACCACAATCAGAGTCATCGTCACTAGATGTTTGATAGTGAGTAGTGCGTGTGTTTACCTTGGCACCGCATGCCATGAAGCAGTAGGAAGGAGCGGAGTAGTCCTTGTCATTTGCATCGGTGTCGGTGATGAAGTCATTGTCTTCAGTGTTGAAGATGGACTTGGCAACGTATGCTGTAGACAGACTCGCAACGCCAGAATCGGACTCCTCCTCAGACTCCACCCCCGCCTCCTCAGAAGCAGACTCCTCCTCAGAATCCATTTCCTTGCCAACAAACGCACGTGCCTTGCCAGATGAGCTCTTCTTGTGTGATGAAGACCTTGAGGAAGACTTGGAAGAAGACTTTGAGTATTTCTTCTTCTTCTTGTTGTCAGAGTCATACTCCTTTCTCTTCTTCTTTTTCTTGTTCTCATTGTCCCACTGTGGACACTCAGAGATGTAGTGACCAGGTTTCTTGCACTTGTGACATGTTCTCTTTCTTGTAGTCATGAGCAGAAGCTTCATCATTCCTTGAGCTTGATCGTGAAGACTTTCTAAAGCCTTTCTTCTTGGTGAATTTTTGGAACTTCTTCACAAGCATAGCAAGCTCCTTTCCAATGTCTTCAGGATGATCAGAACTGCTGTCAGATTCTTCTTTAGATGAGGAGACAGCCTTTGCCTTCAAGGCACGAGTTCGCCCATAGTTGGGACCGCAGATGTCTCTTTTCTCAGAAAGCTGAAACTCGTGTGTGTTGAGCCTCTCAAAAATGTCAGACGGATCGAGTGTCTTGAAATCAGGACGTTCTTGAATCATCGGGGCTAGGGTGTCAAACGAACTGTCAAGTGATCTCAGGAGTGTCTTGACGACTTCATGCTTGGTGATCTTAGTAGCGCCGAGGGCTTGAAGCTCATTTGTGATGTCAGTGAGTCGATCAAACGTGAGCTGGACATTCTCATTGTCATTTCTCTTGAAGCAGTTGAAGAGGTTGCGAAGGACACTGATTCTCTGATCTCTCTGGGTTGAGACGCCTTCGTTGACCTTGGAGAGCCAGTCCCAGACTAGCTTAGATGTTTCCAAAGCACTCATGCGGCCATACTGTCCTTTGGTCAGATGACCACAGATGATATTCTTGGCAGTAGAGTCCAGTTGAACGAACTTCTTGACATCAGCAACAGTGACACCTTCTCCAGCCTTGGGAACACCGTTCTTGACGACATACCATAGGTCGACATCAATGGCTTCAAGATGCATGCGCATCTTATTCTTCTAGTAGGGATATTCAGTTCCATCAAAGACGAGGCACGCAGCGGAGACTTCAATTATCCCTACAGTCGACATAGCTACAACTCCAGGTGGTTAAAACAAATCACACAGAACAAGGGAGTACCTTGCTCTGATACCAATTGAAAGTGCTAGTGATCGACTAGAGGGGGGGTGAATAGGCGATTTTTATGAAAGTCTTGAAAACATGTAAGTTTCGAAGACAAACGATAGAAATAAACCTATTACCATGCAGCGGAAGGTAGACTACACTAGGCAAACCATAGTCAAGTATTCAATGAAGTGAAAGCACAATGACTAATAGCAGCTAGGCAGTAAGGATCAGGTAGGAAGATATTGTGTAGCTAATCAGAACAAGTAATCACTCAGTGAAGCCAATGGTGTTGCAATCGTACAGTGACTTCACAAGGACCAATAGTAAGTAAAGGGAAGGGAAGGACAAAACCAGTGACTCGTTGAAGACAATGATTTGTTGGACCAGTTCCAGTTGCTGTGAGAACTGTACGTCTGGTTAGGGAGGCTGAGATTCAACTCAGAAGACCTCATCTTCACCTTATTCCCCTTGAGCTAAGGACACCCAGTCCTCGCCCAATCACTCTGGTAAGTCTTCAAGGTAGACTTCCAAACCTTCACAGACTTCGTTCACCGGCGATCCACAATGACTCTTGGATGCTCAGAACGCGACGCCTAACCGGCTGGAGGATTCACAGTCCTCAAGTGTAATAAGTCTTCAGATCACATAGATAGGAAGACTTAAGTGATGCCTAACACTCTTTGGCTCTGGGTGGTTAGGGCTTTATCCTCTCAAGGAATTCTCTCTCAAAGGCTTCGAGGTGGGTTGCTCTCAAACGACAAAAGCCGTGCTTTAACTCTGAGCAGCCAACCGTTTATGGTTGTAGGGGGTGGGATATTTATAGCCACTAGGCAACCCGACCTGATTTGTCCGAAATGACCCTGGGTCACTAAGGAACTGACACGTGTTCCAACGGTCAGATTTCAAACACACACGGCAACTTTACTTGGGCTACAAGCAAAGCTGACTTATCCAACTCTGGACAAGATTTGCTCTCATGGTCTTCACTCGAAGACATAGGGTTTTGGTTAAGCATCACTTCAGTCATTCTGACTGGTTGTCTTGGACCCCACTTAACAATACGGTGGTTCCTATGACTCAACAAAGAAAAACACAGAACGACGAAACTGCTAAGTCTTCGCACTCCATAGTCTTCACGCGATGTCTTCTCTTGTCATAGTCTTCAATGTGAATGTCTTCACATACCACCTTTGACTTCAATGTCTTCATACATTTTTAGGGGTCATCTCTGGTAGGAAAACCGAATCAATGAGGGACTTCTACATGTGTTATCCTGCAATTCTCACAAACACATTAGTCCCTCAACTAGGTTTGTCGTCAATACTCCAAAACCAACTAGGGGTGGCACCAGATGCACTTACAGGGGCCAGCTGAGGAACTTGGTGCAGCTGAGGAACTAGCTGAGACACCTGAGGCAATGGAGATGCCGACAGTCCTTTGGCACGAAGCGAGATGCACAGGTGCTGAGGATTTGGTCGGAATAGCTGAAGGCTTTGGTGGAGGAGCTGAGGACTTTGGAGGAACATGAGTAGCATGAGGAATTAGCCGTGAGGGCTTTGATGACTCTAGCTGTGAGGGCATTGCTGAGGAACTTGGCCTGCGCGCAGGCTTCTTAGACATAGCCTTCTTTGGCTTGACAGCAGAGGCCTTAGCAGAGGTAGTAGTAGCAGCAGCAGAGTCTTCATTAAATTTCCTCACTGCTTCTCTGGCTTGCTTAGCTAGCTTGGCTTGGTGCTTGACCCATTCATCAGGATAGTCCTCACCGCGCTTGAGGTTGGTGGGATCTGCTATTTGGCCAGGTGCCAATGGAGCTCTTGGGCATGGAGGATTGAGTGCGAATTTCTTCATGTACTTAGGAGTGACATATCTGTACTCCCTCCATTCTCTTGCCCATCTCCTCTCTATCTTCTGAATGCGCACTTTGTGCTCATTCTTGGTTTCCTCAGTAGGTGTGTAGTACCCAACATATATGTCATCAGGGATCTCAAACGTTGTATTTACCTCAGGCCTCTTTCCTCCCTTCTGTGGCCTTTTACCATTAGCCATTTTCTTCAGTTGAGGAATTTGAACAATCGAATTCTCTGAAGAAGTATGCAACTTTTCTTCGAGGAATGCTGCAAATGAGTTAAGTTGATGAGAACCTAGTGATTCAGCAGCTGACATGTGTACGTGTGAACAGAGTATAGTTGCGAGGAATTTGGAGAGGTCATATGCGTTCTCAGAAGGTTTTTCAAAAAGAACAAGTTTGAGGAATTTGACCGGATGAGTCTTGAAGATTTTCACTAAGCGTTCTTTGTCTTAGGTTCCAGAGTTGTATACATCGATGATCCACACAATTGAGGAATCTTGAAGAAAAATGATGCTTAGAGAAACGAATCAAGAACAGATGACTTTGTGAGGTGTTCAGTGTGTGAAGATATGAAGAAAAACACTTTTGAAGATTTTGTAGATAATCATTCGAATCAACAAGGGCAGTAAAAGTAACTTTTATTTACCCTGGACGAAGAACATGACGAAATGGAGTGAGGAGATGTGAAGTTCGTCTGTGCATATCTTCCACGCCCTAACTTGGTGGAGGAAGACGGCTACGGCGGCGGCGGAGTGAAGATGTCCGTGGTCGGTGCGAGTACGTCGGCGACGAGGTCGAGGCAGTGAAGCTCTTCCTCACCGGCGGTGATGAAGTAGCGGCCGCGCTAGGGTTTGAGAAGCTCGAGCTGGAGAGAGAGGTCGAGCGGAGTAAAAGAAGTGAGGAAGTGAAGGAGGATTATTTATAGCCACGGTGAAAAACTGCTCGCCCGAAGAAATTGGACGAACGTGCCCCTGACCCTTCTCATTCGCATGACATGTGTCACCCATGTAGTGAGAGGTGGAGATCATGTTAGATCGTGGGTGAGTGAATAAGTGTATCGTGGGATGCGGAACGGTATGAGTGGCAAAACCGAAAATTTTGATATGATAGGTTTTAAAGTTCCATTCGCAATTTCTTCAGCTGACAAGGACACAGTGAAGATTTTGAATGAGTTTCAAATAGAACGCACATGAAGAATTTGTGAACAGATTGGGTTGAGTATAGCATAGAGAGGAAGGGTCCGATCACATTCACTTAGCAGAAAACCAACTTGAAGAAATAGCAATAAGTGAATGCTATAGAGGACATAAACTCATATATATATATATAGCCAATGAAGAAAAATGACGGAACCAGTGAAGACTATGCAAGGTTGAAGAATATGAATAATTTGAGGAATTTCAACTTTTGGTGGTGGCGTGACCCACCGTATAAGAATGATGATTTCAGACACCGCGTACAATTATCGTAGGGTTCTGAGAATCAAATTCTTCGTTAATTTCTTCAACTAAGAGTGTTATTCTTCATTGATTGAAGAAAAACGTTTCTTCATATGTTGCACATCTAAGTCATCAATTTTGCATAAGTGTTAGGATGAGTGTCCTTTTCATAGAACATTCGAAGATTCTAGGATATTTAGCTCACACCACAACTTGATAAATCTCTTCTCATCCAAGGGCTTTGTGAAGATATCGGCTAGCTGTTCTTCAGTCTTCACATGCTCAATAGAAATGTCGCCCTTCAACACATGATCACGAAGAAAATGATGACGAATCTGAATGTGCTTTGTCTTCGAGTGCTGAACTGGGTTGTGAGCAATCTTGATGGCACTCTCATTGTCACAGAAGAGAGGCACATTCTTCATGTTGATGCCATAGTCCTTGAGAGTTTGCTTCATCCATAGCAATTGGGCACAGCAAGAACCAGCGGCAATGTATTCAGCTTCAGCAGTAGATAGTGATACGCAGTTCTGTTTCTTCGAGGACCAACAGACCAAAGATCGTCCGAGGAAATGACATGTACCAGATGTTGACTTGCGATCCACACGATCACCAGCATAGTCAGAGTCAGAATATCCAACAAGATCAAAATTCGAGCCCTTGGGGTACCATAATCCAAGTGTTGGTGTGTGAGTTAGATATCGAAGAATATGCTTCACAGCCTTATGGTGTGATTCCTTCGGTGCAACTTGAAATCGGGCACACATGCAAACACTAAGCATTATATCTGGCCTAGATGCACATAAATATAATAAGGAACCTATCATGGAGCGGTATACCTTATGATCGAAGTCAATACCATTTTCATCAGTGCACAGATGGCCATTTGTGGGCATAGGAATTTTGACGCCTTTGCAATCTTGCATGCCGAATTTCCTTAGTACATCCTTGAGGTATTTCTCCTGAGATATGAATATGCCATTGTGTTGTTGACGAATTTGAAGACCTAAGAAGAATTTCAACTCTCCCATCCTAGGAATTTGATATTCTTCACTCATCATATAGGCAAATTCATCACTATAACGTTGGTCAGTACAACCAAAGATAATATCATCAACATATACTTGGCACACAAACAATTCACCATCATAAGATTTAGTGAAAAGAGTAGGGTCGAGTGAACCAGGTTTGAAGCCTGTCTTCATGAAGAGTTCCTTCAAAGTATCATACCAAGCCCGTGGGGCCTACTTGAGGCCATAGAGGGCCTTGTTGAGTCTGAAGACTTTGTCAGGATTCTTTGGATCTTCAAAACCTGGGGGTTGAGCAACATATACTTCTTCCTCAAGCTTACCATTGAGGAATGCACTTTTCACATCCATTTGATATAGAGTGATATCATGATGGTTAGCATAAGCAAGTAATATGCGAATAGCCTCAAGTCTAGCAACAGGTGCAAAAGTTTCATCGAAATCAATTCCTTCAACCTGTGTGTAGCCTTGAGCTACAAGTCGTGCCTTATTCCTCACCACAAGGCCATTTTCATCTTGCTTGTTGCGGTAGATCCACTTTGTGCCGATGATATTGTGCTTGCGAGGATCTAGACGTTTGACCAGTTCCCAGACATTGTTGAGCTCGAACTGATGTAATTCTTCTTGCATGGCCTGAATCCACTCAGGCTCCAGAAATGCTTCATCTACCTTAGTGGGCTCTGTAATAGAGACAAAAGCATACTGCCCACAAAAGTTAGACAAATGTGAAGCTTTTGAGCATGTGAGAGGACCTGGCGCTTTGATGTCATTGATGATCTTTTCAACTTGCACTTCTTTTGCAATGCGAGGATGAGCTGGTTGTCGTTGAAGAGTTTGATCAGCGTTTTCTTCGGCACCATTTTCTTCAGCATTTTCTTCAGGTGCATTAGCTCGACGTTCTTCATGTTCTGGAATGAATTCTTCAGCAGATTCTTCAGTAGGAATGATATCCTCAGTAGCCTTGAACTTGATAGTTTCCTCAGGTGCTGGTTCATCTATCACAGTAGGTAGGTGCTCTCTTTGCGAGCCATTAGTTTCATCGAACCGCACATCTACAGTTTCAACAACTTTGTGAAGAACGTTGTTGAAGACTCTGTAGGTGTGCGAGTCCTTTCCGTAACCAAGCATAAAACCTTCATGTGCTTTTGGTGAAAATTTTGAGTTGTGATGAGGATCTCTAATCCAACATTTAGCACTGAAGACTTTGAAATAACTTACATTGGGTTTCTTACCGGTGAGGAGTTCATAGGCAATCTTTTTGAAGAATCTGTGAAGATATACTCTGTTGATGATGTGGTATGCAGTATCAATTGCCTCAGTCCAGAAATGAAGAGGCGTTTTGTATTCATCAAGCATAGTGCGAGCCATCTCAGCAAGAGTCCTGTTCTTGCGCTCCACAACGCCGTTCTGCTGAGGAGTGTAAGGAGCAGATAACTCATGAGTGATACAAAGTTCATCAAGATAGTCATCGAGACCAGAATTCTTGAACTCAATGCCATTGTCACTTCTGATGTGCTTGATCTTCACACCAAAGTTGGTTGAAGCCCTCGAGGAAAATCGTTTGAAGACTTCCTGCATTTCATGTTTGTAAGTAACAAGGTGTACCCATGTGTAACGAGAATAATCATCAACAATAACGAAGCCATATTGAGATGCTTCATTTGAGATAACAGAATAATGATTAGGACCAAAGAGATCCATGTGAAGCAATTCAAATGGGCGAGTGGTGGTCATGATAGTCTTCGCTGGATGCTTGGCCTTGGTCATCTTCCCACCTTCACAGGCTCCGCATAGGTGATCCTTGAGGAATTTGACATTCTCGATGCCAATGACATGCTTCTTCTTCGCAAGCGTGTGCAAATTCCTCATGCCTGCATGACCAAGTCGTCGATGCCAGAGCCAGCCTTCTGAAGCTTTTGCAAGTAAGCACACGGCTGGTTGTGGTCCTGTAGATAAATCGACAATATACAGGTCTCCTCTCCTAAAGCCTTCAAAGACTTTGGAATTGTCATCTTCCATAACCACAACACAACGGTACTTGCCAAAGACAACAACCATATCAAGATCACAAAGCATTGAGACAGACATAAGGTTGTATCCTAAGGACTCAACAAGCATGACTTTGTCCATGTGTCGATCCTTTGTAATCGCAACCTTACCTAGACCCAATACCTGACTTTTTCCTTTGTCAGCAAAGATGATATGCTTCAGATGCGACGGAGATAATGGAGCATCCATCAATAGATTCTTGTCACCAGTCATGTGGTTTGTACATCCACTATCAAGGACCCACTCAGTGGCGTTGGTTTGATCATCCTGCAGATGAATTAGTGCAGCTTACAAACTCATATACTTCATCAGTGAAGAATATGACATCAATTCATCAGATCAATTTCATCAAGTAAGAGAACTAATAACGCAATATGAGGACGTGAGAAATGAAAGTTCATTTCTTCATGGTTAGCCTGCGTCCTTTCAGACATGCTCAAGTCTGCAGCAAATTATTCAGACGATTACGTGCGTCTGGAGACCTGACCCTGCAGAAGAGATTAGTTCTTGTTCTTCACCACCCACATCTGAAGGGGTGGCAAAGAGTTCATCATTCTGCGAGCTCCATACGAGAAGGATGGCATAGAAGCCAGTCCATTTCGTTTCACATAAGAGGGGTTAGAGTAAGCATAAGAGTATGCAGAGAAATTCTTCGAGGACTTATGGACATAATGATTTGAAGAATAATGCATATATCCATAATCCTTAGATCTTCCCTGCGAAACAGACGGGTTAGCACGATGATGTTCATATGAGGACTTTGATCCATATGAGGAATTTGGTCCGTATGAGGAATTTGATCTGGGGTTCCTATTCTTCACAGGTGGTGTCATGATGACATTCACCTGAAGATTTTCAAGACATCTTTTGGGAACCCAGATTTTCTGCATAGGGGAGCCGTTCCAGCAGTTAGTGCCAACATATCTAGCAAATACTTCACCATTCTGATTTTTGAATAGCTTATAGTTGGAGTCAATTGACTCATCATCAGAATGAGGAGATTCACATGCAAATCCAGATAAGTTAGATGGATCAACTGGAGGTCCCTTTGCAGCAACCCATGTAGTTTTGGGGTACTGCTCAGGCTTCCAATATGTACCATCAGCATTGAGTTTCCTCTCAAAGGCGATACCCTCTTTCCTAGGGTTCCTGTTGAGGATCTGCTTTTTAAGCACATCACAAAGAGCCTGATGCCCTTTGAGGCTTTTGTACATGCCTGTCGTGTACAATTCCTTCAGCCCTGCATTGTCAGTGATACTAGCAATGTCCTCAGATGAGAAATTAGTGATATCATAGGCATGTGAAGAATTTCAAACATTAGCAGCATTTGAACATTCAGGTGAAGAATTAGCAGATTCACGTTCAGTGCACTTCAAGCATGGAGGAACAAATTCTTCCTGAGATGCGCTGATTTGTTGAGCAAGTAATGAATCGCGCTCCTTCTGAAGATCTTCATAACTCACTCTTAGCTTCTCAAGGTCTTGCTTTCTTTGAAGAAATTCATAAGAAAGCTTCTCATGATCCGATAAGAGAGTGTTATGATGACTTTGAAGTTTTTCAAGCTTGGACTAAAGTCTCTGAAGATTTTCAGTCAAAGTTTCAGTGCGATCCATTTCTTCACCCAACATATCATCACTTTTATTTAGCATGTTTTGAACCTTTTCTAAAGCCCTTTATTGTTTTATAGCAATCTTAGCAAGTTTAGAATAGTTGGGTTTAAGGTTTTCATCAGATTCATTCTCACTTGATTCAGAGGAGGTATATTTGAGTACCTTGGCACCCTTTGCCATGAAGCAATAGGTGGGAGCGTAGTCATCATCGCCTTCATCAACCTTGTTAGTGAGGTCATTTTCTTCAGTGTTAAAGATAGACTTGCTGACGAATGCAGTAGCGAGAGCAAGGCTCGCCACTCCGGATTCGGACTCCTCAGATGACTCCTCTTCCTCATTTTCTTCAGATTCAGCCTCAGAGTCTATTTCCTTGCCAATGAATGCCCTGGCCTTCTTGGAGATGCTCTTCTTGTGATATGAAGGCTTGGAGGATTTTCATGATAAGGATTTTGTGGATTTCTTCTTTTTCTTCGCATCATCAGAACTATAATCCTTGTATTTCTTCTTCTTTGATTCCTTTTCCCACTGAGGACAATCTTGAATGAAATGTCCAGGTTTCTTGCATTTGTGACAGAGCCTCTTCTTGTAGTCACTGGATGAGGTATCATTGCTCCTTGAGGATCTTCCAAGGCGACCACGTCTTGAGAACTTTTGGAACTTCTCCACGAGCAGAGCCAGATCATGGCTCAGTTCTTCAGGATCACCAAGGCTGCTACCAGAGTCTTCATCTTCGGACTCAGATACTGCCTTGGCCTTCAGTGCACGTGTTCTACCATAGCTTGAACCATAGAGATCTCTCTTTTCAGCAAGTTGGAAATCATGAGTATTTAGCCTCTCGAGAATATCAGCGGGGTCAACTGACTTGTAATCAACACGTTCTTGTATCATCAATGCCAGAGTGTCAAATGAGGAATCAAGCGATCTCAGCAATTTCTTCACCACCTCATGGTCGGTGATGTCAGTGGCACCAAGTGCTTGAAGCTCATTTGAGATGTCAGTGAGGTGATCGAAGGTTTGTTGAACATTTTCATTGTCAAGTCTTTTGAAGCGGTTGAAGAGATTGTGAAGAACATCAACTCGAGAGTCATGCTGAGTTGAGACTCCTTCATTCACTTTGGACAACCTGTCCCAAATAAGCTTCGATGTTTCCAAAGCACTCACTCTGCCATACTGTCCTTTGCTCAGATGGCCACATATGATATTCTTCGCTTGAGAGTCGAGTTGCTTGAATCTCTTCACATCGGCAGCATTCAGAGAAGGTGTGACTGAGGGAACACCATTTTCCACAACATACCAGAGATCGTTATCAATTGCTTCAAGATGCATTCACATCTTATTCTTCCAGTAGGGGTAGTCCGTCCCATCGAAGGTAGGACACCCAGCAGAGACCTTGATCATACCTGCGGTCGACATAACTAAAACTCTAGGCAGTTAAACCAAAATCACACAGAACAAGGGAGTACCTTGCTCTGATACCAAATGAAAGTGCGTTATATCGACTAGAGGGGGGTTAATAGGCAATTTTTACGAAATTCTTCACTGAGGAATTTGCCGGTGAGGAAATTCCTTAGCGAAGAACTACTAGCAGCGGAATAAGTACTCAAAAGTAAACATAACAGAATACAAGCATAGTCATCATGATGAAATTAAGACAGGCACAGAGTACAGGAAGCGTAATCACAGGATAACACAGGACGAAGACAAACAGACTGAAGAAATTGAACTGAGGAAATTGAGAAAGTCTTCAGTCAAAGTCTTCAAACACAGATATGAACAAACACACAACACAGTTATGAGGAAATGAAAGAGTGAGGAAATAGAACCAGTAAGCTCGGTGAAGACAATGATTTGGTAGACCAGTTCTAACTGCTGTCTCAGTTGTACGTCTGGTTGGAGCGGCTGAGTATTTAAACTCGAGGACACACAGTCCCGGACACCCAGTCAAGGACACTTAGTCCAAGACATCCAGTCCTCACTGTATTCTCCTTGAACTAAGGTCACACAGACCTTGTCCAATCACTCATGGTAAGTCTTCAGGCGACTTCCAAACCTTCACAAACTTGGTCACTCGGTGATCCACAATTCCTCTTGGATGCTCTATACCATGACGCCTAACCGTCTGGAAGAAGCACAGTCTTCAAAGGTAACAAGCGTCGGATCCACTCAGGATCAATCTCTTCAGTGATGCTCAATCACTTGGGGTTTGTAGGTGTTTGGGTTTTGGGTTTTTGGTTTTTGGTTTTTCCTCACTTGATGATTTTTGCTCAAAGTCCTCGGAGGATGGGTTGCTCTCAAATGACAAGTGTCAGTTTCTCTCGGAGCAGCCAACTAGCTAGTGGTTGTAGGGGGCAGCTATTTATAGCCTAGGGAGCAGCCCGACATGATAAGACATAAATGCCCTTCAATGATATGACCGTTAGGTGGATAGATATTTTGGGACAGCTGGCGCATAGCACAGCAACGGTCGGAATTTTGAGTAGCAAAATCCTCAAGGCTATCATGTTCCTCACTGTGTAGGCAATCCGCACTGGCAAATTCCTAACTCCTCAGTCAGGACAAATTCCTCAAAGACCAGAAGAACTTCTTCTCTGTCACTGAAGAAATTGACTGAACTGTATGAGATTTCCAATGGCTTCACTCGAAGGGATTGGTAGGTGTAGCATTTTGAGTTGAGCATCACATGGAAATTTTTCCTTAGTATTTCCTCGACCCCCTTTAACAGTACGGTGTTTCCTATGACTCAAGAAAGAGAAAAACAAAACTATGAACACGAAAGTCTTCAAGCTTCATATTTCTCACATGAATATCAAGTCTTCACGGACACACCAATTTCTTCACTTTCAAAGTCTTCATGAAAGTCTTTAGAAATACCAAAATCTTCAGTCGAAGATATTCATTTTTAGGGGTCGACTTTTCCTGTAAATATCAAACTCCTCATAGACTTATAGACCTGTGTACACTCACACACGCATTAGTCCCTTAACCTATAAGTCTTCAATACACCAAAATCACTAAGGGGTACTTGATGCACTTACAAGTCGTACTGCGGTTGCAGCCAGAGTCGTCGATGGTGGCACTTTCAGGCGTCGCTTCCTCGTTGCAGGCATCGATGTAGCATCTTACCTTGCCTTTTCCAACGTGCTCCAAGGGAAACTCTTGATCTAGTTTAGATCGGACGATGGCGGTGCCATTCGGCGTCGTGTTCTCTCTTGGGGGCATCGTCCTGGAGATGGATCTGGTTAGAGGGACCCGTGGCTCGGGAGGTGATGTGTTGTGTGTGCTGCTGCCGAAAGGCGTTGTTTGTATGGTTTTTGGGTCCGGTTTTCCTCATAAACTGGACCAACCTTCTTTCTTCTGATCAATGAATTTTGTAGAGCTACCAACATTCAAAAAACATCTCCCCTGGAGGCGTATCGGCGCAAAACGCGCGCTGGGGCGTGTTTCCATCCAGTCGCGGCGCCCACGGGATTTTTTTGAACGGCACAAACACGCCGAGTTCATACATATTTCGGCGACTTCAAACCAAATTCAACCAAACACGGCACAAATATGCCCGCTCATACATATTTAAAGTATTTTACAAAAAGAAAAAAACACACTACTAGGCCCGCCCGCCGTCTCGCTCGCCGCTCCGCTCCTCGCCGGCCGCCGCCCTTGCAGTTCTACATGCCGAGGAGGCTGTAGAACCGCATGTAGTCGCCGCCGCCGTCGTCGTCATCGTCGCCGCCTCCGCCTTGGCCGCCGTCCCTGCTACAACCCTCCCCCGGTTGGCGCGGTGGGTTGGACGGTCCGGCGGTGTCCTCGTCGTCGTCGCTGTCGAGGATCACGACGCCGTGCTCGTCCTCGCGCACACGCTTGCGGGCGGCGATCTCATCCAGGGCCCGGGTCTGCCGGGTCATCTCAGTCCGGAGGTAGTCATCGCGCGCCCACTGCAGGGCGTCCGCGTCGGAGAAGCCGCTTCGGGCTATCTCCTCATACTCCGGGGGGAGGCTGGGGTCCGGTTTGGGCGCGACGAGGACGAGGCGGCCCGAGGCGGGGCGGAGTCGGCGACGCGGACACCGGAGCTGCGGGTGCGCCGGCTGACAGGCGTGTCGTCCTGGGGCTCCGGCTTGATGGGGCGGAAGCAGGGAGAGCCACCTGACCGACCGGACGAGGAGGAGGACGCCCCGGGGTCCATGCGCCTCGGCGTCCACGAGCTCCCACAGCGGCGAGAGAAGGACGGGGGCTCCGGGTACTCCAGCCTCGGCGTGTTGCCGCCCTCGATGTACTTGAGGACGGCCTCCAGCATGTGGCCGGGCACGCCCCACCATCGGAGCCGCCCATCGGGGTTGAGCCTACCGGAGGGCACGACACCATTAGTGGCCTCGAGTTGCTCGGCGTGACGGTGGCGGAAGTACGGTTCCCAGAGAGGGCTGTCTGGGACGTAGCGCGGCCCCTCCCTCGCCGCCCGCGGCAGAGAGGCGCGGATACGCGCGATCTCCGCACGCCGCCCCGCCCCAGTGGGTGGTGGTGGCACCGGGACCCCGCCGACACTGATTCTCCACGCACCGGGCACCCGCATGTCCGGCGGGACCGGGTACTCGGCCTCGAAGAGGAGCTGAGTTTCGTCCTCGTGAAGGTGGCGGTGGCCGAAGCCGTTCGCCGCCGCGCCGTCGCCTGGAAATCGTTCGGCCATTTTTTTGAACTGGGACGGTGAGGGGAGGGGGAGGAAGGGGAGAGAGGGCACGTCAGCGGTGGAGACTCTGTGCATGCCATCGGCGAGCTAGGTCGACTTATATAGGCGGAGGCGGCGCGAGCACGCGAGGCCGCCTCGTCTACGCGTGGCATGCGCGGGGACGCGCGTCGTCACGCCTTCACTGCGCCGCCTGTGAGGCATCAATGGCGGAGGCTGACCGGCGCGGCAGCGCGCGACAGCTTTGGCATTGATTCGCCGCGGGAAACAAGGCGATGAGGACGCGGCGAGAAGCCAGACGAGTCGCTGGCAAGGAGGGCCCACGGCTCTTTTGTGCCAAAAACGATTCGCCCGGCGCCCCCAAGCGCTCCCAGCGCGCCGGATTCGGGTTGGGTCCGCCGGCGCCAATTTCAACCCGAGTCAGTGAAAATTGGGCCCTTGAGGGCACGACTGGGCCGATTTTTTGACGCCGACGACCGAAAAGTCGCCTAGAGGGCCTTGTTAGGGGCGTGGCTAGAGATGCTCTAACGCCACGCCGCCTGGACGGCCAGACCGTCCGTTGAAATTCGGGTGGATGACTCCAAGGTGTGCGGAGTGCGGTACAGCGGTAGCGGGTAGTAGTAGGTACTACGGATGAAAGCGAAGACCCAAAGGAGTCGCCACGTCCTGAATCCATGGGCATATGCATTCAGTTTTTGAAAAATGCATTTTAAACATGTTTAAAATGTTAAAAATTTTAAAAAATAATTCATGCATACATGTTCATAAATGTGTGCGCGCGGCACAAAGTTTTGTGGAAAAAATGTCATTTTGTTTTGTCTCCGCTAACAAGAAAAATTGCAGTTCTTCTAAATAACATTTTACGACACAATTTTTTATCTTTTTTGCTCAAGCCACACAAAAAAGTTATTTTTCCTGAAACCTTTTGCACGCACATAAACACACAAAGACGTTTTCGTGCAACCTTTTTCAGATTTTTTAGCATTTAGAAATATGTTTTTCAAAGTGAGTTTATATGTACCCAGATTCCCGATGCACTTCCAGACCCAAAGTGACCTTCTCACCTCGATCAAATGAGCTCGAGCGAACATTAAAATCGGAAATTTTTGAAAAAAAATCATTTTTATTTCAGCAAACATTGACAAAAGTTTAACATGCGTGTAAATTTTCGTGATGAAATCACATTCGTGGAGCTATGGAAAAAAACCAAAAAGATGTTCCAAAAAATATTTCTTTTACCATCGATTTTGTTTATTTTGTCCACACTTTCAGGAATGTGATTTCATCACAAATTTTTGCATGCATGTACAAAATTCTTAATGTTTGTTGCAAAAAGAATTCAGATTTTTTATTTTACTATTCAAACAAGCTCAGATAGTCTACGAACAATCCTTACTCATTATTTCTCTTCTGAAGAAATGAGCCATGAGCTGGGAATAGCACAATAGCAGGCGTCGGTTGTACGCCAGGTCACCATGATGTAGGGTAGAACCTTAATCGCCCGATCTTTCACAAAAGTAGTGGATCGCGCGATGAACACGAAGAACATGAGGATGGAAACGAGGGAAAAGACACGAGAGGAACACGAGAAACCAACAAATATGATCACACATGCGCTAGATCCATGAACACGAAGGAAGATACACGATCCAAAGTCAACAACGGATGATACAAGAGGTAACCGGTCTTCTCCGTGAGGAGGTCTTGATGTTCTTCTCCGCAAGGAGGTCTTGAATCCAAAGGGATCTTCTTCAAAGAGGCCGCAGTCTCTCTCAAGAAGTAGATCCTAAGTGGATGAGCGTAGCTCTATATCTAAATATGAGCTAAACCAACGCTAACCCTAACTAGGAGGAGGTGCAGGAGTATATATAGCTAGGTCCACGAAGGGGTAAGTGGGAGAGGGATACATGGGCCTCGGGCCCAATCTCTGTATGCAGACAGGTACCGGATGTCCGCTGAGGACCGGTCATCCGGTGGCTCGTGGGCTTCCAGACGTCCGGTTGTCGCCGGACTTCCGCTCACTTTGGCTCAGTTGAGGTGGCACCGGACGTCCGGTAGCTAGCGGTCGTCCGGTCGCCGGTCGTCCGGTGTCGTCGGTCTTCCGCTGAATTGGCTCGGGTGTAGATGTACCGGTCATCCGGTGGGTGCCGGATGTCCACTCGCTGGGAGGGGCCGGTCGTCCGGTGTCGTCCGGACGTCCACTCACTGGAGCTTCTTCGGCAGCTCTTCTTCTTGTGTCTTCGTTTCCACGCTTCCCTCGTGGATGGTGTAGTTGTACACTTGTGCTCGCACTCCTCCTCATCGTCCGTAGTGTTCCAACAATACCTATGCATGTACGCGAGTGGAGTGTCAAGTAGTATACCATCCTCAAAGGGGTCAAGTGAACATGCGTAAAGGAGATGATTCACCTTTGTGTATGTGAAGTGGATGTCGAACGTGTCACTTGCCAAATGGACTCTTGACATGGTGATGTCTGTAGGATGCTCCGCATCATCTCCCCTCCCTTGGTAAAGATCCGACCTCGGATCAAAAACCAAATCACCATGGGAAAGAGATGGCTTCGCCGTGTAGGAGTGGACGTTCACTAAGTAGTCATCATCTTCAAGCTTGAAGTGGGCACTCTCCAATGTCGCACCATCTTGGGATTCCTTCAAAAGGAGAAAAGACAACAAACACTTGGAAAAACAAATTTGGTTAGCATTAGTGCAAAACCAAGCATTCAAGAGGTGATTCACCAAACAAGTGTCGTCATCATGCGAAGCATATGGTTTGACAAAGGATAGTGACATGGCATGTAAGAACATAAATTGAGCACAAGCAAAGATATCATGGGAACATGCATGTGAATGTGAGGTAGTGATGCAAATATGTGTGGCAAGAGAAGAAGCATCTACCTCAAGTTCGTAGCAAACATGTGCAGAGCGCTCAATGAAAGGTCTATGGTAGGCATAGGAATCATTCACAACACCAAAAGAAATGAAGTGTCTAAACACATGGGTCAAGTGCAAGACAATCCAAGCATAACATGCATAGGGTTTAGTAAAGATAGTGTGGCACTCAACACAATAGAAAGAGCAATTGTTCATCATGTGTGAGGCAATCAAGGCAAGCATGTAGCAATCAATGGGACATGCCATATGTGAAGTGATGATATTATTGCAACCAAACATATGAGAGGAGCAAGTAAACCAAGAATTGGATGCAACACACAAGGCATATATATCATGATGCATGGAATGGTGAAAATGACAACTCAAAGCAAGATCTCTAACAAGTGTGCAATCAAGTGGTCCAAGTTCATGGTTTGGGGGTTATCAAAAGAGAAGGATATCACCTTGAAAGCATGTCCTTGTGCGTCCTTCACAATGCCGAAGTACAAGCAAGTGCGATGTAGAATCATCGCGGTAGGAGGTGGTTCGCTCTCAAGAGTTCGAATGGTCAACTCACGTGACGTGGAAGTTGACACGAGGTCCAAGTTTCCTACACATGCACAAAACAAGGCAAAGAACATATGCGCATGGTAGATAAACACATCATCCATCATGATGGTTCTCTTCTTTTGCACATAACCATTAGAAGTACAAGTGCATGAATAATATGATGCAACAATGGCTGGCACTAGGTATATGGTGCAAAGAGGCAAGACAAGCATGCTTCACAAGACAAATGTCAAAATCTCCAAATATATGCGAGAATGATATGGGGGCAAACTCATTATCAAGACTAAAGGCATAATTGCACTCAATACATGGAAAATCATCTAGCATGAGAGAGGAAACATATGGAGATATATGACGGCAAGCAATAACAATCATGTGCAAAGTATGTAGATGGTTGTCATCAACCGCATGAAGCGAGCAAGTTTGAGTCATCAGTGATGCAACAAGGCAAGCAAACATAGTAATCAAGTTGTGCAAGCTAGTAGTGCGAAGATGCAACATACTAGAGTAAATCATGGCAATCATGTCATGAGAGCAAATAATAGGCATAGGCAATGCACATGACACATCGCAAGCACGAACACAAAGCAAGATGAAAGTATCATCATAGGCATGGGGCACAAAGCAAACATGGCAATAACAAGCAATGTCTCCACCAAGCTTGCAAATACACATACAAGTATGAGAATCAATCATCATGTGTAATGCAAAGCATGGGCCATGAATGCATGGCAAAAGCATAGTAATGTGCATATCATGCAAAGTGAACATGGCAAGATGGGCATAGAATATGTAATGGACAATAACCCATAGCCAAGTGAGGGTCATGTAGAAGAAATGCGTGAAGTCTTTGCGCGAAGAGAGAGGTGGGAAATGTCGTGGATCTAAGACTGACAGTAGAATGGGGGGTAGGTATGAGGAGGCAAGATCCTAGCTATGGAGTAGTTGTACACACGAGTTTTACGAGTTCAGGCCCTTCTCGGAGGAAGTAACATCCCTATGTCTCGGTGCCCTGAGGTGGTCGACTGGATTATATGTGTGTGTGTGAGTTTACAAAAGTGCGAACCCTTGTCCCAGAGGAGGGGGTGGCTTATATAGAGTGCGCCAGGACCCAACTCCCCTCCGTTACTCAGGGTTCAATGCTCATAAAGGAAAGGCGTTACTGGTAACGTCTACAGTAAAATGTCATAAATGCTCATAATGCTATGGTTTAAGTCCTAACCGTTTTAGAGTGGAGGGTTCCCCATCTTCTGGTGGTCGAGTGTCTTCAAGGTGGTCGAGTGAGCGCATCTCCGCGGTCGAGTGGATGATGATTTCTCTTCGACTGCTTCCGATTCTTTGTAAAGATGTCCTTGGGGAGGGTATGCTAGACAGGTCCATGACCCTACCCTAGGTACATAGCTTCATCATTAGCCCCCGAATGGATCAGGGTTTGAGTGAGGAAGGGGTTGAGAACACTTCCAACCTACTCTTTGCGCTATGAATATGCCTTGTCCTGAAACAATGAGTTGAGGAGATGACGTCGACTCCTTTCTCAATCGCCTTGGTCCATTCTTGGTTGTTGTCGAGTGAACTTTCATGGTAGAATTCCGAATGATGATGTAGAGGGTGTTTGTCTTCAGTCTGACAGGTTGTTCTGCTCTCCGCGGATCTCGCGGGATTCAAATTTTGGGAAGTGCGCCAGATGGAGGAACCGAGGTTATCAGGACGGATTAGGCAAGTCTCCTCGATCCCCGCGCCACCTTTTTCGCCACGTAGTGCGTGCGCGACTGTTGCGGGATTTGTTTAGATCGCTTGGGTCCACCAGTCAGCCACTCGGTGGAAGGCCTTATAAAAGGTCTCGGGCCAGGCCTCTGCTCCGCACGCTCCCATTCTCTCTTCTCTTTCTCCCGATCCCTCCGCCACTCTCGCTTCCGCCTCGTCGACGGACCTCCGCTCGAGCTCGATCCGCCACCATGGGGAAGGATAAGACGGGGGCACTGGAACGCACGAAGAAGGCGACCGTGAAGGCGAAGGGCAAGCGGACCAGCCAGGGCGGATCCTCGTCGAGGTCCGGCCTGCCGGCGAGCTGGATCCAGGGTGACTGGATCCGCTCGGCAATCACGCAGGACGACCTCGACGACCTGGTGGAGGGGGGATTTATCTCTCACAAGTCGGCTCGGCTCCCAGGGGACGAAACCGAGCTACAGCCTAGAGAGGGTGAGTGTGTCCTCCTCGCAACCCACATAGATCGCGGATTCTCACAGCCTCCCCACCCTTTCTTCCGGGGTTTTTTGAACTTCTTTGGGGCTCAGCTCCACCATTTCACTCCAAACACCATAGTCTATCTGGCTGCTTTCGTGTCCATGTGCGAAAACTTCTTGGGTTGTCGACCGCACTGGGGGCTTTTCAAACACATCTTCACTTGCCGTTCCCAGTCGGTCAAAAAGGCCAAGTCGAGTGACAAGAGGACGCGGGTGATCCAGATGTGCGGTGGTCTGGGGATCCAGATGAGGAGCAAGAGCACTTTCCCAGTGGTGATCCTTCCTGACTCGGTCCGGGGCTGGCAGTCGACTTGGTTTTACTGCAAGGATCAGCCAACCCCTGGCCAGTCGACTGGACTTCCTCCTCTTTCCTTGGCTCGAGTGGAGAAGCCTGCTCCCCTGAAGGTAGTTCCAGAAGAGAAGGCGCAGGTCAAGGAGCTGGTTGAACGGGTCGTCCAACTTGTCCGCGACGGAATGACCGGGATGGATCTGCTGGAGGTCTTTCTCAATCGACGCGTCCAACCTCTTCAGGCGCGCGATCATCCGATGTGGATGAACTCTGGGCTTGAGGATACCACTCGGATCCACCCGGAGGAGGTTAGCGAGGATATCTTGGAGAACTGGTTGAGGGGAATCACTGGCAACAAAGACAACCCTCGGGGATCCAGGAGGGTGATTCCATTCGACAACTTGCACCAGCCGGAGCAGGTATATTTCTGTTTTATCAAGTATCTTTCCGATTCACCACGTGATGTCCCGTTTGTGGTCGACTGAATGTCTTTTGATTGTTACTCTTTCAGGCCCTCATTGAAATGTACTCCATGCCCAACGGAGTGCAGTACCCAGGCGCTAAAGAAGAAGGGAGCGGGGGCGAGAGCGGCGAGGAGCATTCGGAAGCCGAGGAGGACGAGGAGAGCGATGAATCGGCCGATGAGGAAGAAGTCGACTCGCCTCCTCGCAGGGAGAGGAGGTCCAAGCACACTCATTACCCGGCACGCGCTCCGGACTTGGTGACTGCGCCGATCGGGCAATCCTCGAAGCGCCCCGGGACGTCTTCCCTGACGCCGACTGAGAAGCCTCCAAAGAAATCCAAGGTCGCGCCGCTTCCAGTGCCGAAAGCCATCTCTTCCAAACCGCCCAAAGCTTTGCCTCGGATCAAAGTGACCATTCCTACTATCTCCGGGTAACCATATGACTTGTCCTTTATGTGGATTCGACCCACTAGGTGTAACCGATTGAATGCGGGCCTTTGCAGTACTGCTACGTCAGGGACCTCTTCATACCAGTACCGGGACGAGGAAATGTAGGATGCGGTAACCTCTAACCCAGGTATGAACTCTTGCGATTTCGATTCTTGATCCTTTTAGGGTCGAGTGGTTCACTTGGGGTCGAATGTTCTGTCTTGCAGCTCCACCTAACATCATTGACCTTCCGGACGACGACGAAGATGTGGCTGCTAAGCCTAGGAAGAGCAAGAAGGTAATAGCTGGCAGGGTGGCTCGGCAAGAACCAACTGCAACATCTCCCGTCCGTCAAGCTGAAGGCGCAGGCAGGGCCACTGTGACATTCGCTGCACCCTTGACGAGTGGGCATTCCACGCGGTTGACCGCACCTGTGGTTCCTTCAACCATCCAACTCCACACCACGGAGCCTCAAGCAGCCGCGCCTGGGTCGTCTGCACATTTTTTCACCAGCTACCCCGTCCCAGACAACCAGTCGGAAGCGGCTGCGGAAGCCATCCGACAGGCTGATAGATGATGGAGCGGGTGAAGATAGTGCACGAGAGCAATCAGGCTGCCTACGACGCTAGTGCCGCCCTTCGGGCCAATGTCCAGGTGAGTAGACTTTCCGACTATTTTTGTTCTCGAAAAATCTTCTTCTGCACAATCTCCTGTTGTTCGCGTTGAATTAGAGCACCCACTGGGTGTTGCTGTCGTTTTTGGTAGTTTCGCTCTTCCACTCGGTCTGGGCGAGTGGGATCAGAACCGGTGGGGGCACGCCAAGTGCACCCACTGGGTGTAGTCCCCGAGACCGCGGTCGATTGCTGGCAGTCGACTGTGGTCTGAGTTCTTCTTTCTTGATGGCACAATTGTTCTTTCTCTCTCTTCTTTTTACTCCTTGCACTCGACTCTGGCGGGCCGGTCGAGTGGGATCAGAACCGGTGGGGGCACGCCAAGTGCACCCACTGGGTGTAGTCCCCGAGACCGCGGTCAACTGCTGGCAGTCGACTGGGGTCTGAACAGCTTGTTGTCCACTTCTTTAGGTTTTATTCACTCGGAAATGAACTGCCTTCGAACCTATCGATTGATCTGTCCCTTGCCTCCTGCAGAAGTCTTGTACTCTTATCTCCAAGTTTGCCGAACTCGAAGAGAAGCAGAGGCAACTCAACTTAGACTTGGAATTGGCTCAGCAAAATCTGAAAAAAGTTCAAGACGAGGCCGCTGGTATGGAAGGTAACTGATTGCCGACTGAACTTCAATATATCTCTTTGATCTTTTTTTGATTTGATTATTTCTTTTGCAGAGAAAATCAAGTTGGCTCTGGACAAGAAGGACTCGGACCTCGCCGCCGCGCAAAAAGCAGCCCAAGACAAAACCGTTCTCGTAGACAAGAAGCTTGCTTCAGTCGGAACGCTTGAAGGAGAGGTGACTAGACTGACATCTTGTCTTAATGAAGCTAACCGCGAAGTGACCAGCCTGAAGAAGGATAAGGTCGTCCTGAACGAAAAGTTGGAGTCTGCGATCCGCAAGAGGAACAACACGGAAGCTTATCTGAGGACCCTCGCTAAGAAGCTTTATCTCGTGCTGGGAGGTATTTCTTTTAATCCGACTGTGTTGATGCTTGCCATCGGATTTTGCTTGGTTGATTGAACTGACTTTTGGCTGCAGAACTCTGTCAAGACTTTGACGAAGAAACTGGAAGGGTCGAGACGGGTCTGGACCCTATCGCTTCCCCGGTCTGCAACGAAATTGTGATGAACGTGCTCCGACTGGAGTCCCATATCGCCAGCGCCACAAGCTACCTCGCACGCCTGAAGGAGGTTGTCTCTCGAATCGACTCGACGCTTTGGCCGGGGGCGATGCTTCAGAATGATCTGGAATCACTGATGACTCGAGTGAACGAGATCCCTGACCGAGTGCAAGAATGGAAGAAATCCTCCGCCCGGTGTGGTGCTGACGTGGCGCTGTCCCTGGTGCGAGTCCATTGCAAGGAGGCTCGTGAAGACAAGCTAGCTGCGATCAAAGTCGCTAACACCAAAAAGCACGACTTCCAGTCCTTCATGGAGACTTTCATTGCTGCCGCCACTCGGATCGCTGATGGGATCGATCTGGACTCATTCATGGAGCCTGCCAGCCCTCCTCCGGCCGAGTGAACAATCTTATGAAACTTGGATACACTTTAAATTTGCCTCGGAACGCCGAGTGGTTTCTGTAACCGTTAAACTCCTTCGGGCTTGATGCCCGAGTACCTTTGATTCGCTGCTTGGAACCTTTTAGTATTTATCTGAAGTTGGTTTATCTCCGAATGTGCTTGTGTTTGCCTTCGGATGGACTTTGCTTGCTGCACCTCTTCGTCCTTGCGGATAGGGATGGAGCGGACGTTGTATTTGTGCCGCAGCTCCGAAGGAGAAGGTGGCAGTCGACCTGCACCTCGTCATCCTTGCGGATAAGGATGGAGCGGACGTTGTATTTGTGCTGCAGCTCCGAAGGAGAAGGTTCCAGTCGACCTGCACCTCGTCGTCCTTGCGGATAGGGATGGAGCGGACGTTGTATTTGTGCCGCAGCTCCGAAGGAGAAGGTTGCAGTCGACCTGCACCTCGTCGTCCTTGCGGATAGGGATGGAGCGGACGTTGTATTTGTGTCGCAGCTCCGAAGGAGAAGGTTGCAGTCGGCCTGCACCTCGTCGTCCTTGCGGATAGGGATGGGTCTCAAACTTAGGCGAGTACTGGACTGCAGCTAAGCCCCCGAGTGGGAGGATTTCTCTCCACTCGGTAGGATTTTTCCAAACGTAGGTGAGTACTGTACTGTCGTTAAGCCTCTTAGTGAGAGAACTTAGGCGAGTGCTCGACTGCAGCTAAGCCTCCGAGTGGGAGGACTGCTCTCCACTCGGTAGGGTTTTTTCAAACTTAGGCGAGTGCTGGACTGCCGTTATGTCTCCTAGTGAGAGAACTTAGGCAAGTGCTCGACTGCAGCTAAGCCTCCGAGTGGGAGGACTGCTCTCCACTCGGTAGGGTTTTTTCAAACTTAGGCGAGTGCTGGACTGCCGTTAAGTCTCTTAGTGAGAGAACTTAGGCGAGTGCTCGACTGCAGCTAAGCCCCCGAGTGGGAGGACTGCTCTCCACTCGGTAGGGTTTTTTCAAACTTAGGCGAGTGCTGGACTGCCGTTAAGTCTCTTAGTGAGAGAACTTAGGCGAGTGCTCGACTGCAGCTAAGCCCCCGAGTGGGAGGACTGCTCTCCACTCGGTAGGGTTTTTTCAAACTTAGGCGAGTGCTGGACTGCCGTTAAGTCTCTTAGTGAGAGAACTTAGGCAAGTGCTCGACTGCAGCTAAGCCCCCGAGTGGAAGGACTGCTCTCCACTCGGTAGGATTTTTTCAAACTTAGGCGAGTGCTGGACTACCGTTAAGCTTCTTAGTGAGAGAACTTAGGCGAGTGCTCGACTGCAGCTAAGCCCCCGAGTGGGAGGATTGCTCTCCACTCGGAAGGATTTTTTCAAACTTAGGCGAGTGCTGGACTGCCGTTAAGCCTCTTATTGAGGGAACTTAGGCGAGTGCTCGACTGCAGCTAAGCCCCCGAGTGGGAGGATTGCTCTCCACTCGGTAGGATTTTTTCAAACTTAGGCGAGTGCTGGACTGCCGTTAAGCCTCTTAGTGAGAGAACTTAGGCGAGTGCTCGACTGCAGCTAAGCCCCCGAGTGGGAGGATTGCTCTCCACTTGGTAGGATTTTTTCGAACTTAGGTGGAACGGATTCGCGACTAAACCCACCCACTGGGGGATTTCAGGAGTAAATAAGAACAACACAATCGAATGAGAGAACCGTAAGCTCTTGTCTTTGATAAACGAATTACAAAAGGTGTTGCTTATTACATTTTATTCAAATAAGTGTTTAAGTATAAAAGGGGCGGAGCAGCTCGGCGTTCCAAGCCCGTGGCTCGTCTTTCTGATGCTTGATACTGTAAAGATGGTATGCTCCGTTGTGGATAACTTTGGTGACGATGAAGGGGCCTTCCCAAGTTGGAGCGAGCTTGTGTGGTTTCTGCTGATCCACTCGAAGAACCAAGTC
Source organism: Triticum urartu (assembly GCF_003073215.2). NCBI lineage: Eukaryota > Viridiplantae > Streptophyta > Magnoliopsida > Poales > Poaceae > Triticum > Triticum urartu. The sequence continues at coordinate 536,465,950 of NC_053028.1, forward strand.
TCCTTCTTGAAAGGCCCGACCCCTCACATTCCTGGCGTGGAATCGACACAAATCTTGCTGATAAATGGTCGAGCGGATCAAGGACATCTCTCTTTCCTCCTCTAAGAGATCGACTGAATCTTGTCGGGCCTGCTCTGCTTCTGCTTCGGAGAAGAGTTCAACTCGGGGTGCGTTGTGGAGCAAGTCACTTGGCAGAACAGCTTCGGCTCCATAGACTAAGAAGAAAGGAGTTCTTCCAGTCGACCGATTAGGAGTTGTCCTTAAACCCCACAGAACTGATGGAAGTTCATCAACCCAAGCACCTGCTGCGTGTTTGAGATCACGCATCAGTCGGGGCTTTAGTCCTTTGAGAATTAGGACGTTGGCTTTTTCTGCTTGTCCGTTCGACTACGGGTGAGCAACAGAAGCATAGTCGACTCGAGTGCCCTGAGAGGCGCAGAAAATTCTGAACTCATCGGAATCGAAGTTCGACCCGTTGTCCGTGATGATGCTGTGTGGGACTCCATATCTGAATGTCAATTCTCTGATAAAACTGACAGCGGTGCTGGCGTCAAGGTTCTTGATAGGTTTGGCTTCGATCCATTTGGTAAACTTGTCGACTGCAACGAGCACGTGAGTGAAGCCGGTTTTGAAGGTCCTCAGCGGTCCAACCATATCCAGTCCCCAAACAGCGAAGGGCCAGACGAGGGGAATGGTCTTCAGGGCTGACGCTGGCTTGTGAGACATATCGGAGTAAAATTGACAGCCTTCACATCTGTCGACTATATCTTTCGCCATCTCATTTGCTCGTGGCCGATAGAATCCAGCTCGGTATGCTTTAGCCACGATGGCCCGAGAGGACGCATGGTGGCCACAGGTCCCCGAGTGGATGTCATTGAGGATCATTCGACCTTCTTCTGGTGTTATGCACTTCTGACCGACTCCAGTCACACTTTCTCTGAACAGCTGCCCTCTTATCACAGTAAAAGCTTTAGATCGGCGGACGATCTGTCGAGCTTCTTCTTCATCCTCTGGGAGCTGTTTCCTGAGGATGTACGCAATGTAGGGCACCGTCCAGTCGGGAGTAATGGCCAGAACCTCCATGATTAGGTCGACCATAGCTGGGACCTCAACTTCAGTCGGATCCGTGGCGCTCTTGCGGTCTTCCTGAACTGTCGGTGTGTGAATATACTCCAAGAACACATTGCTGGGAATGGCTTCTCTCTTGGAACCTATCTTTGCCAATTCATCGGCTTCTTGATTTTTCAATCGGGGGATGTGGTGGAGTTCTAACCCCTCGAACTTCTTCTCAAGCTTTCTCACCGCGTTGCAGTAACCAGTCATGGCTGGGCTTCTGACGTCCCACTCCTTCATCACTTGATTAACTACCAAATCACCGAGTGAGATGGCCATGCGCAACCCATACAGGAGTGCTTCATACTCTGCTTCATTGTTGGAGGAATCAAAGTGAATCTGGAGGACATATCTGAGCTTGTCTCCTCGAGGGGATACCAGAACTACTCCAGCACCAGAACCGTTCAACATCTTGGATCCGTCAAAGAACATGGTCCAGTGCTCCGAGTGAACTTGAGTCGGCAGTTGCTATTCGATCCACTCGGCGAGGAAATCTGCTATTGCTTGGGACTTGATAGCTTTCTTTGCCTCAAACTTGATATCCAAGGGAAGGAGTTCAATCGCTCATTTTGCCACTCGACCAGTTGCATCCCTGTTGTGCAGAATCTCTGACAATGGAGCGTCGCTGACGACTGTAACAGAGTGATCTAAGAAGTAGTGTGCAACCTTCTTCGTGGTCATGTAAATTCCATAGACAAGCTTCTGATAGTGAGGATATCTCTGCTTTGACGGGGTCAGGACTTCGGAAATATAATAAACTGGGCGTTGAACTTTCTACACTTTTTCCTTCTTCTTCCCGCTCGACCATAAGTACTGTACTGACGACTTGTCCAGTGGCTGCTATATAAAGCAAAAGAGGCTCTTTGCTGATTGGAGCAGCAAGCACCGGCTGGGTTGAAAGCAGCGCTTTTAGCTCTGCAAATGCTGCATCAGCTTCTGGAGTCCACTCGAACTTATCTGATTTCTTTAGCAGTCGGTAAAGAGGCAGCACCTTTTCACCGAGGCGAGAAATGAATTGACTTAGGGCGGCTAAGCAACCAGTAAGCTTCTGGACATCATGCACACACATAGGGCGTTTCATTTGGAGTATAGCGCCTACTTTCTCTGGGTTAGCATCGATTCCTCGTTCGGAAACAAGAAAACCGAGCAACTTTCCGCTTGGAACTCCAAACGTGCACTTTGATGGATTGAGCTTGATATCATACCTTCTGAGGTTGGTAAAGGTTTCAGTGAGGTCGGTCAGCAAGTCGGAACCTTTACGTGACTTGACCACAATGTCATCCATGTATGCTTCCACATTCCGACTGATCTGAGTGAGCAGGCACTTCTGAATCATTCGCATAAATGTGGCTCCAGCGTTCTTCAAGCCGAATGGCATTGTGACATAACAGAAGCACCCGAACCGAACGGGGTGATAAAGGTTGTCTTTATTTCGTCGGGTCCGTACAGACGGATCTGGTGGTACCCGGAGTAGGCATCCAAAAAGGACAAACGCTCGCACCCAGCAGTCGAGTCGACTATCTGATCGATGCGAGGGAGAGGGAAGTGATCTTTCGGGCAGGCCCGATTGATATGCTTGAAATCGATGCACATGTGGAGTGAGTCATCTTTCTTTGGGACCATGACAACATTGGCTAACCACTCGGAGTGGTAAATCTCTCGGATAAACTCAGCTGCCAAAAGCCGAGCCACCTCTTCGCCGATTGCTTTTCTTTTCTGGATGGCGGACCGTCGAAGATGCTCTTTGACTGGTTTCACTTTCGGGTCGACTCGCAAACGATGCTCAGCCAGTCCCCTGGGAACACCTGGCATGTCAGAAGGCTTCCATGCAAAGATGTCCCAGTTCTCACGGAGGAACTGGATGAGCGCTTCTTCCTATTTGGAGTCGAGTGTGGTCGAAATGTGGGTCGGAGCTGCATTGGGGTTCGTCGGGTGGATGTGAACAGACTTCGTCTCGCCAGACGACTGGAATGCTGAATCCGTGGCTGGCTTCTTGGCTCGCAACAAGGCACTCGGGTCTGCATTTTTCTGGTATTCTTGCAATTCTGCCACGGCCATCTGGGCATCGGCGATCTTTGAGCCCTTTTGGAAACACTCTTCCGCCTTTTTCCGATTACCAGAGATAGTGATCACTCCTCTGGGACCATGCATCTTCAGTTTGAGGTACACGTAACAAGGTCGAGCCATGAATCGTGCATAAGCTGGCCTGCCCAGAATTGCATGATACACACTCTAAAAATCCACAACTTCAAACGTCAACTTTTCTTTGCGGTAATTTTTGGCATCACCGAAAACCACGTCGAGTGCAATCTGACCGAGGGATGCAGCCTTCTTGCCCAAGATGACCTCATGGAAATTCATATGGCTTTCACTGAGTCTGGACATCAGAATGCCCCATTCCTTTCAATGTTTCTGCATACAGAATGTTCAGGCCACTACCACCGTCCATCAGGACCTTTGTCAGTCGAGTGCCTTCGACCACCGGGTCGACCACCAGCGCTTGCCTCCCAGGGGTGGCGATGTGCGCTGGATGATCAGACTGGTCGAATGTAATGGCAGTCTGCGACCATTTCAAGTAACTGGGTGTCGCCGGAGCGACCATGTTCACTTCTCTGTTGATGACTATCAATCGACTCTTGTTTTCAACATTAGCAAAAATCATCAGAGTGGAATTCACGTGAGGATAACCATCATCATATTCTCCTTCACTCTCAGCCTTGTCTGCCTCCTTCTCCTTTTCCTTGGGCTGTTTCTCTCAGAACTGCTGGATCAGGAGCCGACACTGTCGAGTGGTATGCTTCGGGTAAATGAAATTACCTTCTTCGTCTTTTTTGGTGTGGATATGGCATGGCAGATCCAACACGTCATTTCCATCCTGATCTTTTACTTTCTTGGGGTTCCACGGCCCTTTGGGCTTCCCCTTGAACTTTCCTTGAACCACAGCCAATGCCTCACCCAGAGCAGCTGGTTCGGCCTTGCGTTTTTGTTTTCGACTGGAGTTTCCTCCTCCGGCTTCATGGGCGACTGCTTTGTGCTTGCCGCTCCGCAGTCGCTCCTCCTCTTCACCATTGGCATACTTGGTGGCGATTTCCATCATCCGAGTCAGAGTCATGTTTCTTGTCCGACTGAATTTTAGGTTCAACTCCCGGTACCTGACGCCTTCCTTGAAAGCACAAATTGCCTGATGATCAGACACATCTTCCACCGTGTGGTGCAGGGTGATCCACCTCTGGATATAATCTCTCAAAGTTTCATTCGGTTTTTGGACGCAACACTGTAATTCTGTCAAACCTGCTGGCCGCTTGCAAGTACCCTCAAACGTTCTGACAAACACTCGGGCGAGATCTTCCCAAGTATAGATGCTGCTAGGTGCCAACTAATTCAGCCACGCCCTAGCCGAGCCCTTCAACATCAGAGGAAGGTGTTTCATGGCCACCTCATCATTGCCGCCACCAATCTAGACAGCCACTCGGTAGTCTTCAAGCCAGGCGTCAGGCTTGGACTCTCCGGTGAACTTACTGACTCCAGTCGCCAACCTGAAGTTGGGGGGAATCACTGTAGCTCTGATAGCGCTGCTGAAGCACTCTGGGCCAGAGACATGCACCCTATTACTGGTTTGCGGGCCTCTGTCATGGCCATCTCGGTGAGCTCTGTTTCTGTCGACCAAGCCTTGTACGAGAATAGATCTCGCATCAAAGCCTGGCTCCCTGGGGTCGACTGGAATACCTCTTCCGACGCTGTTAGGGCGCCTGTCTTCATGTGGCCGCGGCACGTATGACCCACTCCTTGGAGGAGGCGTGGGCACTCGACGGTGACCATCGCGATCGGCTCGACGATCATACTGCTCCTGGTTTCTGTACTGATCATGCCGCTCTCCATGTCCCTCACGCCTCGGGGGCGATCTCGGGCTATGGGCCGGCTGGACCATATCTGCGACCACAGATCTGCTATGGATCCTATCCCACGACTGAGACACGGCCGTATTCTGCTCTCCTGCTGCCCGGAGCAAGGCCCTGATCTGCGCCAGACCTCGGCCAGCTTCTGACTGGGAAGGTTGAATCGACTCTGCTATCCGGGAAGCAGCTGCTAGGTTTTGGATCGGTGTCCGGTATACCTGAGCCGGAGGTGGAAAAAGTTGGCGTCGGCTGGACTCAGGAGCACGTTGACGAGCGCGATCGTCGAGTGCGCGCTGTAGGTTCTCCAGCCGAGTGCGCTCAGCCAGATTGGCCAAGCGAGCCTGTTCCAAGGCCTGGGCCTCGGGCGTTTCTCCAACTATAGGAGTATGCAGGGCATCCATGTTTCGGCGACGAAGTTCTTCTCTCTGTTGCGAGGAGAGAGGCTCGGGGCGGTACTCCTCGTGAACGCGCGACGGATCGCCGTTCCCGTCACCTCCGTCTTCACGATCGAAGCCAGGAGGACCGCGTGGTCCATTGACCATCAGGACTTCCGCTGCCGAGTCATTGCTGCCGCACTCAGATGCAATCTCTACGGAGCCAGTCGACAGATTGAACAGGACGTAGAGAGACTCGTCGGGCTCGAGCGCCGTGACTTGAGGGGTGGGCGACTGGCGGGCCACCGCATGCTTCACCCACCGTTGAATCCTCGATCGGTCGGTGCGCTTGCTCCGGCGGGTCGCAGGGAGGGGGAAAGCCGTTGGAGTCGACTGGTACTGGGTCGACGGTTGCCGCAGGAGGACGCCGCGGACGCACGCGTGAAAGTGTGTCGCCCCACGGGCGGGGAGCGCGTCGACGTCGAGTGGTGCCTCCTGAAGCCAAGCGGAGTCGTCGGCGACAAACACGAGCGCGCCGAGACGGATCTCGCGGCCCTCAGCCAAACCTTCGCCTGGAACCATGATGATGGCTATCGGAAAAATTGCAATTTCTCCAATAATTCTCTAAGACACCTGCCCCACGGTGGGCGCCAACTGTCGTGGATCTAAGACTGACAGTAGAATGGGGGGTAGGTATGAGGAGGCAAGATCCTAGCTATGGAGTAGTTGTACACACGAGTTTTACAAGTTCAGGCCCTTCTCGGAGGAAGTAACAGCCCTACGTCTCGGTGCCCTGAGGCGGTCGACTGGATTATATGTGTGTGTGTGAGTTTACAAAAGTGCGAACCCTTGTCCCAGAGGAGGGGGTGGCTTATATAGAGTGCGTCAGGACCCCAGCCCCCCTCCGTTACTCAGGGTTCAATGCTCATAAAGGAAAGGCGTTACTGGTAACGTCTACAGTAAAATGTCATAAATTCTCATGATGCTATGGTTTAAGTCCTAACCGTTGCAGAGTGGAGGGTTCCCCATCTTCTGGTGGTCGAGTGTCTTCAAGGTGGTCGAGTGAGCGCATCTCCGCGGTCGAGTGGATGATGATTTCTCTTCGACTGCTTCCGATTCTTTGTAAAGATGTCCTTGGGGAGGGTATGCTGGACAGGTCCATGACCCTACCCTAGGTACATAGCTTCATCAGGAAAGACACTCCATGGGATCCCAAGTCATCATTGCTCTCTAGAGCTCGTTTTGTCAACTCATGGGATTGTGAGGTTGACAAGTATTCGTGGGTACCTACACAAAAGAGGCACAAACAAAAGAGATTGTGTGTGTGGTAAATGTACACATCATCCATCATGATGTGTATGTGCACATGAGAGTTAGTACAAGTTAAGCATCGCTCAAAGAAATTTGATGCATGGTATAAGAACATGGCATCCATCATGAAAGAATAGTTATTGTGTATAACACGATGGGGATGCAAATTGAGCATACAAGTATAAGGCACAACAATAGCATTGTTATTCATGGGGAGCATATTGTGCACACAAGTATTGGGATCATGCAATGAATGGGATGAATCAAAATCTCCTAAAATGCATGAGGAAACTATGGGGGTCTCCTCATGAGCAATATCGTAAACATCACATGGAGAAAATGGACAACATCCACAACAATGCATATCCGATGCTAGGTAGTCATGGCATGGCATATGAGATAAATGATGCAAAGGGAGCATATCAATATCATCACAAGAGAAACAAATGCCAATAACCATGGGCTTGTCATCTATGCCATATGTGCAAATTGGGTTAATTTTAATGGAATATGCATAGTCACTATGAAGAGATTGCAAATATGACATATTGTTGATCTCATGCATAGCATATGACAAGTCAAGCAGATTGGCAAACATGATGTGACCTAAAGAATTGTCATAAAAGATCCTATGTAACATGGCATCACAACTAATAGACTCCACATGGCAATCATCATACTCATCATAAATGGGTAAATCATCGCATGGGGAAGTTGCACTAGCATGAAGCATGGCAATAGGGGGATCAACATCATGCAAGCAATCAATGTCATGAATGTCCACTAGTGGGACTAGAGCATCACCTTCACCTATGTTACCTTGTTCATTCCACTCAAGTGGTGTAGGTGAGGTGGGAAAGACCAAATGGTGGTCATCTTCATCTTGATGCAACCATGTGGGGGGTGCATCATATTCCACCATGGCCATCGTCTTGTCCAAAGGTAGGATGAAGTCGTCGAGAACCGGCGCGTCATCATAGATGGGACCTAGCACCAAATGAGAAGACACAATAGAGGTAGAGGTCAAGTTGTTAGAAATGCAAATGGCCTCACATGCCCTATCAACTATCACACACTCTCTATGTGGTGGTTCACTCGCTCCCTCAAAATAGGTGCGCTCAAACTCACATATGGTGGAGTTACTCATCTCACTCAAGTGGTGGGGGTTGTGGCTCTCCTCACATGGGAATTGTGGAAACACATCATATATGGGGCTAGTGGTGAAGTCACTCTCACTCTCAATATGGTGGCAAAAGTCACTCAAGTCATCATATGTCGCCGTGGTCGAAGGGAAAATCCCATGCTCAACCATCTCATCGCCGTCTCCGTGGATGAAGGCCGAAGATGGCACATCATCACTCTCGCCTCCTAAGATGGAAGCATCATCCTTGATCGTCACCATGTCGCTCGCCTCCAAAGCTTGGTCCTTGAGGGTCTCCGTAGTCGTACTCGTCGACGCACCGCCTTGAAAAAGAGTCATGGAGGACTCGGCATCAACAATGCCACAAAGAGGTATGGCGGTGAAGTCGAACTTGGGATCATCGTCTTGGAGCTCGTCGGGCTTGGACATCTTGGTGGTACTATCCTCATGCTCACCTTCTTGGAGCTTGGTCTTCGAGAAATGTGCTTGGGGTGGAGAAGCCTTGGCCTTCATGAGTTCTTGTTCGGCCTTGAGAGCACCAATATAGTAGTCGTCGAGGGACTTGTAGTTCTCGAGGAAGAGAGTCTTGGAGATGTCGTTGTGCAATCCCATCATGAAGTGGAACTTCATCGAAATGAGGTCGTCCACGTCGGCTCGTCGCAAGGCTTTCTTCATCTCCTTGAAGTACTCGTCGATGGACTTGGATCCTTGGGTGGTGTTCTCCAATTGGCGAAGAAGTTGTTCCGTGTAGGTTGGAGGCACCAACTCTCGCCGCAAAGCTCTCTTCGTCTTGGGCCAACTCATGTCGTAGGTCTCCGAAGGTGCGTGAAGCCACCATGTGGACGCGTAGTCGTGGAAGTTCCTTGTGGCGCACTTCACTTGATCTTCGGGAGGGACTTGATGTAGCTTGAGGTAGTCGTCCATCAAACGCTCCCACTCGAGATACTCCTCGGGTTCTAGAGTCCCATAGAAAGGAATCTCATGGTCGGTGTCGAGGTCGTAGTAGCTCGTGGAAGTCGCGGACTTGAGCTTGGGGAGCTTCTGTTGAGCGTAGTCTTGAGGTGCTTGTTGGCGAAGATGTCGTATATCCGAAGGCGAAGATGCCTTGAAGTCGCTTGGCGAAGATGCCAAGGGAGATGGTGAAGTCTTTGAGCGGTTGTTGGTGTTGAGCTCTTGACCTTCACGTCCTTGTTGGTGATGGTGTCGATGCCAATGTGATTTTGCCGGAGATGGTAGCTCGGAGGCATGTGCTCTTGAGCATCTTCTCGAAGACAAGGAAGACCGCTTGTAGGACTTGATGAGGGCTTTGATCTCCTCCATTTGAGCTTGCATCTTGGCGTCGTTGGAGTTGTTCGTGGCATCGAACTCGTCGTTGTTGTTGTAGACCAAAGATGAAATGCCTTGCCTATCCATCCCTCCAAGAGAAAAATGTGAGTGGTAGAAAGAGAAGAACGAATACCAAATGTACCTTGACCGAAGTTGAAAGTGGGTCAATGATCACTCCAATGTGGACAAGGAAATAGCACAATTGGTACCAATTCTTGTCGGTTTCTCACACCTACACAAATAAGGCTTATGGTGGAGCTCGGTGAGGATAGTGGCACAAAAATTTGATGTAAAATGTTAGCGGGAGTCCATAATGTTGAAAGAGATTCACAAATTCGCAAGTGAAACAAGTATACCAATAGCAATGAATGGCACACGGAAATGCACACACGGATAGATAAATGGGGTCGTGCAACCAAGGATGAGCACAAAATGTGGAATCCACAGAAAACGCTCGTGTTGCACAACTCAAGAGAGACGCTAGCAAGATTGCTCAATAGGCGGATACGACACTTATGCACAACCTATAAGATGCAAAATGTATGAACTTTCTATCCCAAGTATGCTATGTATGTATGGTTCCCGGTGTTTCTCAAGATGATCCAAGATGATCGGATATGACAATGTGGTATGATGCTATGGCTATTGCTTACAAGCTTCTTTGCTCTTTTCTTTTGCTTAAAAGCTTATTCTTTTTTTATATGGCCACTATGTAGAATGCACAAACCAAGATAGCGATTGGGTATATGCGGGAACAAACTTGAGGCACAAGAGATGATATGATGATACCAATATGATATGGTATGTGTGCAATGTATGGTGTAGATCACTAATGTGCACAAGTAACATTGCCGGCAATACTCAAATGGCTAGTCTCGATAGGCAAGTAGCGCAAAATGGGCTAGGGGTTAACAATGCAATGGGAAGGGAATATACAATGGAGGGATACCACGATACCGAGATGATATGGAGGTTACCGTCCTTGGCGATGATGAGTGGCGGTGATCTTGATGGAGATACCAAGATGATTGAGACTCGTCCCTAAGTAGCCGAAACACCTTAGGAAATGGAAAAACCGCGAACTCAAAATCTCAAACGTGAAATGTCAAATGGTGGTAGCGGGAATGCAGTGGTGGTTTTGTGGATGCTCAGTGGAATTGCGGAAATGCAATGATGGGTTATGTGAGTAGGCAAAGTGGAGGTTAAGGTGGTGGACTATACACGGTGTCGGAGTTGGAAGCACGGTCCCTAAGTAGCCTAAACACCTTAGGAGACACAACTCACAACACAAACAAAATTGGGTTAAGTTGGGGTGGCGGAAATGTATGGTGGGCTATGCCTATGCGGAAGTGGTGGTGGTGGTTGAAGAAGAAGCAACCATCCCTAAGTAGCCTAGACACCTTAGGAGACTCAAATCACTCCTCAAGCAACCACTAATGCGATGGGGAACAAAATTGGTTAGGTTGCGGAAGTCGGTGGTGGTGTAGCGGATGATGTGGTGGAAGCCCTAGGCAAAGATGCCAAAATTGTCAAAAATTGATGGAGTCAAAAGATGTTGGTTGTATTTTTGTGGGAAGGAGGATGTCAAGAGCTTTTCAACGAGCTAAAGAACGCGAAAATCGGACTCCGGCTGAATTAGTTATGGACAAAATAAAAATCAGCCAAAATGAGAAACTACAGGTAGCGGACGTCCGTTGATTCTGCTCTGGTTAGGGGGTTCCGGTCGTCCGGTAAGGTCGGACGTCGGGTGGTTCCTGCGGCTCCGGACGTCCGGTAAAGTGACGGTCGTCCAGTGGGTCGGGGTCAACGCGGGATTTGAGATCCGGGACGCGATTTTAGTCGGAATTTGAGGATTTGGGGGTCAAAATTGAAGAGATTTCGTGGATGAAAAATGGGGAAACTTGGGGAGATGCTAGATCCACTTGAAACGAAGCAAATCCATGGATCAAAATCAACAAAACTTCTTCAAACCAACAAATCAAAAAAAATTGGGGCTATTTTTGGTGGAGATTTCCGAAATTGGGGAAGAACACAACAAAATTAGGCTAGAAAACAAAGAGGGGAGGCTCTGAAATTGTGATCAACGTGGCTCATGATACCAAGATGATGTAGGGTAGAACCCTAATCGCCCGATCTTTCACGAAAGGAGCGGATCCCGCGATGAACACGAAGAACACAAGGATAGAAACGAGGGGAAAGACACGAGAGGAACATGAGAAACCAACAAATATGATCACACATGCGCTAGATCCATGAACACAAAGGAAGATACACGATCCAAAGTCAACAACGGACGATACAAGAGGTAACCGGTCTTTTCCGTGAGGAGGTCTTGATGTTCTTCTCCGCAAGGAGGTCTTTAATCCAAAGGGATCTTCTCTGAAGAGGTCGCGGTCTCTCTCAAGGAGTAGATCCTAAGTGGATGAGCGTAGATCTATCTCTAAATATGAGCTAAACCAACGCTAACCCTAACTAGGAGGAGGTGGAGGAGTATATATCAATGTTGGGGATATCGCTTATCGGGAACTTATCGGTCGACCCACGATAAGGGGTAAATTGGCCAGTTTATCGGCATATCGGCCGATTTATCGCCATATCGGCAGATTTATCGTCCGATTTATCTTATTGGTCTGACAGCGGTAAGAGATAAATCGGCCGATTTATCAGCATATCGGAAGATATCTTGAACAGTGGTATATATAGTCTAGGTCCACGAACGGGTAAGTGGGAGAGGGATACATGGGCCTCGGGCCCGATCTCTGTACGCAGACAGGTACGGGACGTCCGCTGGGGACCGGTCGTCCGGTGGCTCGTGGGCTTCCGGACGTCCGGTTGTCGCCGGACTTCCGCTCACTTTGGCGCGGTTGAGGTGGCACCGGACGTCCGGTAGCTAGCGATCGTCCGGTCGCCGGTTGTCTGGTGTCGTCGGTCTTCCGCTGAATTGGCTCGGGTGTAGATGTACCGGTCGTCCGGTGGGGGCCGGACGTCCGCTTGTTGGGAGGGGCCGGTCGTCCAGACGTCCGCTCGCTAGAGCTTCTTCGGCAGCTCTTCTTCTTGCGTCTTCGTTTCCACGCTTCCCTCGCGGATGGTGTAGTTGTACACTTGCGCTCGCACTCCTCCTCGTCGTCCATAGTGTTCCGAAAATACCTATGCATGCACGTGAGTGGAGTGTCAAGTAGTATACCATCCTCAAAGGGGCCAACTGAACACACGTAAAGGAGATGATTCACCTTTGTGTATGTGAAGTGGATGTCGAACGTGTCACTTGCCAAACGGACTCTTGACATGGTGATGTTCGTAGGATGCTCCACATCACACCATCACACGATGCTTTGACTGTCCATCATAGGTTTGCGTCATTCATCCATTTTCACTGTTTCATCGATGCATATCTGATGCCTTTATGGCATACCGTATATATATATATATCAATCGTCATCAAACCAGATCTCATAGTTTTTGTTTAGCGACCTACATGGTGCCCAACTAAAATTGTTTAGCTTAAACTACGATGAGATTATCTTATTACCTAAGGTTAATGAGGCTGAAAGGATACAACAATATAGACCTATTTGCCTCCTTAATGTTAGTTTTAAAATATTCATGAAGGTTGCGACTATTAGGCTAAATTTGGTTGCTGAACATGTGATTCGGCCTTCACGGACGACTTTTATGCAAGGCAGACACATTCTTGATGGAGTTGTTATCCTCCATGAAACAGTCCATGAATTACACTGGAAAAAGTTGAATGGGGTGGTATTCAAAATAGACTTTGAAAAGGCTTATGACAAAGTCAAGTGGCCCTTTCTTTACCAGGCAGCAAGCCTGGTAAGCTATCTCAAAAAGCAACATGTGGCCCTTTCTTCGATGGATTCTCGGAATGAAAGGATTTTCTGAAGAGTGGCGCGCTATGATCTATAACTTCATTTCTGGTGGTAGTGTTCCATTAAGGTCAATGATGACTTTGGACACTATTTTCAAACGAAGAAGGGATTGCGACAAGGTGACTCATCATCGCCCATGCTATTCATTATAGTGGCGAATATGCTAGCGGTCATGATTGAGCGTGCCAAGGTTGATGCCCAAATTGATGGGGTAATAAATCATCTAGTTGATGGTGGTCTCTCTATACTTCAATATGTCGATGATATGATTCTCTTCATGGATCATGACCTTGAGAAAGCGAAAAATCTGAAACTGATTTTATTAGTATTCGAGCAACTCTCGGATCTTAAGATCAACTTTCATAAAAGTGAATTATTTTGCTTTGGCGAGGCTCAAGACGAGGCCCACCTGTATGCTAAACTGTTTGGATGCGGGTTGGGCCAGTTTTCGATCACATATTTGAGGATACCGATACATTATTGAAGACTCATAAATCCTGAATTGAAACACATCAAGGAGAGACTACAAAAAAAACTTAGCAGTTGAAAAGGTAAACTGCTGTCTCTGGGTGAAAGATTGGTCCTCATAAATTCAATACTAAGTAATATGATACCATATATGATTTCCTTCTTCCCATTACCAAAAGGAGTTTTACATAGATTGGATTACTTCCGATCCAGATTCTTTTGGCCAGGAGATAACGAGAGAAAGAAATATTGGCTGGCTAAATGGAGTGCGGTTTGTTGTCCCAAAGACCAAGGCGGGTTAGGCATTTATGACCTTAAGGTTAATAATAGGGCCCTCCTTGGCAAATGGTTGTTTAAATTACTGACGCAAGATGGTGTATAGCAAACCCTACTAAGGAGGAAATATGTGGGTTCCAAGGCGGTATCCCAAGTATACTGGAAGCCTGGGGATTCCCACTTTTGGGCGGGTCTAATGGCTACGAAGAAATATTCCTTCCGCTATGGATCCTTCTCGATTAAGGACGACTCAGAAATCAGATTCTGGGAGGACAAGTGGCTATGAAATGCCACACTCTAGGAAAAATATTCGGCTCTATACAACATTGTGCACCACAAGGGTGATACTATCGCCGTGGTAATGGAATCATTTCCACCAAATGTGACGCTCAGAAGAGATTTAATTGGACCCAGACTACAATCATGGAACATCCTGCTCCAGCGGTTGTCCATGGTGTAATTGTCACATGGGTCTGATGTATTCCGATTTGAAAGTGCAACTAATCCCTGTGTGGTTTTGGTAATTATTAACAACATATAGCTCATTGAAGTAATATCCATTCAAGATAATGTTTTCAGAAAGTTCAATGATTGGGATGGCATGGACTAGAGATGTGGACCCCTCAAAATGCTAAGGACACATAATGGCACAAGCTCAAGACTCTACATTTTCATTTTAGTGATCCAAGATCACATTGAGTCCATAGGAAAAGCCAATACTATTAAAAGGGGTTGAGGCGTTGCTTAATGGCTTGCTTGCTCAAAATGCTTAGTGATCTGCTCCAAAAGCCCTCAACCACTTTCTCATATCCACATATGTCCCAAACCAAAAGACAAATTCGGCCCCACCGATTTGATCTATCTGGCGCCACCGAATTTATTTGACATAGCCATAGCCAGAAACCCTAATCAGTTTGGTCTCACCGATAGGGATCTCGGTCTCACCGAGATGGGATTGCAAACTCTCCGTTTCCCTTCATAACTTTCGGTCTAACCGAGATGAGCGATCGGTCCCACCGAGTTCGCAATGCAAACTCTTTGTTTCCTTTTCGTAATGTTTCGGTCTCACCGAAATGAGCGATCGGTCCCATCGTGTTTGCCTAACCAACTCTCTGTTTGCCTATTAATGAAATCGGTCTCACCGAGTTCATGTGATCGGTCTCACCGAGGTTAAGTTATGCCCTAACCCTAACAAAATCGGTCCCACCGAAAAGCCTAACGTTCACATTTTGAACTGAATCGGTCTGACCGTGTTTCACTATTCGGTCCCATCGAGTTTGGTAAATTGTGTGTAACGGTTAGATTTTGTGTGGAGGCTATATATACCCCTCCACCCTTCCTCCATTCGTGGAGAGAGCAATCAGAATGTGCCTACACTTCCACTACTCATTTTCTGAGAGAGAACCACCTACTCATGTGCTGAGACCAAGACATTCCAATCCAACCACAAGAATCTTGATCTCTAGCCTTCCCCAAGTTGTTTTCCACTCAAATCATCTTTCCACCATATCCAAATCTATGTGAGAGAGAGTTGAGTGTTGGGGAGACTATCATTTGAAGCACAAGAGCAAGGAGTTCATCATCAACACACCATCTATTACCTTTTGGAGAGTGGTGTCTCCTAGATTGGTTAGGTCTCACTTGGGAGCCTTCGTCAAGATTGTGGAGTTGAACCAAGGAGCTTGTAATGGCAAGGGGATCGCCTACTTCGTGAAGATCTATCCAAGTGAGGCAAGTCCTTCATGGGCGATGGCCATGGTGGGATAGACAAGGTTGCTTCTTCGTGGACCCTTCGTGGGTGGAGCTCTCTGTGGACTCCCGCAACCATTACCCTTCGTGGGTTGAAGTCTCCATCAATGTGGATGTACCAATCGGAACCACGCCAAAAATATCCGTGTCTACATTGTGTTTGCTCCCCTCAAACTCCTCCCCTTTACCTTCATATGCAATGATTTATATTCCGCTGCTATACTCTTAGAATTGCACGTGTAGGTTGATTGCTTGACTAGTGATAAGTTGCTAAAATATGCTAAGACTTAAAATTGGGAAAAGGCTAGATTTTTATTTGGTCAAGTAGTCTAATCCCCCCTCTAGACATACTTTCGATCCTACATAATTGGCATGGAAGTTCACAATGTTTTTATTGTCACCAGGATGAGGCAATAAAATATTTATTCTTCCGATGTAAATTGGCTCGTTCTATATGGTGAGTCGTTCAAATAGCTTCTGATTTGTATCCTCCTTGTAGTGATGCTAATGTGTTTGGCAACTGGTTACATGGGATTGGTCACATGTTTAGAACTCTTCTCGGGGTGGGAGTGCTTGCTATTATCTGGTTGCTTTGTCTATGTAGAAATGATAGGGTTTTTAACGATAAAAGTACTTCTTTGTGGCAGGTTATTTACAGATGTACCGGGACTCTTCGTTTATGGTCCTCTCTACAACACGTGGAGAATCGAGACCTGTTTACCGAGGTGTGTGCAGGATTGGAGGCTACAAACGAGGGATCCTTTTACCCAACATGGGTGGCAGTATGATCATAGGATTAGCCTCCCTCCACTTTAGGCGTTATACAGACTCTACATGCTTCTTTGTATTTCATCTTTTTTTTCGTTGTGTGTGAGAGGACCTTGTTTGACTGTGTGCATCTTAGTTATGCAGAGGCCGGGTGTAATGCTTAAATCTTTTAAGTATTAATAAAGCACCCCTTTTTGAAAAAATAAACCATTTTTCATGTAGAACTGATGAAAAATTTAGGCCTCCTTTGGTTTATAGAATAGGAATTATCATAGGAATAACAAACTTATAGAAAATGAGATGACATGTATCTCAAATCCTATAAGTAAGAATAGAAAAAGAGATGTCATTTGATTCACATCAAAGGAATTTTTCATTGAATCTAGACTCTTGTTTATTTTCCTTTGAAATATGAAGGATAGGAATCAATCTTATGTAGGAATAGGAATCCATTTCTATGAAGGAAAGATTCCTATAAGAATTCTATTCTACAAAATTCCTCCAAACCTTACAGGGAGCAAAGCACCCCTTCAAACATGGATGCTTGCTGTGCAGCAGATTGCACACAATTTTAGGACAGTGCAAAGCTGTGGAGAAGCAAGGATAGTTGTCGGTCCAACACTTCACAAAAACTTCAGGCGCCGGCACAGTCAAAGTAAAATGTAGCAATATGAAGCTAGCTCCTCATCTTGGGCTACTAGTTCTGTTTGTATTGGTTGGTGTAGCTTCTCCTATTAAATTGCTCTGAACTCACCACCGATGTATATGTGTTCTGAACACAGCACAAAAACGATCAGGATGATTAATACTCGGGCAAAAGCACACCAAGCTGCAAAGCACTGCTTGCGGTGAAGTGGAGAGCAAAATAATTCAGTAAAGGCCGGGCCGGGCAATATTTGGACAGCTCTGTGTGGCTTCATCCCAACCATAGCTTATATATCTCCCTAAACATTTGATCGTGTTTGATGTCACAAAGTTTCAGAATGTTTGGATTTGATTTATATTGTTGTTTTTTTTGTTCACCCGGGTGTGGCCACATTCTGTACCTGAACTTCTATGAATTTGACAGAAGGTATTCAACATGATAAATAGCATACCCCTCTGTAAACAAATGTAAGATGTTTTAGATCACTAAGGTACTCGCTACTCGAAGATAACACCAAGATAATGAATACACGATAGTAGCTAGTGAGGGGAGCAAACACGGACGCCGTACTATGTAGGCTCCTAACAGATAATCAACCCCTTGATTGAAGTTTTGAAAGAAAGAAAAAATGGCTGCTGCCCTAGCTCTCCACCGGGTATCACATTCTGTACCCGAACCTCTATGAATTTGACAGAAGATAACCTTCTCTCATTTTACAAGGCAACATACCGCCTCTGTAAACAAATGTAAGATGTTTTAGGTCACTAAGGCACTCGAAGATAACACCGAGAATGATTACACGATAGTAGCTACTGAGGGAGTCAGGAGACACTCATGACAGGCGCACCAAACACGGACGCCGTACTACGTAGTCTCCTTGCAGATAATCAACCCCTAGATTGAAGTTTTGAGAGAGAAAAACGGCTGCTGCCCTAGCTCTCCACCGTCTCCTCCTCGTCGTCGGTGACCTCCCTGTCCTCCTCCGCGTAGCCCTTGGCCTTGTACTGGTCGATGAGTCCCCGCTGGTAGGCCACGATCTTGTCGGCCGTCTGCTTGCTTTCAGCGTAGAACTCGCGGAAGAACTTGGAGCGCTTGGCCAGGCGGTCGGCGGGGATGTGCTCCATCTTGTAGGGGTAGGCCATGGTGTGGACGATGAGCGCCTGCGACAGCCTCCTCTTGACCACCTTCATCCTCTTCCTCCTGCCCCCCGCCTCCTCGGCCGCGGGCTTCTGTCACGTCCTTGCCTTGGGTAAACCCTAGGATTTGGGACTTGGGGAAGAAGAAGATCGAGGGGAGCAGAGGAAAGCAGGGAAAGGAGAGGAAGGACAGAGCCTATTTCATTTCCTTCCTTTTCGATACCAAACCAGTACAGACTGTGGGGATATATACCCATTACAACACACACGCTCGCACCCAGACGGCCCATGGCCCACCGACCCAACTTAGCCCGTTTACTCGCCTTGACTCAGTGGCCACCTAGTTCTATCTTCTTCATCTTGCGCCTGCCTGGCTCGGCAGCGCCCAGTGGAGCTGAGGTGCTGACAGTGCCCTCCTCTTGAGAAGCTGCTTGTCCCCAAGCTGCTGCTGCTGGAAATCTCTTCTGCAGGGCAGTGTAGTCTTCCCAGGTGGCAAAGTCAGGTGGCAGGTCTGCCCAGCGAACCAACCCTTGTAATAGAGCAGTGTTTCCTTTCTTGACCAACCTTCTGTCGAGAATTTCAGTGGGAGTCAAGTCTTCAGTATCCAGAGACAGAGGTTTAGGGAGAGATCTAAACACAGGGGTCTGATCTGGCACATGCTGCTTGAGTTGAGATACATGAAACACTGGGTGTATCTGAGCTTCAGAGGGTAAATCCAACCTGTAGGCTGCTGGTCCAATTTCTCCAGAATTTGGAAGGGCCCAAAGTACTTGAAAGCTAATTTGGGGCATGGTTTGTTGATCAACGAAAGCTGGCCATAAGGTTGTAACTTGAGAAAAACAGATTCTCTAACTTGAAATTCCCTAGGTGATCTATGTCGATCAGCATCAGCCTTAAACTTTTGTTGAGCTCTCTGAAGATGGTGTCTCAAGTGCTCAGAATAGGCTTGTCTGTCCTGCAACCATTGTTGCACATCAGGAGATGCATCCGCAGAAATTCTCAGAAACTGTCCCATATGAGGTTCCTGTCCATAGAGAGCTTTAAATGGAGAGCACCCTAAGGAGGAATGATGAGCAGTGTTGTACCAAAGTTCTGCCAATACTAACCAGTTGTGCCATTTAGTGGGAGAGTCATGTACTGCACATCTCAAGTACATTTCAAGACATTGATTCACTCTCTCTGATTGACCATCAGTTTGAGGGTGTCTAGCAGTGGACATCTGCAGTTTGGGGCCCCAAATAGTCAACATTTCTTTCCAAAAGTGGCTTGTGAAAATGGTATCCCTGTCAGAAGTGATTGTTAACGGCATACTGTGCAGTTTCACTATGTTTTGCATAAACACTTGAGCAACTGTTGCAGCCGTGTAGGGGTGCTTAAGTGGAATAAAATGACTATATTTGGTGTATCTGTTCACCACCACCAAAATCACACTGAAACCATTGGACTTGGGCAGTCCTTCTATAAAATCCATAGTCACATCCTCCCAAGCCCGAGCAGGAACGGGAAGTGGATTAAGCAGGCCTGGGTACTTACAATTTTCATGTTTTGCTTGCTGACAGACCTGGCATTGTTGCACAAAGTTCTGAACATCTTGTTTAATGCCATTCCAGTGAAAGAGCTTCTTAACTCTTTGATACGTTGCTTGAATCCCAGAATGACCTCCTATAGGGGATGCATGGAAGGCCTCGATGAGCTTGGTATGTAGCACTGAATTAGTTCCCACCCAAATTCTTCCTTTGTATCTAAGTAAGCCTTGAGTCAAAGTAAAGTCTGGTTCTGCACTTGGAGATACTGCCAGTTTAGTGAGCAGTTCTTGAGCTTTGTCATCTACTGTATAGGAATTTATTACTTCCTGCAACCACAAAGGCTGAGCAGTCGACACGGCATGAATTGCAAACACATGGCCCACTCTTGAAAGAGCATCAGCTGCCTTGTTTTTAGTTCCTTTTTTGTACTGGAACTTGAACTGTAGACCGGCTAACTTTGCCATACTTTCTTTTGTAGTTCAGTGTGCAGAACCTGCTCTTCTAAATTGCACAAACTCTTATGATCTGTCTTGATGATGAAAGGCCCCATGTTGAGATAAGATCTCCACTTATCCACTGCCATCATTACTGCCAAAAATTCTTTTTCATAGGTAGGCAACTTCTGGTTATTGACCCCAAGTGCCTTGTTGTAATATGCCACTGGATGGCCCTGCTGGCTGAGGACTGCACCTATGCCAGTGTCACATGCATCAGTCTCAATGCTGAATGGCAGAGAGAAATCAGGGAGAGCCAATACAGGTGTGGATGACATGGCCGTCTTCAGTTGATCAAAAGCTGCATGGGCTGTAGGGTTCCAGAGAAATGTCTTTTGTTGCAAGATAGACGTGAGGGGCTTAGCAATAATGCCATACTGGGGCACAAATTTCCTATAGTACCCAGTAAGCCCTAAGAACCCTCGCAACTCAGTGAAAGATGTGGGCTGAGGCCATTGCTCCATTGCCTTCGTTTTCTCAGGATCTGTAGAAACACCCTTGTCAGAGATAATGTGGCCCAAATAGCTCAACTGCTGGGTAGCAAAAGAGCACTTGCTCATCTTAGCATAAAGCTGGTTTTCCCTCAAAATCTGCAGGACTTGTTGTAAGTGTTGGTGGTGATCTTCCAAGGTTTCACTAAACACTAATATATCATCCATAAAGATCAAAATGAACTTCCTGGCATGTTTGCCAAATATTACATTCATCAGACACTGGAAGGTTGCTGGTGCATTTGTGAGCCCAAATGGCATTACCCTGAATTGATATTGTCCATGATGGGTTTTAAAAGCAGTTTTCTCCTCATCTGCCTCGACCATCCTTATTTGATGATATCCAACTCTCAAATCAAGCTTGGAAAACCATTTAGCTCCAGCCAACTCGTCCGGGAGCTCATCCACTATAGGCATTGGAAATTTGTTTTTAATGGTCATGGTGTTCAGTCTTCTATAATCCACACAAAATCTCCATGTGCCATCCTTTTTTTTCACTAGTAACACTGGAGAGGCAAAAGGAGACATGCTAGGTTTAATCAGTCCCGCTTGTAACATCTCATTCACCTGTCTTTCTATCTCATCCTTCTGTTGTGGATTGTATCTGTAAGGCCTCACATTGACAGGTGTACTATCAGGCAGTAGAGATATTGCATGGTCAAACACTCTATGGGGAGGAAGTTGTTTCGGGTCCTCAAATACATCTGCAAAATCAGCAAGTGTCTTTTGAATGCACTCAGGCACCACATGATCTTCAGTTTGTAAAGATGGGGACAGCACTGCAGTTGCCCAAATATCATTGCCCTTTTGCCATTTCAGCATCTGGTCCATGGTGATGGCTTGTAGCTCTGTTTGTTGTTTCTCAACAATGCCCTGAAGTCTTACTTGCTGGCCTTGTTTGTCAAACTGCAACCATTTCTCCTCCCAATGACAGGTCATAGCTCCCCATTGCTCCAACCAATCCATGCCCAATATTGCATCATAACCACCCAGATCAATTACTTTCATGTCTGATGTGAAGGTGTGCCCACTGATCCACCATTGTAACCCTTGCAGTTCAGAGTTACATTGCAACTGTTCTCCATTTGCCACTTTGACTGTGAGGGTTTTGTTCAGAGTAGTTGCCTCATGTTTCAATTTGTCGGCCAATTGTTTGTCAATAAATGTGTGTGAACTTCCTGAATCCACTAACAGCAACAGAACTTTGTTTTCTACCCAAGCTCTCAATCTGATGGTCTTGGGATTGTCAGACCCAGCCAAGGCAATGACTGACAAGTATGCTGCTACATCATCTACAGCTTCCTCCACTGTGATAGCATTCAACATCTCATCAGATAGTCTCCCTTCAATTTCCTGGGCTTCCAATGCTTTTAACTGTAATGGTGGCTTGGGGCACACATATGTCCCTGGCTGTATTTCTCTCCACAGCTATAACAGAGCCCATTGGCTCTCCTGAACTCTTTGAGTTGTTTGGCACGCCAAAGATTCCCAGCTGCAAACTGAGGTCTAGTTGTGTTATCCTGACGAGGGGCAGTGATTTTGGAAGGAGAGCATTGTTTCTGAACTTTAGGAGCCTGTAGTTTCTGTCTCTCCAAGACTGCTTCCTGCACTAGAGCATATTCAGCAGCCAATAAAACCGTGTGAGGTAATTGTATTTCCACCGCTGCTCGAATTTCTTCCTTAAGACCAAGCATAAACTGAGTGACTAGCATAGTCTCACTAATCGTTGCATCATATAGCCGCACTTGATACACCAACTGACTGAACATCGTACGGTACTGCTGTACTGAGTCCTCTTGCTTCAACAACAACAGCTCACGCAAACAGTTACGATGTATGTTGACATCAAATTCCTGCAATATGGATGTCTTGAAGCGCGGCCAATCGGAACACCCATCAGTGTGTTTGTTTGCCTGGTACCAATGAGCTGCATTCCCTTGCAAATGCAGTGAGGCGGACATGACCTTAAATCCTTCTGGAATCTGATACAACTGGAAATATACCTCACAATTATCCAACCAAATGCGAACCCCTTCACCATCGAAACAAGGAAACTCCATCTTCGGCATCCAGGGCCGCTTGGAACCTTGTTCATCAGGGGGACGCGGTGATGGGGGAGTCCTGCCTGGGTCAAATGGTCGGCGAAGAGGTGGTGGCACCTGAACTGATGACCCTGCCTATACTGCCGTCGGAGATGCCGCCAAACACCCTGCCTGCGCCAAGCGATCTACCTCTGCATCCCGAGTGCTGTGGGACTGCTTGATCACCCGTGCGACATGGACTTGTTCCTGGTGAATCTCCCCAATCGAAGTAACTGATAGATCGACTTTTGCTTGTACCTGATCGAGGCGATGTACTTGCTCGGAGAATTTTGTGTCGAGGTCGTCGAGTCGTGCGCTGATCTCGTCGATGCGCGACACCTTCTCTCCGATCTCCTTGAGGGCGGCCAGCTCCTTGAGTACGCGCTCCTCGAACGTTGCCATGACCTCCGTCAGATGCTTAGTTTGCGCGCTCAGCTTGAACGAAGCCGTCGTCACCCTCTCTGAACCAGACCAACACCGATCTCGGATTTACAGGCAGCCACCGAAGCAGCCGCACAACCGATCGGTCGATGTTACAGTCTGATCTCAAGGCAGCGGGGAACAACGGATCGACAAGGCAATCTGATACCAACTGTCACGTCCTTGCCTTGGGTAAACCCTAGGATTTGGGACTTGGGGAAGAAGAAGATCGAGGGGAGCAGAGGAAAGCAGGGAAAGGAGAGGAAGGACGGAGCCTATTTCATTTCCTTCTTTTTCGATACCAAACCAGTACAGACTGTGGGGATATATACCCATTACAACACACACGCTCGCACCCAGACGGCCCATGGCCCACCAACCCAACTTAGCCCGTTTACTCGCCTTGACTCAGTCGCCACCTAGTTCTATCTTCTTCATCTTGCGCCTGCCTGGCTCGGCAGCGCCCAGTGGAGCTGAGGTGCTGACAGCTTCCTGCCCAATCTGCCCAGCAAGACTTCCGCCGGCGACACCTCCGTCATCTCCTTGTCACTCGTCGCCTCCTTCTTGCGGCTACGACGGCGGCCCCCGACGCGCTCTCCTTCTTGCGGTCACGACGACGGTCTCCCGGCGCGCTCGCCTTGATCTGGATTGCGAGGACGCGGCGGCTGTTGTTGCCTTCCTGTATGCCCTGGAGACTCCTTTTATGGGTATCGGCAGGTCGGTGAACTCTCGGCCGGATCTTCAGTTCTAACTTCTAAGCCAATTCGGATCGGCATGATGGCATGCGATCCATGCTCACCTCGGACTCGGAGTCACTCTATCCTGAGCCAACTCGGACTTACAAACTAACAATGGAATCGACGGGTAGGACGAGGCAACCATCAAAACGGACGCTTGCAGATTGCACAAAACTGCCGTGGATTGGATACCATGCCATCAGACCCTGGTTCATGGTTGCCGAATCATGGAATGTTAGTGCATCTGCTGCTGATAAGGGTAACGTGGTTGCCGAATCGGCGCTTGCTGGAGATTACCTTGATAATACGGATCCCATTCTGGCATGTCATCATCATCGTTGCCATCGCCTTTCCACGGCTGGGCTGCAGAAGGTCTGTCACCATACTTACGAACCAATTCCCTCGCTCAGTCTTCTATCGGGACAGAAGCGTGAGGTAGATGAGTTTGAGACGCTGACAGAATTGTATTCAGGTAGGCCATCATCATCCCTAACAACACCAGAACCAAAGCCAGGAGGAACATCAGCGGTTACAATTTCCTGATGAGAAGCATTGGAAGAGCGAGATGATGGCTGAGAGATCATGGGCATAGCTGAACCAGAAGTGGCAGCCTGCCACTTGGAGTCCTCTTGCCTGTTGGGCACCCTAGATGAGGCATGGGGTCTTCGCCACACAACGACTCCGACGATGGATGCTCCAGGCTCGGTTAACTACCCGAGTGCTCCTTTGGCAGGTGGTCAGCAAGTATCTGAGCTGCCTTCCCTTGAGAAGGGCAGAGGCACAGCTCCACTCCTTCGGCAGGCTTCACTCGTCCTACTCTCTCATCAGCAATATACGAGTGATTAGTCTGCACTCTGCAGGATAATAATAGGTGGTTAGCAAATCAGGAGCTCCGTGACTGTGCTAAGCTTTGACTCAAGGGCAAATACTTGAGAACAGTATTTTCAGGATAGTAGGGAGAAACCTTTAAGAGATGATGTCGACCACTCTCAAGAGAGCCCTCCTTCCAACGTAACTCAGTTGCCTGTAAAACCAAGGACAGACACTCACCAATGTAAAAAAAAAAGCTATGTTTTCAGGAGCAAAACTCAAGAAAGCCAGGAAGGCATGAAATAAGCACAGAGTATTCGAAATATTCGACATCTGAATTCAGTACAATGTGCACATGTCAATCTACTACAGTAAATTTCTAGATAGTAGTTATTTGTTATTCAATTTCACACAAAAACAAGTACGTAGGGTTGCGGCTCTCATCAGACTGGCTCCACCCAACTCATGTTTATCTTCTCCATGGCATGGCAGGCTAGGACCATAACCTGGCAATGCAGCGGCAAACTCCAGCAGGTGGTAGCAAGAGGAAGGTGTCTTGGCTGCTTGAATGCCAAGAGGCAGAACCCCGTAATGAGAGAGAAGCAATGAGACAAGGCTGAAGCATACCGACGACAAGGCTTGGAAGAATTATGAGGAAGGCGAGCACCAAGGTCTAGGTGATGCTATCGGCCATGGTATTGCAGCAGGGGGTTGAACAATGAAGGAACTACACTTAGGAGGATCATACCAGCTTCAACGAGTCTCAATGAGGACGAGATGGGTATTATGTAAAAGTACGACAGGGAAATACCAAGTTTGGTTATCATTATGCTCTCAGCGAGTTAACAGTTGCAGAAAACTGGATACCTAACTTACAGAGTTTGTTATTGTTTAGAGATAGAGGGAGGGGGTTCGTCTGGTTGTTGCTCTTCCGAAGCGGCGGATCTGGCTGTGTGTTTGTGTTTGGCAGGTGGTCTTCGAAGGCGTCGTCTAGCGTAGTGAACTGGTGTTTTGGTCCTTGGGCTCCTCCTACAACCGACGAAGTGTATATAGTCAACTTTGGCTTCGTCGGGGAGCTGGTAAGGTAAGGTCTCCCCGGATTTGTCAGGCCAGATCTGGGTTAGTTGTCCAGCCCTCTTCATCACCTTCTTCTCTAGGGAAGCAATCTGTTTCTCACATCGCTATCGTCCACGTCTTCTGGCTCCAACCGGCCAGTTCCTAGCCACTGTGTCAACAAAGTTTTCCCTGGTTCTGATGGTGATCCCATGGAGTTCAAGTGATCCCTGAATAGAAGCCAACCGGGAGAATACTGCATTGCTAGGTGGTGGTGTTACGGCCCAGGGGTTCCTCACCTCTCTGGTTGCTGGGAGTGGGTCATAGTTAGAGCATGCATTTCAAGTTACCCTAGTCTTTCACGTTGGCTCACATCTTCCAACCATTTATCTTTTATGTCAGATTCTTCTCACTTTTTGAATGATATGCCCCTCTTCAGTTAGTTTAGATGATGCATGAGCACAAAACCTGCATCCAACATCATTTATGGAACCTTAATGCCCGTAATACCAAGAACCTGTTTATCATCTATGGTTGGTTATAATTGATGGCCCTCACCCCTTCAATCAAGACCACAACATCACACATGTCATCTTTATAGTAAATGGTCCAAACTAGGGGTGGAATTGAGCCGAGCCAAGCCAAGCCGGCTCGTGGCTTGGCTTGGTCAGGCTCGCAAAAGGTTCATATAGGACCCTAGTTCCTGTAAACGTTGCTCAATTTTTTAAAATTCACAAGAAAAATTAAGGTTTGCTAGATATTTTGACACACGAAATAAAATTGTAAATGTTTCCTACAATGGTGATTGCACTATACCAGTGTTTGTGTTGTGACATCGCAAGCAGCAGCAGCAGCAGCAGCCAGCACTCATCACTTGGCCAACACTAGGTCAATAGGATTGGATTTACAGCATCAACTTACAAGGTAAAGTGCCATTGGTCATTGACATGGTACGGCGGCAAGCGCAAGCTCTTGCTCATGGTAGCACAGCAGAAATAGACCATGTTTTCATCCTTGGTAGCAATGTTCAAGGCCACTGATGTTATCTGTTGCCAACTTGCTGGGGACCAGCCTTGGTCAGTTTATCTATTTCTCTATAGGCTTTGCGCAGTACTTCCTTTGCAAATTTGAAGGAGCCTTCTGATAGAGCTCCCTTCTCTCCACACCTCATGGTGTCGCGAACGAGATCACTGAACCTCGAAGTCACAGAATCTGTGTGCCGGTTTTCATCTTCAAGGATGCGTCCAACAAACACTGGCCCTGTCTTTGCCTTTTTTGTCCATCGCTTCGTGATGCATGGCTCCGGAATCATGTCGATGTCAGCCAAGATGAATACTCCCAGCACATGCCTGCACAATATCGCCGAGAAAGCAAACCTGCAGCAGTCACACCAAGCCTTCTTCTCGGCAACATTGTAGACAACAGTGTGCCTGGTAGGAGGATCACCGTCTCTTTCAACATAGTACTTGGCTTCATAAGGGCTTTCCTCAACCTTCACAGCATAGTGATGCAGTGATTCAATCAACTCCGTTTGGAAAAATTCAAATGCAGCCCTGGTGTAGATGCTCGCTGCTTGTTTTTCCAAGATTGAATTGGTTTTCAGGAGTTGTTCAGGAGGAAACAAGGCAAGATCTTTCTGAGCTTCATTCATATACAATCTGTCTATGTGTTGATCAAATGTAGTGATAAAAGAAAGGAGGGGAGCTCTTGTACTGAAGTTATTCCTATAAAACCCACTGATCGTTTCTGCTCTACGGGTCAGTGACAATTCTGCAAAGAAGGAGCTTGTTAGGTACGCAGGAACCCATTTATGTCTTGCTTCAAACAGTGATTGCAACCAAGTGTTCTCCCTCAGACCATACTTGTCGAGAATAGAACCCCAGAACATGTCAAAAACAGGCACGGTATCACACTCATTGACACATCTTTTTAACTCGTTATGGAGCTCAGGAAATCTCATGTAGACATCAGATAATTTCTTCTTGCATTTAGAAAGAACTCGCCATCTACAAAGACGATGGAAACATTGAGGAAATACTTTGGCAACTGCCTCTGTCATTGTTTTGCCTTCATCTGTTGTAAATGAAAATGGCAGCCGCTTATCCATTGCTGTCAGCCATGTCTCAAAAATCCAAGCATATGAAGATTCTGTCTTATCCAAGATAAGCGCACAACCAAAAACAACACAATCACCATGGTGATTCATGCCTGTGAAAGCAGCAAAAGGCAACATATTTTCGTTTTGAGTATAAGTAGTGTCGAAGTAAACAGCATCTCCGAAGTACTTGTATGACATTTTAGATCTTGCATCAACCCAAACTGCATTCCTCAAACAGTTTCTACCGTCAACTTGTACGTTATAGAAAAAACCAGAGTTCTCCGACTGCCTTCTCATCAGGTAGGTGAAGAGACCAGATGCACCTGTGTCTCCAAACACATTCCTCCGCGCCTCCTGCAATTGGTCCGCATGCTCCTTCCCAGAGAGGCGAAGGAGCTGGACCTCCCGCACCTTGTCTGGGCTAACAATGACATGAGTGTGCTCGAGCACCAACTTCGTGATGACCCACTTTTCTGGGCCCCTCCTCACCACCTCCATCATTGCTGGGCAGCCTTCCCGTATAGAGAGGCGCTTCCTCTTTTTCTTGTTGCTAGAGTCAACATCCTTCTTCTTCTTGTGATGTCCCTCTTTCATGCACACAAAACGCTTCATAACAAGTACCTCGGTACCTTTTCGCCGTTCACTGCGGGACCGGGCAACACGAATGCCGAACCCAAGGCCTAGTGCATACGCATTGTAGAATGCACGTGCAGCTGCATCAGACGTAAATTCCATGCCCAAGTACGGTTCCGCATTTTTGCCCAGCTCGTCAGCTGCCGGAAGCAGCTCATTTACAGCAGTCGACATGGATCCCTCAGAAGGATCAATGCAATGAATCTGGGAAGACATCACACTAGTTCCTTGATCAACATCAGTGGTGCCTGTATCATCCTCAACATCCATGAAATCTTCAACAAGATCATGGTCTTCACTTGATGAGAACTCCATCCAAGAGTACCAAAGCTCAACTTACAGTTCCAGATTTCCTCGGCACGGCGAAGGGCTGCAATAATCAAGAATACAAAAAGAATGAGCCGAAAAGGATAACACTGCATCTCAACCTCCATAATTTCAGAACAACATATGCTACAGAGATCATTTGACACAAAACATTCGTGAGTATGGCAGAGATTTGACACCTGAATTTCACCACAATAACATGAATCCTCAACTGAACTGAACGAATTTCAACATAATTCTACTCCCTCCGTCCCAAAATTCTTGTCTTAGATTAGTCTAGATACGGATGTATCTAATACTAAAACGTGACTTGATACATCCGTATTTAGACAAATCTAAGGCAAGAATTTTGGACGGAAGGAGTACTAATTAGTAATTACCCACATCACACACTCGGGCTCCCCTGCTGCCGAACGATTCAAGCTAAACCCCTCCACTTTTTCTTCTCCAAAGGAATGCTGGCACCGGCGATGCTATTCAGGGTAACAGGCACCGAAATGGGGAAATTCGCGAGCGGGGATGGAAAAATGGGGCCAACTGAGATCGATCTGGTCGGGGTCTATGGTTCACAGCAACAAGCAGGCCAGAGGTCCAGAGCGAAACGAACAGCAAGTCAGCAACCCAAGCAAGCGCTAGGGCTTATACTACTTACCAGCGAAGGAAGAGGGGAGGGACCTCGCTCGCTCCACGCCAGTCCAGCAGAGTGGAGGCGGATGGGGGGAGGAGGACGGGCGGGCGGACGCCTACGGGGAAGGCTTCCTTCCCTTCCGGGAAATAGGCGGCGGCCGGCGGGAGGAGGCTGCGGTCGGCGGCGACGGCGCCGGCGGAGGAGTAGGGCGGAGGCGGCCGGCCCAGAGGAAGCAAGCGAGTTGCTGGAAAGCTGGGATGTGAACGCGAAACTCAAAGAAGGAAAACAACATTCGACTACTGCACGAGTTTTTCTGCAGATGTTATTACAGACTTTCTTCAGATTTTCAATATTTCCGTTATTTTTTTTCAATGGGCTGGAGTTAAAAACATTGCACATTTGCACTCAAGTAATTCAACCTTCGACTACTGCACGAGTCAACTTCCAACTTACACTCCAAGACTTAATCTCGATAATTTCTTTCATTAACACTGGTGATTTTCGCACCTCCCAGTTAGTATCTGCAAAGGTAAAAGTGGATGTCCGTCCGGAAATACTTGTCATCAAAATGAATAAAAGTCGATGCGATGATCTAACTTTTTTCTGGATTGGACGTATATAGAAGTGTTTTACTGTGTTCATTCACTCATTTCAGTCCGTTTGTAGTTCATACTGAAATATTCAAAACATCTTATATTTGTGAATGGCCAAAACATCTTATATATGTGAACGGACGGAGTACTGATCAAAGAAGAATATCTGAAGATGCCATTTCTAAAGCACAGGAACACTAGCCTTCCAATTTCTTGCATTACAAACAGTCCATCAAAGTTATACATGAAAATTTCGGCTACTTTGAGTTGTGTGCAACACAACCATCTTGATAGCAGCAAGGAATGGTCCAACGGTAGAACAAAATTTGTGCAAGCTTCTCCAACTTAAGCAATAAGTTAGAGAAAAGGAGAGCATTTTTATTTCTTTCTCATTACACTAGTTGCTAAAAACATAAAAGGAGACAGATCCACATTGTTAATTTCAAATCACATAAGCGTATTTCTGCTGGCGCTTGCCCCAGAAACCAGGCATGGTGACCCGAAACAGTAGTTCTAGGAGCTGGGAGTAAGCATTGGGCTTCTCGAATTGCAGCCACTAGGAAAGCCATGCAGATCCACATCAGAAACAAAATGGCAACAACCAAGCCGATGCTGCCTCATTTCTTGAGTGCATTCATTCTGTCCCTCAGGTAATACAGCTTTGCTCTCCTGACTTTCTTCCTGTCTAAGATCTTGATTTCTTTGATGTTTGGCGAGTACCTGAATGCAAAAGAGAAATGGCATCAGGAAAATATTCCGCGTGAAACAAGTATGATGCGATGGTATCTTTCATGTTTGACTTCTTCAACAACTAAAGGCAGCTTTTTATGTAATGAAAGATTGAAGAAATTAACTGCGGAACAAAAGTGAACAAATCCT
Source organism: Triticum urartu (assembly GCF_003073215.2). Taxonomy (NCBI): domain Eukaryota; kingdom Viridiplantae; phylum Streptophyta; class Magnoliopsida; order Poales; family Poaceae; genus Triticum; species Triticum urartu. Next base: position 536,496,808 of record NC_053028.1, read on the forward strand.
AAAAACAAAAGGAGAGCGCATAGGAAATATCCTACTTATGCCATTCTTCCAATGTATTCCAGCAGCAGACACGGAATGGACAAAGGCTATGTACGCATGAAAGGTAGTTTAACCATAGCTGGATGCACAAATGTATGAAACTACAAGCTCCATTTGTAACAAAATGCTAACACAGCACAAGCAATCAATTCTGTACAATGGTAACGAAAAACTATGTGTTTTGTCTCGAATACTACCAGCATCTTGCATGGTTCACTTAAGGGCTCATTAACCAGATACATAGCATTCTATGGTTTAGACAATAGTACTCATTGTCATGGATTTACAGCTATTAGTAACAAGAATGAAGGTGGTGCCATCATTCTCATGGCAGATGAGATAATGTCAGGTATATCAAGAAGGCAACAAATAGCTTAGAGACAAACATATAAAATCAAAATGAAATACTAATTTTCAGTTCAGCCGAGCAAACTACACTTCTAATATGGCAACTGTGCATCCATAATTTGATATATGTCTAATAAGATGTATGCAGCAACATGATAAGTAGGAATTTAGTGAGATCCACAGATTTATCCCCGGTCTTTATCGTTTTTGCATGTGATTAGAAGATATGCCTCACATGGAGGTGTGCATGCGTAATGAATTAGTGATGTGTGGGTGTCTTCCTTATAATCACACAGATTAAAATGTTCATGCACAACCAACAAATATGGATTGTTCTGTCATGCTAACGAACAGAGAGCAACCAGATGTGAATGCACAAGCTATTCTCACAGAAACACAATAGTGCAGAACTAAGAAGTAGTTCTAATTTGCACGTGGAAAGCTCAGAAACGAAGCAATGTCTATCAGAGAGAAGCACAAATTTGGTGTCACTTACAGTGGAAAGACAGACTCAACTCCAACCCCAGCTACTAATCTACGCAATCTGAAAGTCGTAGCGATCCCAGCATTGCGCCTTGCTATGACGATGCCTTTCAATGTAGACTCACGTCGCTTGTTCTCAGGAACTTGCTGTTTATACATAGAATCAGAACAACAGATATATGAATGAACAGCAACAAGGCAAGAACGCATTTACTTAGTACTTACCACTCTCATTTGAACAATACATCCAGGCTGTACATCAGGAATGGTCCTCTCTGTACGAACTTTGTCGACTGCCTCTTTGTTTAAGATCTGGCAAACTCAAGTAACAGATATGTTAGGTTGTTTAAGTGATCATCGTAACGTAACTTGTCACCAGAAGTTATACCGTTGCTGGAAATAACACATTAACTTACATTCATAATGTGCCTGGCCGTCTTGTCGGGCCTCTTGAACTTAATCCGCGGCGGGTGCTCAACCATGGGAGAGCTGGAATCTTCATCCTCAACAGAAACCTCGGCAGCTCCCACTGTCGAGAACCCCCTCACCGCCAAAGCCCTCGTGCAGAAACCATATGCCTGAACACCGTCGTGTGGAATGATTGGACTCTGCAGATCAAAATACAATCCGATAGGCATGACCAGGACATATTAGTAACACAGGATCACAAACCCGCGACTTGTATCCGCAATACAAACACTGGCACACGCACCACAATTTGACGAATCCAGTTGCAAGGCCTCAGGGGTTCCGCGAACGACTGTTCAACTCTAGGAGCTGCGCAATCCAGGAGCTTCAGAGGCGTGGCACGGGTTCCGGCTCGACAGACTGTCCGCGCCAAAGACTGCATCCTGTGACCAGTCCTCTGCACAGAAAATGCACACGCTGGGATCAAAGTTGAGCGAAGACTCCATTCCTCAGGCAATACATGAACGAACAAGCACAGGATAAACCCTGCAGAGTTCAGTTGAGCCCCAAAATCTTTTCAGTACTAGGAAGTGCTCCACCAGGCGTCCGGGCAGTAAACAAATCCACAACAAACTGGATGGATAGAGGAATTAAGTTTTGTACGGGATAGATTGCGGCGAAGAAACTATACCCCACAGGGTGCCCACGGGGAAATCTCCGTCTGGGGTTTACCGCGCCGCCTGCCAGAGAAGGCTGAGACCTGCGGGGGGTCCGGACTGGCGAACGGGGGAACAAAGGAAGGGGAGGAGGGGAATACCTCGCCGAGGGGGGCAGAGGAGAAGGGGCGGCACGAGATCTGGCCGGCGGCGGAGATGAAGGGGGGGCGGCGGAGATGAAGGGGGGAGGCGGACGTCGTCCCGGGTCGCACCTCGCCTGAACCCTGAAGCCCTGGAGCAGTAACGTCCCGCACCCGGGTGAAAGAAAGCACGAGCCGGATTTCCTGCCGTTGGATGGTGGCCAACCGTCCTGATTTCTCCCGCTCGGCCGAACCCATCAGTGTCATCGATCCTTTGTTGGCCAAATGGACCGGTCCTGGCGTGCTGGCCCGATGCGCATGGCCTGCGGTAGCTTGGTAATCGGGCCGTGCCAGCACGTGGCACGCCAAGGGCCGTTCCTGGGCCACGAGGTTGGGCACGATGCTGGCACGGCACGGCCCGTTTACCTTTTTATTATTTATTCATTTTTTATATATTACCCCCAAAATAGCATTTTTTTAGCGGTAAACCAACACTTTATTCAATACTTGCAAGGTTTACAGAAATAATGAGGGGATCGTGGAGAATCCCCAGCCACACATGGCGACAGAAATAAAGAACTAGAAAATTTAACAAGACTATGGGCTTCCCAATTCGATGCTCGTCCTTCAAAAGTGATATCACATGTAGCAAACTCTCTTGCCCGTGTTACAATCTCCTTCACAATAACCGAGTGCCTCCCTTCGGCTCTTTGCGTTTGGCTCTCTAGTAGTTTGGATGTGATCGACCACCTCTCCGTCAGCCTTTTTTTTGAACTGGGCTTTTTGGCCCCTTTCCATTGCATCGAACGGAAATACAACAGTTTCAGAAACATGTTCAGAAGGAAAGGAAAAGGGGAAAAGCGAGTTCAAGCACTACCAGGAAACCCACCACACTCGCCCGACATCGTGACGAGTGCCATGGGGCGAAAACCTGAGCAGCACCAATATCTTTTAAAGTCAAACTAGCTATTACACAAACCGACCTGCCATGGACCAAATTGACACCACCAGACCAAACTATCATACTAATCGAAGCAACGAAGAGCAGCAGGCTTCAAACTTCAGCGTGTAGCTCCTAGTAGAATCACTCTCCGGTGATCGGTTGCCTGGCCGCCTCGCACAGCTTCATCATCTGCATGGTCCCCGCCCTGATCTGCTCCGCGCCTGCGCGTAACTTCTTAGCATCATCTCCTTGCTGCAGACATGTCCAATAAAGCAAGAAAGAGCACATGGAAAAGACTATCTCAAAAGGAGTTTTGATCATTTTCTTCTCAAAGGTGGCTCGATTTCGAGCCAGCCAGATAGCCCAGCAGGCAGCTGCCAGGCCCACCGTATAAAATCTCTCTCCCCCAGGGAGATAAACATGGCACCACGCATAGTACTGCCAGTAATTACCGGGGCATCTATCAGTACCCAGTAATTACTAGGGCACCTCTCCGTCATCTAGAGCCCACACACACCTCGACATTGAGAACTACAGCAGGGAGTGTGATGAGGACATCAATACCATTGTTACACCCACAGCCCCTACTGTTACATATACTGGACCAATTACTAGAGCTCGCGCACGCCAATTAAATTACCAGGTACTTTCGTTTCTTGGTAATGATTCTAATGTTCATGAGATTATGATGCTGCCTAAATTGGATATATTTGTTTTGCTTTCAAATGAAGGGCCTAGCTTGGAGAAGGATGAACATTGGAGCAAGAACACGCATGAAGTTGATGGCATGCGCAAGGGGATCAAGAACGGAGTTACAAGTGATGATTTCAGGACTTTGAAGCCGCCATAAGGAGTGCATGAAGCCATGGACGAAATATACAAGATGCCACTTCATAATATTCGTCCATAGGCTATTCTAGGTGCTGCGTCACCTTATTAATGGGCCAGGCCCATGTAATTTTGAAATACTTAAGTATAGGCTATTTTTAGAGTCCGTATGTGTGGGGAAACAAGAGTTAGGGTTGGTTTCGGACCCCACCCTCAAGGGCCACGAAATTCCCCTCTCTTCCTCCATATATACAGCCCTTAGGGCGTCGTTTAGACTTTGAGTTTTGTTTAGATTAAAAGTTCGCCCGTAGCTGCAACTTCGCGTACTTCGTTTGTGTCCAACGACCAGACCAAGACGTCACAGAACCCCACCTTGATCAATAAAGCTTTCATCTTATATTCGCAATATCCAGATTGCAATCTCAGTTTCTTGCTTGTTCTTCGTTTGCTCGCAGGAAACAGGCCCTCGTGGTCAGGTTGATCGTGCTCCGGCGTGGTCAATAACCCCTCGGAAGTTGGTTTAGCGATTGCTAAGGCGCGACGTCTCGCACGTTCGTAGTCGGATCGTCAAGGTCGACTCCCACAGAAAACGATAGCCACCATCTCATCGAAACATCGGGACACCTTTGCCTCTATCAAGTGGTATCAGATTTCCAGGTTGCTCTGTGAGATTTTACAGTTTTTCGTAGATTAGATCGAGTCTGTTCTTCATACCTACAGTCCACGAAAAAGCCACACAAAAAAATTAGGGTTAGTTCATCATATCCGAACCAATCTGAGCCTTTGCATAATCTTTTTCGGGTTTTTGCTTTGTTGAATTTGCGGTTGCATCGTCGTGTCAAGTTGCTGGTCTTAGAGTCTAGTCTTTTAGAGTTTCGAGTTCTGGTCATAAGTTGTCACGCCGCCGCCGCACCATCATCATCGCCCATCTACCACTTTTGCTTATCCGCCACCGCTCTGAATCCTTATCCATATACCACTACCAATCCGTATCCATATATCCAATCTGTATCCATATACCACCACCGCTACCATATACCACCACCGCTGCCATATAACCACAACCATATATCCACCACCAATCCGAGTTCTTCTCATATTAGGTTTGTTCTTGAGATCAATCTCAATTCCGATTCGTGTTTCCTTGCCTGCGTAGGTCTCGAAAAAAAAAAGAGTCTGGAGACCCCCGGGCAGTTTTTAGGCCAAAATTTTCACGGGCAAAAATATTTTTTCCCTATCCTATTTTTAGGCTTTTCTGAGTCTTTTGAGCCACGTGCCATCATAGTGATTTTTTGTCGCACTTTTTCGTCGTCGCTGCCCTGATTTCCGAAAAAAAAAGTGAAAAATTTTTTTCCGTGCCCATCCTATCAGTTTGACGAGGGAAGAGTTTTGAGACACTCGCCATTATAGTAATTTTTCACAAAAAAAAGAGGAGCGCAAAAAAAAAGAGGAGCGCAAAAAAAAAGCGAAAAAAAAGTTCCAGAGTGTGCTTTTCCCTTATTTACGTGCAGCGTCGTGATTTTGTTAGTGTTCTAGGCTCGCGTCTCTAGCACGGTCTAGCCTAGGACCAGCACAGTACCGTCGTTGAGCGTTTATTCAACTTTGCATCTCTGAATTGATTATTGCTGACCCTTTTTGCTACCATACTATAAGCCTTCCCGGCTCCACATACCTCTACGTCGTGCGTTTGACTCTCCCTGGCAATCGCTCTATCCAAACTTTTGAGAGTTTTGACTACAACGGTTGCCGATCACCGCCTGCTGCTGGGTAAGAACTGGTAAGAATTTGAGATTTGCTTGACGGATTTGTGACACCCGCCACCACCACCTCTTGTTAGTATTCTGTAGGATCATATTCTTGTGTGTTTTCTATTGTTGCTAACCATGGCAGGATCACAAGCCGACGAGACTGACTGGGAGAACATGACGAATCAGGAGTTGCATGATAAATTTCAGCAAATGATGAATGGACAGGTGCAGGATGTGCTAAACAGATTTGAAGAGGCCATGGAGAAGATAGATGACATGGAGAAGACGTTCGAAACAAAGCTCGATAACAGGTTTAATGAATTGCTCGCGCGTCTTCCACCACCACCACCGGCTGCACCTAACGCACCTCTACAACAACAACAACGACGACTACCTACACATCGTGAAACAGCCCTCCGCCGAGCGAGCCGTCTCCCTCTTGCACCTGGCCAAACTGTTGGTGTCGCTGTTGCTACTTCTGTGGCTCCTGCTGCTGATGCGGAGGAGGATGATTTTGCTGGCGATTACGAGGATGAGGTTGATCAAAATCAGAACTACGTGCCACCACCAGCACAGCAACCATCAGGTCGTCCACATGCAAATAATGGCAATGGTAGGGCTCACCCTCAGGTACGAGATCATGACCATCTCCCTAAACTAAAATTGAATATTCCACCATTTGAGGGTAGATATGTTCCTGATATATATCTTACTTGGGAGTTAGAAACTGAACAACGATTTACATGTTTACAATATCCCGAGGAGAGACGTGTTCCTGCTGCTGTTTGTGCATTCACTAGTTTTGCATGTGTTTGGTGGTCTGAGCATTGTAGATTATATCCCATTCCTGCTACTTGGACTGCTTTGAAAACTGCTATGCGTACTCGTTGGGTTCCACCATATTATCAACGTGAATTACTTCAAAAATTGCAGCGCTTAAGACAGGGAAAAAATTCTGTAGAAGAATATTATCAGGAATTACAAACTGGCACGATTAGATGTGGTATTGTTGAGGAGAATGAAGCTATGCTTGCACGTTTTATGGGTGGATTAAATAGAGAGATTCAGACGATTCTAGAGTATAAGGAGTATACTAATATCACTCGTTTATTCCATCTTGCTTGTAAAGCTGAACGTGAAGTGCAGGATCGACAGGCATTGGCGCGGACTAACTTTTCTGCAGGTCGACCTTCTTCATGGACACCACGTGCATCATCTACTTCCACACATTCTGCTTCACCGGCGCCTCCGTCGGCTGCCACCTCCAACCGTGATACAATAAAGCAGGCACAATCACCACTATCTGCCAAGAGCACACCTTCTGGGCCTGCAAAGAGCTCTTCTTCATCCATGGCATCAACAGGGCAAACACATGATATTATTTGTCGACGTTGCAAGGGTGGAGGTCATTATGCGAGAGAATGCCCATCTAAGCGTGTGATGATTGTTACTGAGGATGGTGGGTATGAGTCCGCTAGTGACTATGATGAGGAGACTTTGGCTCTTATTACACGTGACGAACACGGTGGAGACGATTCTGATCATGAGACGCAATACATGGCTCCTGAAGATGCTGACAGGTATGAATGTTTAGTTGCTCAACGTGTTTTGAGTGTGCAGGTTACACAAGCTGAGCAAAATCAGAGGCATAAGTAGCTGCAACTTCGCGTACTTCGTTTGTGTCCAACGACCAGACCAAGACGTCACAGAACCCCACCTTGATCAATAAAGCTTTCATCTTATATTCGCAATATCCAGATTGCAATCTCAGTTTCTTGCTTGTTCTTCGTTTGCTCGCAGGAAACAGGCCCTCGTGGTCAGGTTGATCGTGCTCCGGCGTGGTCAATAACCCCTCGAAAGTTGGTTTAGCGATTGTTAAGGCGCGACGTCTCGCACGTTCGTAGTCGGATCGTCAAGGTCGACTCCCACAGAAAACGATAGCCACCATCTCATCGAAACATCGGGACACCTTTGCCTCTATCAGAGTGCCTCCAAGAATCTTGTGCCCCGCAAAGTTGGCATTTATCATCGTCTGCCATCTTTCTATCGTGCCGAACATCCTCAGTTGGAATAGAACATCTTGCTAATCTCCAGAGAAAGTTGCGGACCTCTCCGGGAACTTGAACCGACCAAAGCGAAGTCCACGCCCTTGCCTCCTCAACATAGTTTGATATTCCTGCATTATTTTCTAGCCACTCCTCCCTCCTCCTCTTAGTATCTGCCAACATGCGATAAGCCGACCTGATAGTGAATCTACCATGCTTTCCATAATTCCATGCCCAGGTATCATCCATATTCCTAGTACACAGGGGGATGCTCCAAATTTTGTTAATGTCTGGCGCCAAAAAAACTTGCTGTAACAGGTTGACCCTCCAAGCGGCGCTGGTATGATATATCAATTCACTTACCAAAACTTGCGGGTCATTTGTTATACATGCAATCGGCCTCATCATCACCTCATTGGGTAACCAATTGTGCTCCCATATGGGCGTTGTATTTCCATTCCCTATCCTCCTTATAAGACCCTGGTTGAGCACATCTCTACCCTCCATTATAGCGCGCCACACCTGCGAAGGTTTTGTTCCCAACTCAGCAGAAAGTATAGTACGGTTGGGATAATAGGTAGCTTTGAAGATGTTGGCGCAGAGTGACTGTGGGTTTTGGAGCAGGCGCCATGACTGTTTTGCAAGAAGAGCCAAATTTAACAATTCGAAGTCTCGAAAACCCAAACCTCCCATGAATTTTGGTTGGGTCATGATTTGGGGGGTTGGATTTTACCCCCAAAATAGCTTAAATAGGAGAGCTCATGTTCGACGCTCGTTAGCGTCAATCAGAGAGGTTTCGCTGAAGGTTTCGCGCAAACGGGTCGGCCCATTCCTAGGAGCCGAGTGAACGTAATAAAAACGAAAAAAATACCAGCCTAGGATGGAGTTTCGCTGAAGGTTTCGCGCAAACGGGCCGCCCCATTCCTAGGAGCTGAGCGAACGTAATAAAAACAAAAAAAATACCAGCGTAGGATGGAGTCGAACCCTCAAACTAACTCTGGATAACGAAATAAAGCGCGTTGAGTTTTTCCCAAAACCCCTAAAACGCTCTGGCGGCGCCTGGGCGACTAGGGTTTTGACCGTGGAACCGGATTATTCGGCCGGAGATTCATCGCCCGTGCTGATCGAGCGCCCCCGCGTGATCGGGCGGATGGCTGCTCCCAATGCCTCGACCAGAGGGGGGAGGGAAGATGATGAACAACGAGGTCGTGAGGCCAGGAGGAAGCTGGAGGAAGCATTGGGAAAACTTGACATATCTGAAGAAGAGGCGACCCCCCTGGTGATCGACGATCGGGTTGATGGAGGTCTGGTGAAGTGGCTTTTGGCGGGTAAGATTCTTCACAGAAATCACTTTCATATCCAGACCATCACCAATGCCCTCAGGCCGGCGTGGGGAAACCCACGAGGACTAAAGTTCAGATTAGTTGGAGTTAACATGTTTGAGGCTAATTTTGAGAATCAACGGGATAGAGATCGAGTCTGGGCTAGATCGCCTTGTCACATTAACAAGAACGTTGTGGTGTTAGCGGAGTTTGATGAGTGCATGCGGCCATATGAGGTTAAGTTCGATCGTTTGCAAATCTGGGCCAGAGTTGTCAATCTGCCCTATAACCTGAGGGATGAATCTTGGTGGAAGCCAATAGCGCAGCAGATGGACAAGCATGCCCATTCGGTAGCTTTTGATCATAATGGTGGTTTCCTGCGAGCATGAATTACAATTGATGTTGAGAAGCCGCTTAGAAGATGGATCCTCATTGATTCTGCCAGGAGGAAGAAGGTGGACATGTATGATATTCAATACGAGCAGGTTCCCTACTTCTGTTTCTCCTGTGGCAAGTTGGGTCACTCTGACCTCTACTGTCCAACGCTAGGATCCCGTGATGAGAATGGCGATCTGTCGTTTGGTTCAAAGCTAAGAGCGCCGAAGGAGTTCAGGAAGCCAACGGCTTCTGAGAATTCTTCTAGGGAGCATAATGCAAGTAATAAGACGAGGCATTCGAGTACTACTAAAGACACGGGAGATGAGGTGAACTCGCCTGTAAAGAATAGGCAGCAGCAAAAACGCAAAGATGCTCCAAATCAGGTCTATAGACCAGTTGCAAAAACTGCGCTGCTGCTTACGGATGGAGGTACCGAGACTTTTGCTGGGCCTTTGAATGAGGCTAGCGCTGCTGAATCTTCAGAAACTAAGGATGATAACGATGCATTTGCTAGAGAGCCAAAGAAGAAGAAGCCTACTCCAGAGAATTCGGTAGAGACCGCGGTGCGGTCCTGCCCGTCCCAATGAGTCGCATCAGTTGGAACCGTCGGGGGCTTGGGAACCCTGAGACAGTCCGTGAGCTTCGTAGTATTGTGAGGCTGGAAGGGCCCTCTCTGCTCTTTGTTACATAAACGAAAATAAAAGCAAAAAGAGTAGAGGACTTGAAGTTTTTGTTAGGTTTCGGAGGTTGTTTTGCTGTGGACAGTGTTGGCCTTAGTGGCGGCATTGGTCTTTTTTGGTCTAATGATGTTTCAGTAGAACTAAAAAGCTATGGTCAATGTCATACTGATGTTTTGGTTAGTAATAAAAGTCCTGGTTCTCCAACTTGGAGGTTCACAGGTTTTTACGGATCACCGTGTGCTGAAGATAGAAGTGATAGCTGGTGGTTATTGTGTACTCTTTATAATGTGCCACATGCTGCATGGATGTGCATGGGGGATTTTAATGAGACTATGTTCTCCAATGAACATTTCAGCAGAGCTGTTCGCCCTGAGCGATAGATGCAAGCTTTTCGAGAGGTTGTGGACGATCTTTCCTTCCAGGACTTGGGTTGGTCAGGTACATCGTACACTTGGGATAACCACCAAGCTGGAGAGGACAATGTGAAAGCAAGACTCAACCATGCCTTTGCTAATGAGGTGTTCTGACAACAATTTCAGCATATAAGAGTAAGGCATCTCTCATCGGTGGAGTCTGACCATTGTTTTGTTGTGGCGGAAATAAAAGAAACATAAGCTCTCAGGCCACGGGCTAAGAAGCAGTTTAGATATGAAAACGTGTGGCAGACCCATAGTGATTATGATCACCTAGTTGCAGATACTTGGCAGGGTCTGCAATGCTGTTCCAGTATGCAAGGCATATCAGATGCACAGAGTGAACTTCAGGCTACACTAGAGCCATGGAGTTCAAAAGAGTTCGGTTGTTTAACAAGGAGAGTGAGGCAACTACAGAAGAATTTGGACCGCATTCGATCTGGTTCTTTGGGCCGGGGCCCGTCGCCTGAGGAGCTGTCCACTATTAAAAAATTGAAAGAAGCGCTTCATCAGGAGGAAGTGTGGTCCAGGCAACGATCCCGAGTACCATGGCTATGAGAGGGAGACAGTAATACTACCTATTTTCAAGCACAAGCTAGACAACGAAAGAGACTAAACAAGATACAAGGCCTTCGGAGGGCAGATGGATATGTTTGTGCTAATGAAGATGAGGACAAGGAGGAAGTTCAGAGCTTCTACAAAGAGTTGTATCGATCGCAAGGTTTTGCTGATGTGGGCGAGCTGTTAGCTCATGTTCTGGTCAAAATTACACATGAAATGAATGAGATTATTACAAGACCGTATACTGCTGACGAGGTCAAGCATGTGATACGTCCATTTTGCATCATGCTTTTATATCGATATTTATTGCATTATGGGCTATTATTACACATTATGTCACAATACTTATGCATATTCTCTCTTATTTTACAAGGTTTCCATAAAGAGGGAGAATGCCGGCAGCTGGGATTCTGGGCTGGAAAAGGAGCAAATATTAGAGACCTATTCTGCACAGCTCCAAAAGTCCCGAAACTTCACGGAAGATGTTTTCCAAATATATAAAAAAAATACTGAGAGTAAGAACTTCACCAGGGGGGCCACACCCTGCCCACGAGGGTGGGGGGCGCGCCCTACCCCCCTGGGCACGCCCCTACCTCGTGGGCCCCCTGGTGGCCCTCCGATGGCCATCTTCTGCTATATGGAGTCTTTCGATGGGAAAAAAATCATAAGCCATCTTCTCGGACGAAACTCCGCCGCCACGAGGCGGAACCTTGGCGGATCCAATCTAGGGCTCGGGCAGAGCTGTTCTGCCGGGGAAACTTCCCTCCCGGAGGGGGAAATCATCGCCATCGTCATCACCAACGCTCCTCTCATCGGGAGAGGGCAATCTCCATCAACATCTTCATCAGCACCATCTCATCTCAAAACCCTAGTTCATCTAGTATCCAACTCTTGTCTCCAAGTCCGGGATTGGTGCTAGTAGGTTGCTAGTAGTGTTAATTACTCCTTGTAGTTGATGCTAGTGGGTTTAATTGGTGGAAGATCATATGTTCAGATCCTATATGCATATTAATACCCCTCTGATTATGAACATGTTTATGCTTTGTGAGTAGTTACTTTTGTTCCTGAGGACATGGGAGAAGTCTTGCTATTAGTAGTCATGTGAATTTGGTATTCGTTCGATATTTTGATGAGATGTATGTTGTCTCTCCTCTAGTGGTGTTATGTGAACATCGACTACATGACACTTCACCATTATTTGGGCCTAGAGGAAGGCATTGGGAAGTAATAAGTAGATGATGGGTTGCTAGAGTGACAGAAGCTTAAACCCTAGTTTATGCGTTGCTTCGTAAGGGGCTGATTTGGATCCATATGTTTCATGCTATGGTTAGGTTTACCTTAATACTTCTGTTGTATTTGCGGATGCTTGCAATAGAGGTTAATCATAAGTGGGATGCTTGTCCAAGTAAGTATAGCACCCAAGCACCGGTCCACCCACATACCAAATTATCAAAGTACTGAACGCGAATCATATGAACGTGATGAAAACTAGCTTGATGATATTCCCATGTGTCCTCGGGAGCGCTTTACATCATATAAGAGTTTGTCCAGGCTTGTCCTTTGCTACAAAAAGGATTGGGCCACCTTGCTGCACCTTATTTACTTTTGTTACTTGTTGCTCGCTACAAATTATCTTATCACAAAACTATCTGTTACCACTTATTTCAGTACTTGCAGAGAATACCTTGCTGGAAACCGCTTATCATTTCCTTCTGCTCCTCGTTGGGTTGGACACTCTTACTTATCGAAAGGACTATGATAGATCCCCTATACTTGTGGGTCATCAAGACTCTTTTCTAGCGCCGTTGCCGGGGAGTGAAGCGCCTTTGGTAGGTGGAATTTGGTAAGGAAAATTTTATATAGTGTGCTGAAATTTACTGTCACTTGTTATCATGGAAAGTAATCCTCTAAGGGGCTTGTTCGGGGTATCTTCACCCCGACCAGTAGAGCAAAGAGTTGCTCCTCATCCTATTGAACCTACTGAAAATGAAAATGCTTGCTTTGAAGTTCCTTCGGGTATGATAGAAAAACTGCTAGCTAATCCTTTTCTAGGAGATGGAACAAAACATCCTGATGAACATCTGATATATGTGGATGAAGTTTGTGGATTATTTAAGCTTGCAGGTGTATCCGGAGATGTTGTTAAGAAGAAGGTCTTTCCCTTATCTTTGAGGGGAGGTGCATTGACATGGTATAGGCTACGTGATGATATGAGGTCTTGGAATTACAAACGATTGAAATTGGAATTTCATTAGAAGTTTTATCCTATGCATCTTGTTCATCGTGATCGCAATTATATATATAATTTTTGGCCTCGCGAAGGAGAAAGCATCGCTCCAGCTTGGGGGAGGCTTAAATCAATGTTATATTCATGCCCCAATCATGAGCTCTCAAGAGAAATGATTATTCAAAAAATTTATGCTCGGCTTTCTGGTAACAATCGCACCATGCTTGATACTTCTTGTGCTGGCTCTTTTATGATGAAGACTATTGAATTCAAATGTGATTTATTAGAAAGAATTAAACGCATCTGAAGATTGGGACCTCGACAATGGTAAGGAGTCAGGTATGACACCTAGTTTTGATTGTGTTAAATCTTTTATGGATACCGATATTTTAAATTTAGCACTAAATATGGACTTGACTCTGAGATAGTAGCTTCTTTCTGTGAATCTTTTGCTGCTTATGTTGATCTCCCCAACGAGAAGTGGTTTAAATATCATCCTCCCATAGAAGTAAAAGTAGCTGCACCTATTAAAGTTGAAGAAAAGACTATCACTTATAATGATCCTATTGTTCCTACTTCTTATGTTGAAAAACCACCTTTCCCTGTTAGGATAAAGGATCATGCTAAAGCTTCAACCGTGGTTCATAAAAGCAATATTAAAACATATACACCTCCTGAGCAAGTTAAAGTTGAACCTAATATTGCTATTGTTAAAGATCTCTTGTCTGATAATATAGATGGGCATGTTATTTATTTCTGTAATGAAACTGCTAGAATTGCTAAACCCCGTGATAAAGATAAACCTAGACCTGTGGTAGGCATGCCTGTTATTTCTGTTAAAATAGGAGATCATTGTTATCATGGCTTATGTGATATGGGTGCTAGTGCTAGTGCAATACCTTATTCTTTATACTAAGAAGTTATGCATGATATTGCACCTGCTGAGATGGAAGGTATTGATGTCACAATTAAACTTGCCAATAGAGATACTATTTCACCGATGGGAATTTTCTTGTTCTTGGTTCCCCACAAGATAGCTTTTGTCCCATTATATTTGGCAGACCCTTCTTAAATACTGTTAATGCTACCATAGATTGCAAAAGAGATGTTGTTACTATCGGTTTAGATGATATGACTCATGAATTTAATTTTTCTAAATTTAGTAGACAACACCGAGAAGAAGAATTACCTAGTAAGGATGAAATTATTGGTCTTGCTTCTATTGCCGTACCTCCTAGTGATCCTTTAGAACAATATTTGCTACACCATGAAAATGATATGTTTATGAATGAAAGAAGGGAATTGATGAAGTATTCTTTAAACAGGAACCTATTCTGAAAAACAATTTACCTGTTGAAATCCTAGGGGATCCTCCTCCACCCAAGGGGTGATCCCGTGTTTGAGCTTAAACCGTTACCTGATACTCTTAAATATGCTTATCTTGATGAGAAAAAGAAATATCCTGTTATTATTAGTGCTAACCTTTAAGAGCATGAGGAAGATAGATTATTGAAAACTCTGAAGAAGCACCGTGCTGCTATTGGGTATACTCTTGATGATCTCAAGGGCATTAGTCCCACTCTATGTCAACATAAAATTAATTTGGAAGAAGATGCTAAACCAGTTCGGATCACCGACGCCGTCTGAATCCTAAATTGAAAAAAGTGGTAAGAAAGGAGATACTAAAGCTCCTTGAGGCAGGTATAATTTATCCCGTTGCTGATAGTCAATGGATAAGCCCCGTCCATTGTGTCCCTAAGAAGGGAGGTATTACTGTTGTTCCTGATGATAAAGATGAATTGATTCCTCAAAGAATTATTACAGGTTATAGGATGGTAATTGATTTCCGCAAATTAAATAAGGCTACTAAAAAGGATCATTACCCCTTACCTTTTATTGATCAAATGCTAGAAAGATTTTCCAAACATACACATTTTTGCTTTCTAGATGGTTATTCTGGTTTCTCTCAAATACCTGTGTCAGCCAAAGTTCAATCGAAGACTACTTTTACATGCCCTTTTGGTACTTTTGCTTATAGATGTATGCCTTTTGGTTTATGTAATGCACCTGCTACCTTTCAAAGATGCATGATGGCTATATTCTCTGACTTTTGTGAAAAGATTTGTGAGGTTTTCATGGATGACTTTTCTGTCTATGGATCTTCTTTTGATGATTGCTTGAGCAACCTTGATCGAGTTTTGCAGAGATGCAAAGAAACTAATCTTGTCTTGAATTGGGAAAAGTGCCACTTTATGGTTAATGAAGGTATTGTCTTGGGTCATAAAGTTTCTGAAAGAGGTATTGAAGTTGATAAAGCCAAGGTTGATGCTATTGAAAAGATGCCATGTCCCAAGGACATCAAAGGTATAAGAAGCGTCCTTGGTCATGCCGGTTTTTATAGGAGGTTCATTAAGGACTTCTCGAAAATCTCTCGGCCTCTGACTAATTTATTACAAAAATATATACCATTTGTTTTTGATGATGATTGTGTAGAAGCATTTGAAATACTTAAGAAAGCATTGATCTCTGCACCTATTGTTCAGCCACCTGATTGGAATTTACCCTTTGAAATTATGTGTGATGCTAGTGATTATGCTGTAGGTGCTGTTCTAGGACAAAGAGTTGATAAGAAACTAAATGTTATTCAATATGCTAGTAAAACTCTAGACAATGCTCAAAGAAATTATGCTACTACTGAAAAAGAATTCTTAGCAGTTGTTTTTGCTTCTGATAAGTTTAGACCTTATATTGTTGATTCTAAAGTAACTGTTCACATTGATCATGCTACTATTAAATATCTTATGGAAAAGAAAGATGCTAAACCTAGACTTATTAGATGGGTTCTCTTGCTACAAGAATTTGATTTGCATATTGTTGATAGAAAAGGAGCTGAGAACCCCGTTGCAGACAACTTATATAGGTTAGAAAATGTGCTTGATGACCCACTACCTATTGATGATAGCTTTCCTGATGAGCAATTAAATGTCATAAATGCTTCTCATACTGCTCCATGGTATGCTGATTATGCTAATTACATTGTTGCTAAGTTTATACCACCTAGTTTCACATACCAGCAAAAGAAAAAGTTCTTCTATGATTTGAGGCATTACTTTTGGGATGACCCACATCTTTATAAAGAAGGAGTAGATGGTGTTATTAGACGTTGTGTACCTGAGCATGAACAGGAACAGATCCTACACAAGTGTCACTCCGAAGCTTATGGAGGACACCATGCTGGAGATAGAACTGCACATAAGGTACTGCAATCTGGTTTTTATTGGCCTACTCTCTTCAAGGATGCCCGTAAGTTTGTCTTATCTTGTGATGAATGTCAAAGAATTGGTAATATCAGTAGACGTCAAGAAATGCCTATGAATTATTCACTTGTTATTGAACCATTTGATGTTTGGGGCTTTGACTATATGGGACCTTTTCCTTCCTCTAATGGTTATACACATATTTTAGTTGCTGTTGATTACATTACTAAGTGGGTAGAAGCTATTCCAACTAGTAGTGCTGATCATAACACTTTTATTAAAATGCTTAAAGAAGTTATTTTTCCAAGATTTGGAGTCCCTAGATATTTAATGACTGATGGTGGTTCACATTTTATTCATGGTGCTTTCCGTAAAATGCTTGCTAAATATGACGTTAATCATAGAATTGCATCTCCTTATCACCCTCAGTCTAGTGGGCAAGTAGAATTGAGTAATAGAGAACTCAAATTAGTTTTGCAAAAAGACTGTTAATAGGTCTAGAAAGAATTGGTCCAAGAAACTTAATGATGCATTATGGGCCTATAGAACTGCATATAAAAATCCTATGGGTATATCTCCGTATAAAATGGTCTATGGAAAAGCATGTCACTTACTTCTCGAACTAGAACACAAGGCTTATTGGGCTATTAAAGAACTTAATTATGATTTTAAACTTTGCCGGTGAGAAGAGGTTATTTGATATTAGCTCACTTGATGAATGGAGAACCCAAGCCTACGAAAATGCCAAGTTGTTTAAAGAAAAAGTTAAAAGATGGCATGACAAAAGGATACAAAAGTGTGAGTTTAATGTAGGTGATTATGTATTGCTATACAACTCTCGTTTAAGATTTTTTGCAGGAAAACTTCTCTCTAAATGGGAAGGTCCTTACGTTATCGAGGAGGTCTACCGTTCCGGTGCCATAAAAATCAACAACTTTGAAGGCACAAATCTGAAGGTGGTGAACGGTCAAAGAATCAAACATTATATCTCAGGTAATCCCATAAATGTTGAAACCAATGTTATTGAAACCGTAACCCCGGAGGAATACATAAGGGACACTTTCCGGAACGTTTCAGACTCCGAAAAGGAATAGGTATGTGGTACGGTAAGTAAACCGACTCCAAAACAGTTTTTAAGGCAATATTTCACCCTACTTCCTTTTTACATTTTACCCTTTGGCAAGCACAATATGTTGGAAAGATCCTGGTATATATGGCTAATTGGATGTGAGTTTTCATGAACTATTACTGTTGACATTACCCTTGAGGTAAAACGTTGGGAGGCAAAACTATAAGCCCCTATCTTTCTCTGTGTCCGATTAAAACTCCATACCCATAAGTATTGCGTGAGTGTTAGCAATTGTGAAAGATTATATGATAGTTGAGTATGTGGACTTGCTAAAAAGCTCTTATACATTGACTCTTTCCTATGTTATGATAAATTGCAATTGCTTCAATGACTGAGATTGTACTTTGTTAGTTTTCAATAAAGTTTACGATTCATGCTTGATATTGTGATTGAATTATTACTCTAGCGTTAGAGATCATATGACAAGAATTATATAAGTTGCTGTTCTAAGAATGATCATGATGTCCTCATGTCCGTATTTTACTTTTATCGACACCTTTATCTCTAAACATGTGGACATATTTTTCAATTTCGGCTTTTCGCTTGAGGACAAGCGAGGTCTAAGCTTGGGGGAGTTGATACGTCCATTTTGCATCATGCTTTTATATCGATATTTATTGCATTATGGGCTATTATTACACATTATGTCACAATACTTATGCCTATTCTCTCTTATTTTACAAGGTTTACATAAAGAGGGAGAATGCCGGCAGCTGGGATTCTGGGCTGGAAAAGGAGCAAATATTAGAGACCTATTCTGCACAGCTCCAAAAGTCCTGAAACTTCACGGAAGATGTTTTCCAAATATATAAAAAATACTGAGATCAAGAACTTCACCAGGGGGCCACACCCTGCCCACAAGGGTGGGGGGCGCGCCCTACCCCCTGGGCACGCCCCCTACCTCGTGGGCCCCCTGGTGACCCTCCGGTGGCCATCTTCTGCTATATGGAGTCTTTCGATGGGAAAAAAATCATAAGCCATCTTCTCGGACGAAACTCCGCCGCCACGAGGCGGAACCTTGGCGGATCCAATCTAGGGATCCGGCAGAGCTGTTCTGCCGGGGAAACTTCCCTCTCGGAGGGGGAAATCATCGCCATCGTCATCACCAACGCTCCTCTCATCAGGAGAGGGCAATCTCCATCAACATCTTCATCAGCACCATCTCATCTCAAAACCCTAGTTCATCTCTTGTATCCAATTCTTGTCTCCAAGTCCGGGATTGGTGCTAGTAGGTTGCTAGTAGTGTTAATTACTCCTTGTAGTTGATGCTAGTGGGTTTAATTGGTGGAAGATCATATGTTCAGATCCTATATGCATATTAATACCCCTCTGATTATGAACATGTTTATGTTTTGTGAGTAGTTACTTTTGTTCCTGAGGACATGGGAGAAGTCTTGCTATTAGTAGTCATGTGAATTTGGTATTCGTTCGATATTTTGATGAGATGTATGTTGTCTCTCCTCTAGTGGTGTTATGTGAACGTCGACTACATAACACTTCACCATTATTTGGGCCTAGAGGAAGGCATTGGGAGGTAATAAGTAGATGATGGGTTGCTAGAGTGACAGAAGTTTAAACCCTAGTTTATGCGTTGCTTCGTAAGGGTATGATTTGGATCCATATGTTTCATGCTATGGTTAAGTTTACCTTAATACTTTTGTTGTATTTGCGGATGCTTATAATAGAGGTTAATCATAAGTGGGATGCTTGTCCAAGTAAGGACAACACCCAAGCACCGGTCCACCCACATACCAAATTATCAAAGTACTGAACGCGAATGATATGAACGTGATGAAAACTAGCTTGACGATATTCCCATGTGTCCTCGGGAGCGCTTTACATCATATAAGAGTTTGTCCAGGCTTGTCCTTTGCTACAAAAAGGATTGGGCCACCTTGCTGCACCTTATTTACTTTTGTTACTTGTTGCTCGTTACACATTATCTTATCACAAAACTATCTGTTACCACTTATTTCAGTACTTGCAGAGAATACCTTGCTGGAAACCGCTTATCATTTCCTTCTGCTCCTCATTGGGTTCGACACTATTACTTATCGAAAGGACTACGATAGATCCCCTATACTTGTGGGTCATCAGCATGCACTTTTCCAGATGGATCCTTCGAAGGCGCCGGGTGTGGACGGATATACGGCAGGCTTCTATCAAAGTCACTGGGCCCTCTTGGGTGGTGATGTTACGAGTGCTGTATTGGAATTTCTTAATGGTGGAGAATTATCTTCGGGCCTAAATGACACATCAATTACTCTTATACCCAAGGTAAAACATCCACAGTTCATATCTCAGTATCATCCTATTGCACTTTGTCCGGTTCTCTATAAAATTGCATCCAAAGCAATCACTAACAGACTAAGATGCATTATGGACGAGATTGTTAGCGAGGAACAGAGTGCCTTTGTTCCAGGTCGACTAATCATTGATAATGTTCTAGTAACATATGAGTGTGCATACTATGAGGAGAAGGAAAAAAGGAAAAAAAGTTTTCTTGCGCGGTGAAGCTTGATATGATGAAAGCATATGATCGTGTCGAGTGGCACTATCTGGAAGCGATACTATCAAAGCTTGGTTTCAACATCGATTTTGTCAGATTAATTATGAAGTGTGTGACTTCTGTGCGGTTTTCAATCAGGGTGAACGGTGAGCTCCTGCCGTTTTTCACCCCCTCAAAGGGACTCCGACAAGGCGATCCGATCTCGCCGTATCTGTTCCTACTATGTGGAGAAGGTTTCTCCTCTGCTCAAGAGCTATGATGGAGGTACAGTGGACCAAGGTTTGCGTGTTAGCTACCGATCACCTTGGGTAACACATTTGCTGTTTGCAGATGATAGTTTGATTTTCATCAATGCAAAAACAGAAAGTGCCTATAGACTGAATGAGATTCTCAGGATATATGGTGATGCTTCAGGTCAGCGTGTTAATCGTGACAAAAGCTCTATTTTCTTTTCTGCTAACACTCCTGATACTGTGAGGCACTCTATGAAGGCGATTCTGAATATTCAAGTTGAGGCCTTTAGTGAAAAATATTTGGGTCTTCCCACGACAGTTGGGCGAATCACGAGCGGTACTTTTGATCATTTAAGTGAGAGAGCTCGTGGAAGAATTCAGGGTTGGTCAGAGAAGCTGTTAGCATGTGCAGGACGTGAGATCTTGCTAAAGACAGTGGTACAAGCTATACCTACCTATCCGATGAGTACCTTTCTGCTGACTAAGAAGGTTTGTAAGAGTATAATTTTTCCTATGCAAAATATTTTTGGAGCAGTTCTCTTAACAAAAAGTCTATGCATTGGGTGTCTTGGAAGGATTTGGCTACACCCAAGTGTAATGGGGGAATGGGTTTCAGGGATTTACAACAGTTTAACCTGGCTATGCTGGGTAAACAAGGTTGGCGTTTTTTAGCCAATCCAGACTCGCTTTGTGCAAGGGTACTCAAGGGTCACTATTTTCCAGAATCAGATTTATGCAGGCCACAGCACCCACGTCGGCCTCAGCTACATGGAAGGCGATCATAGCGGGTCGAGAGGCTCTCCAGATTGGGTTGATTTCCCGGGTAGGGGATGGCTCCACTATATCAGTCTGGACTGATAAATGGATCCCTGGCACCATTTCTATGACTCCAGAAGCACGACCACTAAATTCACAGGTGGAAAAAGTATCAGATTTGATCGATTCTGAGAGTTGGACATGTCGGCAGGATTTGATTCGGGAAACGTTTGGTGCCTCAGATGCAGCTGCTATACTTAATATTCCTATTCTTCAGGGCGGAGGGCCTGATTTTCCTGCATGGGCGTTTGATAGATCGGGCAACTACACTGTCAAGATGGCATACCGAGCTCTCGTGACTCAGAAAGAGCGACTAGCTCTAGAGGAAGGGACGGCTACCGTGACCTCAAAGGATGACAAATAGTTGTGGAAAGCCCTATGGAAACTTAATGTTATTCCAAAAGTAAGAGTATTCTGGTGGAGAGTACTTCGTGGCATTTTTCCAAATGAATACACGCTCAAAAACCGTCATATTGCAGACGCTAGTAGCTGCAAAGTTTGTTTGGCCGGGGAGGAGGACATGTACCATGCTCTTATATCCTGCTCGCATGCTACACCTTTTTGGGAGGAGGCATGGGCATGGTTTGAGCTTCGGCTGCCAATTCTCTCGCGGGAGACATGGGCGCGGGATATCACACGCAGCCCATTGTTTTCAGATGATGATCGTGCAAATATTACAACCATTATGTGGTCTATTTGGCATTCTAGGAATCGGATCAAACATGGAGAGGTAGGGCGAGATCCTACTGCAACTATCCGATCTACCAAGGAGGCGATTGCTCTCCTTCAACTGCCCCGAAAGGCGGCTGCTACCTTGCCGGACTTTGGATGGCGACCACCTGATGTGGGCTTCATCAAGATCAATACAGATGGTGCGCTCAATTTCACAGATGGACGGGGTGGCGCTGGTGGGGTAGCCCGCTCGCCCACCATGTTCTTAGGAGCCTGGTGTAAACCTTTCATTGGGGTGTCTGACCCACTGATCATTGAGGCGTTTTCACTGCGGGAAGGAGTCCGATTTGCTACTCTACGTGGCTTCCAGCATGTGATGATGGAGGTTGACTGTCTGGAGCTGGTGAAGCTCTGGGAAGCTCGCCACAATTCTCGTTTATTGTGGCTTCGATTTTATTAGAATTAGGAGAGCTTAGTTCTTTATTCACTTCTTTTGTTATACAACATATAAGCAGGCCGGCTAACTTATCAACGCATCTTTGTGCAAAACATGCATGCACTCTGAATGTGACTCGGAGTTGGCTCGACGAGACCCCTAACTTCCTTGTGACCAGCCTATTGGCAGACTGTCCAAGGAATGCTCTTGCTTAATAAAGCTCTCTGAGTTGCCCGCAAAAAAACCACTGCATCTACGGACTGTGCATGTCTTAAATTACGGCGCCACCCTTAAAGTGCTATGTGCACCGGCACATCCATTTTTTTAATCGTCCTTCAAAAAAATGAAAAATGTTTTCTTGAACAAATTTCAAAAGTAGAACAAAATTTTAAAACGTATTTTCTTAAAAACGTGAACAATTATTAAAACATGAGTACAATTATGAAATTCCAAACATTTATTGATTCTTTTATGTAGGATGAACAAATTTTAGTTATATATTGAACTTTTTGTAATATACACTGAACAACTTTTAACTACACATTGAACATTTTTGTGATAAACACAGAACAATATTTAGAACACATTGAACTTTTTTTTTGTGATATACAATGAACAACTTTTAAATATACATTGAACATTTTGTGCAATATACGTGAACAATTTTTAAATACACATTGAACATTTTGTGATATACGCTAAACAAAATGTTAACAAATGTTGAATAATTTTGTGATATACAATGAACAATTTTTTGAATTATGAACAAATTTTTAAAACATGAACCAAATTTGAAACTGTGAACAATTTTCGAAATCATAAACAAAAAAAACGTTTTTGAAAACAAAGGATAAAATAAAAATGAAAAAGGAAAGGGAAAAAAGAAAGAAATAGACGCAGAAACAAAAACACAAAGAAAAAGAAAAAGAAAAGAAAAAATAAAACCAGAAAACCGGCAAAAAGGGAAAAACCAGAAAAAATATCGGTTGAGGGAGCCTTCTAGAAGGTTCCCAAAACCAGTTTGTCTGCTTTGACACTGGAATTGGGCCGGCCCGTTTCGTGGTGCTCTCTCGAGCACTTCAGCGAAAGCGCAGCACCTCGACGCTCGCAAGCGTCAAATAGAAAACACCCTTAAATAGACCCAAGACAACCCAAAGTTAGGCGTATTCGTTGGCTAAATGTGCCGGTGGGCCGGCCCGTTTCCTTGTTGTGTCGTGCCTGGGCCAGGGAGTGTGGCACGAGTGCCGGACCATGCTTGGTCCATTTAGATTGGTCGGGACGGCCCATCTGGCCAGGTCTCAATTCTATCGTGTGCGGTAGTAACCCTAGGCTCCTTGATTCATAGACAACAATATTGTAAGAATAAAAAAGGCACAGAAAATGAGATGACATATATCTCAATTCGTACATGCAAAAGGATATCATTTGAAGCATAGGATTAAAAAGTAAGTCTAGACTAATGTTTTTTTCCTTTGAAATGTGAAGTATGATTTCTATGAATCCATCTCTACAAACCAAAGGCCTCCAGAGAAGAAAAATCTACAAAATTCCTACCCTTCAAAATCGTTACAAAATTTCGGTAAACCAGAGAAGGCCTAAGTCAACGAACGGCCGACTTGTCATACGCACCTGCCTTTGCAGGTTGCAGCATCGCCACGTGATTTCTCCTTTTCTTCATCTCCCTGCTGCGACTCCCGCAAAACCCCCTAGTTTACTTCCGGTTTGCGAGAAAATAGACAAGCGGACTGATTCACGGGCCGATGTGGGGTGGGTTGGATGCTAAACTTCATCTAAACAACATGGTCCGGACATTGGCAGACGATTCAAGGGTCTGCTTCAGAGATGTCCCTTAGGCCAACTCAACGCACGACCCCAAACGAACGTCGTTTTGTCCTAACTCTGTTCGTTGAGTCGGGCAAAGGGGCAGCGTCCAACTGTTTCTACATCTGTGTTGGCCGTGCACCCAACCGGCAGATGCATTTCGCTTGGCCGTTTGAAATTTTTGCAAAGGAAATTGAATCTAAAATTTAGGCCCTACGGCCGTAGTTCATGCCAGTGGGCATAGTTATGCCGGCTAGAGCTCCAGCGGCCGGCACACATGCCAGCCTACAAAAATGATCATCTTCATAGTTTTACGTCAGTTTGCGTCGGCGTGTTGGGTCGTGTTTTCTGTCCGTTTCGACCCAAATAGACGCGGCGGCGCGAAATCAAGTGCTTGGAGTTGGCCTTAGTCTTTGGATTTGGTCCAGCCTTTTTTATGTTGTTTCATGTAAGACTTTGTTATCTTTCGCGGTGTTTTGGAGCATTATTACCACAAGTTAAAAGTCGGGCACGCCTTGTACCTGCGTTACACAAAAAATAATAATAATCAAACTGGCCTAAATTTGACGGCCTCGACAATAAGCCCGCGCTTGGGGTACCACTCCAACACCTCGAAGCTCACCATCACCTCCTCCTCTTCCTTCACGGCCATGGCGTCATCGATACGTAGCCGTCCCATCTCAATCTCCGACCACCGGTCGTCACGCAGCGCCGGCTGCCTCACCCCGTCGTCGCCGCCGTCCGCACGGGCCATGCCCCTGAACTTGCGCGCCTCGTCGTCGTCGGGGCGAAGGCACACGGCGTGGCGCGACGCCGCGCGCCCGCCGACTGCCACCGTGGTCTCCTGGTCCGGGAAGCTCAGGCCGCGGTGGCCTTCGTCCGCCACGTCAAACACCAAGTACGCGGCGTAGTCGGTCGCCGGCGTCAGCGCGGCGGCCGGCAGCCGGCCGTAGATGTCCAGGCCGGTGCAGTGCACCAGCTGCGCCACCTCCGCGAACCTGAGAAATCAGCACGATCCAGCAAGAGATGAGGCAGATCAGTAGATCATACAGTGCGAGAATTGATTAGGAGATCTCGAGAATTATTTATTTGCGCGGTCCATGCAGATCTCGCAGATGCATACATCACTGAACGCCGAGTTGTTTAATTATGCGCTGTGTGTGGCGTGGCTTGAGCGGACAGCACCGGGTGAGGTCGCCATCGGACCTCGGAACTGTTTTCCGACGTTGACACGGCTGAATCTACGCGGCGCCTGTGGTCTCCGCCGCGCGGTCAAGAAGAGGGAGTGCCTGCTGTGTGGCGGTGAATCGAAGCTTCGCGGAGCGGCAAGTCTTCTCTTGGAAGCAATCAAAGGGAGAAGAGTCAGGTCAGGTGATGCTCACTTCTTGTGCCCTTGTGCTTTGGCTGGCACGCTAGCAAGACTGGAAGACGTGAGCTGTAGCGACCGGCACCGATCAGATAGGATCGCGCTTGCTATTTGTTTTGCAAAGCTCGCATCTCTCGAAATCATGGTGTCCTCTGTATGTGTGGCTTAAAGTGTTGTGATTGTCGGGATTACGTATGCCAACCATGAGCGTGATGCAACTGACAGATCGAAAAATGTTGTTTAAAGAAACACGATTGGACAGGATCCCAAATCGACAAGATAAGATATAGTACAACAAGAAAGATGGCGTGGGGCACATCTACAACTAGTAACCGATAACAGCATGGTGCATGATCGATCTGTAACCGGCAGGAACTTTTAATCGGGAGAATCCGCTTAAAGAAAAGAAGAGCAAGGATCCCGAAATGATGGATATACCTGGAGCGAGGGTGAGGCGTCCATCTCCAGCTGAACTCGCCGTCGTCCCACGGCAGGCTCAGCTTCCTGGCTGACAGCGCCACGCACTTGGCGCCGCTTCCCCTCGCCAGCCACACCGCCGTGTCGCCGCCGTCGACCAGGACGGCGCCGTCAGAAAGCCGGAGGTAGGCGTCCTTCTTGGATGACAGCGGCGGCGGGCGGCCGGAGCAGCAGCGCAGGAGGACCGCACGGTAGTCGGGCGGGAGGAAGCGATCCCAGACGGCGTCGGACTCGGCGGCCTCGCGGAAGGAAGGGGACACGGCGGCGCAGCGACAGGCATCGCGCGGGGAGGTGAGCGCCAGCACGTGTGCCAGGCAGCTCTCCGGAAGGTCTTCTAAGCGGGTGACCTCCTCCTCCGCCGTCGCCGTGCTAGCGGTGTCCATGCCGTAGCTTCTTGGTTTCTGCAGCGGACGTGGGTTTCGCTGCTTGTCCGGAGACGAATAGTAGTTTGTTTCACAGCAGGAAAATTGGGAACAAAGCTTATTTATAGGCAGCACTGCCTCCAGCCAACCTTTTTTTTGACATTCCTGCCTCCAGCCAACCTGATTTGGCGAGCGTAGTCGTACGGTTTACTGTTACTCGTCTTAGCATGGAATGCCTAATGTTTAAGGTGGGCGTTATGCGTCAGCAACAAAAATAAAATCATTCGGCTCGTCTGCCGTTCGATCCCAAAAGTGTACTCCACGATGTTTCATCAAGACGAAAGGCGAATACAAGCTGAGAATGCGAGTAAGAGCATCTACAAACGGATTTGGCAAATCCGGCCTCTAAAGGGTCCGCGGACACTGACCGAACACTTTTAAAAAATGCAATTCACATCTAGACATCTCAATTACCATATCTCACTATACAAACTCATCATGTTTGGCTATGGTGGAGTTCATCCACGGCTGCCCTTGCCCTTCCCGACGCTTTTGCTGTCCTTCTCGCGGAAGTACCAGTCGAAGACGCAGTACGGATTGTGACAGATCTACTCGTCGCCGTCGTTGTCATCCTTCTCCTCCTTCGATGCTAGTCTGGCCATGACACGAACAACCCGATTTTGCTCACGGGCGAGGGCGTGCGTGTTCCCCTGTTGCCGTTTCTTCACAATGCGGGCACAGATGGCTTCCTCCTTTCCGGTCGCCCGCGCCGCCACATTAGTCGCGATACGGGCCTCGGCGACCCTTATCCTCTCCTTCCCACAGCGGGCCGCCCGTCCCGATAGGACTGATACGTCTTCATCTTATCTATTTTTTCAAACACTTTTGCCCTTCTTTTGGACTCTAATTTGCATGATTTGAATGTAACTAACCCGGACTGACGTTATTTTCAGCAGAATTGCCATGGTGTTATTTTTGTGCAGAAATAAAAGTTCTCGAAATAACCTGAAAATCAACGGAGAATTATTTTGGAATATATAATGAATATTGGAAGGAAGATCCACGTCAGGGGTGCCCCACCTGTCCACGAGGGTGGGGGGCGCGCCCCCTGCCTCGTGGGCCACCTGACGCTCCACCGACCTCAACCTGAACTCCATATATTCACTTTCGGGGATAAAAAACCGAGGGAGAAGGATTCATCGCGTTTTACGATACGGAGCCGCCGCCAAGCCCTAAACTCTCTCGGGAGGGCTGGTCTGGAGTCCGTTTAGGGCTCCGGAGAAGTGAATCCGTCGCTATCGTCATCATCAACCTTCCTCCATCACCAATTTCATGATGCTCACCGTCGTGCGTGAGTAATTCCATCGTAGGCTTGTTGGACGGTGATGGGTTGGATGAGATTTATCATGTAATCGAGTTAGTTTTGTTAGGGTTTGATCCCTAGTATCCACTATGTTCTGAGATTGATGTTGTTATGACTTTGCTATGCTTAATGCTTGTTACTAGGGCCCGAGTGCCATGATTTCAGATCTGAACCTATTATGTTTTCATCAATATATGAGAGTTCTTGATCCTATCTTGCAAGTCTATAGTCACCTATTATGTGTTATGATCCGTTAACCTCGAAGTGACAATAATCGGGATACTTACCAGTGATGACCGTAGTTTGAGGAGTTCATGTATTCACTATGTGTTAATGCTTTGGTCCGGTACTCTATTAAAAGGAGGCCTTAATATCCCTTAGTTTCCGCTAGGACCCCGCTGCCACGGGAGGGTAGGACAAAAGATGTCATGCAAGTTCTTTTCCATAAGCACGTATGACTATATTCGGAATACATGCCTATATTGCATTGATGAACTGGAGTTAGTTCTGTGTCACCCTAGGTTATGACTGTTGCATGATGAACCGCATCCGGCATAATTCTCCATCACCGAACCATTGCCTACGAGCTTTTCATATATTGTTCTTCGCTTATTTACTTTTCCGTTGCTATTGTTATCATCACTACAAAATATCAAAAACATTACTTTTGCTACCGTTACTTTTGCTATCTTTACCACTACTATCATATTACTTTGCTACTAAACACTTTGCTGCAGATATTAAGTTTCTAGGTGTGGTTGAATTGACAACTCAGCTGCTAATACTTGAGAATATTCTTTGGCTCCCCTTGTGTCGAATCAATAGATTTGGGTTGAATACTCTACCCTCAAAAACTATTGCGATCCCCTATACTTGTGGGTTATCAAGACTATTTTCTAGCGCCGTTGTCGGGGAGCATAGCTCTATTCTTTGAGTCACTTGGAATTTATATCTACTTATCATTATGAAGAACTTGAAAGACGCTAAAACAAAAATTTATCCCTCAACTACGATGGGAGGTAAGGAACTGCCATCTAGCTCTGCACTTGATTCACCTTCTGTTTTGAGTAAGTTTGCGACACCTATACCTGCTTCTGCTATTAATTCTGATATGTCGCATGTTATTGATGATGCCACTTCTGCTATGCATGATACTTATGATGAAACTACTTCTATGCTTGATACTACTGTGCCACTTGGTGAATTTCTTGATGAACAACTTGCTAGGGCTAGAGAGAATGAAATTATTAAAACTGATAATATTGATGAAAGTGATGATGAAGACTCTCCCCCTAGATATGAATTACCTGTTGTGCCTGAGGGCTATGTTATGGATGAAGAAGCTGCTAGAGATTTTCTTGCTTGCAATGATAGGAGTGATATTAAGAAATTATTAGCTAAGCTGAAACAAAAAACTTTGAATGCTAGAATGAAATATGATCCTGCTTATGCTACTTCACCTATCTTTGTTACTGATAAAGATTATGATTTCTCTATTGATCCTGAGATAATTATTTTAGTTGAATCTGATCCTTTCTATGGCTATGAATCTAAAACTGTTGTGGCACATCTTACTTAATTAAATGATATAGCCACCCTGTTCACTAATGATGAGAAAACTCGCTATTATTATATCCTTAAGATATTTCCGTTCTCATTAAAGGGTGATGCTAAGATATTGTTTAATTCTCTTGATCCTGGTTGTGTGCGTAGTCCCCAGGATATGATTTCTTACTTCTCTGCTAAATATTTCCCCGCTCATAAGAAACAAGCTGCTTTAAGGGAAATATATAATTTTGTGCAAATTGAAGAAGAGAGTCTCCCACAAGCTTGGGGGAGGCTTCTCTAATTACTTAATGCTTTGCCTAATCATCCTCTTAAGAAAAATGAATACTTGATATCTTTTATAATGGACTAACTGATGCTTTCAGAGACCACCTGGATAGTTGTGCTGGTTGTGTTTTCAGGAAAAGAACACTAGATGAAGCTAAAATTCTATTGAATAATATCTTGACTAATGAAAATAATTGGACACTTCTTGATCCAATTCTAAACCAACTCCTAAGCCAACTCCGAAGAAGATGGGTATTCTATTTCTCGGTCCTGAAGATATGCAAGAGGCAAAGAAATCTATGAAGGAAAAAGGTATTAAAGCTGAAGATGTTAAGAATTTACCTCCTATTGAATAAATACATGGTCTTAGTTTGCCGTCTGTTGAAGAAATACATGGTCTTGATAACCCAACACGGGTAGTAAAGGTAAATTCTCTCTATAGATATGATAAAGCTGAAATCCCATTTACTAAGTTTGCTAGCCCATGCTTGGATGAGTTTAATGACTTTATGGTTAAACAAGAAAACTTCAATGCTTATTTTGGTAGAGAATGAAAACGCAATGCTGATATGCTTGAACACTTGGGTGATTATATGGCTAATGTTAAAGGTGAACTTAAACTTATTAGTAAACATGCTTCTATGGTTACCACTCAAGTAGAACAAGTACTTAAAGCTCAAAATGATTTGCTCAATGAATTGAATAGTAAGAAAAATGATAATGCTGTTAGAGTTATGACTAGAGGTGGTAAAATGACTCAGGAACCTTTGTATCTTGAGGGCCATCCTAAGAGAATTGAGAAAGATTCTCAGAGAAATATTATTGATGCACCTAGTCCTTCTAAAAGGAAGAAAAAGAAAACTGATAGGACTTTCCATGCTTCTAGTGAACCTGTTATTGACACACCTGAGAATCCTAATGATATCTCTATTTCTAATGCTGAAACACAATCTGGTAATGAAGATGAACCCAGTGATAATGTTAATGATGATGTTCATGTTGATGCTCAACCTAGTAATGATAATGATGTAGAGATTGAACCTGCTGTTGATCTTGATAACCCACAATGAAAGAATCAATGTTATGATAAGAGAGACTTCGTTGCTAGGAAGCACGGTAAAGAAAGAGAACCATGGGTTCAGAAACCCATGCCTTTTCCTCCTAAACCATCCAAAAAAAGGATGATGAGGATTTTGAGCACTTTGCTGAAATGTTTGCACCAAAGGCAATGTTATGATAAGAGGATTTTGAGCGCTTTCCTGAAATGATTGCACCAAAGGATGATGAGGATTTTGAGTACTCATGTTATGATAAGATTGACCTATCTTTTTGCGTATGCGTTTGACTGATATGCTTAAAATGAATCCTTATGCTAAATACATGAAAGATATTGTTACTAATAAAAGAAAGATACCGAAAGCTGAAATTTCCACCATGCTTGCTAATTATACTTTTAAGGGTGGAATACCTAAGAAACTAGGGGCATGTTTGGTTCCCTGCGCTGCATGTGGTTGGCATCCACCATGCAAATTTTCGTTGTTTGGTACCCTGCATGGGCTTTTCAGCCTGGCCTAGTGGATGCAGAAGGGGCCTCTCAGCCAGGCTGAGGGAAACACAGAGATCAAGCGTAGCTCGCGTGCAGGCGCATTCCTTCACTTTTCTTCTCCTCTTTCGTTCTCTTCTGACCGAGCACTCTGCAGCCGCCCTCGTCAAGCCGCCGCCATCCTCGACCAACAGCCGCCGCTGCCCTTGTCAAGCCCCGCCGTCCTCCGCCGCCGTCGTCCTCGACCAAGCGTCGCCGTCGTCCTCGACCAACAGCCGCTGCTGCCCTCGTCAAGCCCCGCCGTCCTCCGCCGCTGCCGTCCTCGACCAAGCGCCGCCGCCCTCGTCAAGCCGCCGCACACCAGATCTTGCTGCCTCGCGCCGCCACACACTGGATCCCGCCGTCTGGAGCCGCTGCACTTCAGATGCCGTTGTCCCGCGCTGCTGCATCATCAAGTACGTCATGATTCTATTCAAGTATGCGAGATAGTTACTGGAGCAGTGCAGTTTTGGCTATCACTGGCTGCTCGAGCGCTGGAGATTACGTGCTAGCCATCTCCTCTATCGCTGTAGTAGCAAATGTTGATTAGGAAGCCTGGCGAAATTCAGAAGATGGTCATCTCCTCTGCACGAGGTGCAGCCATATCATGTAAGTTAACCAAACACCCATCTATGCTCATCCTTGCATCAGCCCAACCAGGCCGAGCTCACCCAGGACCCCTCGTGCAATGCAGCCTGTAGCTACCCAGGGAACCAAACACGCCCTAGGAGATCCAGGAGTACCAACTATACCATGCTCCATTAAAAGAAACTATGTTAAAACTGTTTTATATGATCTTGGAGCCGGTGTTAGTGTTATGCCACTCTCTTTATATCGTAGACTTGATTTGAATAAGTTGACACCTACTGAAATATCTTTGCAAATGGCTGATAAATCAACTGCTATACCTGTCGGTATTTATGAGGATGTGCCTGTTGTGGTTGAAAACGTTACTATTTTAACAGACTTTGGTATTCTTGATATTCCCGAGGACGATAGCATGTCTATTATTATTGGAAGACCCTTTTGAATTACTGCAGGGGCTGTTATTGATTGCACCAAAGGCAATGTCACTTTTCATGTTAATGGCAATGATCATACGGTACACTTTCCGAGGAAACAACCTCAAGTTCATAGTATAAACTCTATTGGAAAATTTTCATCGATTATTTTTGGAGGTTTTGAATTTCCTCTTCCTACTGTCAAGAAGAAATATGATATTCTTATTTTTGGGGACATGCATATCCCCGTCAAGGTAACCTAGTGTTATTCGAAAATTCTCCGGTTCCATGTTATTCGGAATGAGTTTGTTAACAAGACCAGATCAACCTTGTTAGTGGATTCCTTTTGATGAGCATGAGATGGATGAATTTAGAAAACACAACTCTTTATACCCTCTTTTTACTTTCTATTATTTATATTAGATAAAGCAAAAATAGTAATTTCTATCTGTTTTCTGAATTATCATAGCAATAAAAAATACCCCAAAAATAAAATTTCTCCAAATTCCCTGAAATTTCAATATGATTTTTTCTAGAATATTTTAGAATATATGGCACTGAGAACACAGTAGGGGGAGCAAGCACCTGGCCATGAGGGTGGAGGGCGCGCCCTACCCCCTGGGCGCGCCCCCTGCCTCATGGGCCCACGGTGGCTCCCCTCCACTTATTCCAGCTACCACACACTCCTTCCTCCCAGAAACACCACTAACCAGCTCAAACTTGAGCCCAAGCTCATTTTGCTGCCATTTTCGATCTCCTTGCTCAAAGCACCTCTCACAAAACTGCTTTGGGGGATTGTTCCTTGGTATGTGACTCATCCAATGGTCCAATTAGTTTTTGTTCTAGTGCTTTATTCATTGCATATTTTTGCTGCTTAGGTGACCCTGTTCTTGAGCTTGTATGTCAAATTTATATGGTCAAAAGTAGTTTTGATGCATGATATTGCCTCTAGGCACTTGTAGGAGTAGTTGCTATCAATATTATTGAGTTTGGTTCACTTTTATTTTGAAGTTACTAAAATTTCAGAAATTTTCAGAAAAAAGATGAAGAGATTTTTGAGGGGCTCATCGAGCCGAAGCTCGAAGGATAAGCAAAGTGAGGAGGATAAGAGGCCCAAGTATAATCTCCCTCGCACCGCGGAAGTTCGGCCGTGTGAATGGCCTTGTGATAATTTCTTGAGAGCAGCCGGGATTAATGATGATTTCTATGAATTGGCTGAGAATGCAGGTCTCACCGCCTTACTCCACGACCAACGTGAACAGTATCTCTTACTCACCAATATCTTTGTGCAAAACTTTCATGTCCATGCTAGGATCTCACCACCTACGATGAAATTTTATTTATATGATGAGCATAAGGAGATGTCACTTCATGATTTTTGTCGGGTTTGTTTGATCCCTTTCGAGGGCAGCGTAGAGGAACCACATCGTGACAATGTGGATGGGTTTATTGATACCATTACTGTAGGGGAAACGAGGAAGGTTTCCGACGCACGAATTACTAGCATACACTTTCGTGTTCTACGTTACTTTGCTATATTTGCTAGTAGATGCTTAATTGGGCGCAAAAACTGTGGAAACCTGAGTGCCCCTGATATTGTTATTTTGTGCCATGCCTTATTTCGTGATGACACATTCAGTATGGGCGCTATTATTACAAAGCTGTTAAATCTTAACCGTACTAAGGGCCCCGTCCTTGGTGGCATCTTCGCCTCGCGCCTCGCTGCACGTTTTAACATACCTATTAGGCATTATGAGAAAGAAGAAAATTGCTGCCTCCTGTTTATTTAGATTATAAGAGTATGGTAGCACATGATTTTATTGTTAAGAATAGGGAAAAGGAGCTTAAGTACAAATTAATATTTGGTAAAACTCATCCTGAGACTATTACCTTGCCTGCTCCTTCCTTGTTTGATTTATCTGCAGGCAAGTACCTTGTTCCGTTGGAGGCAATTCACGCCTACCGGAACCCTACATCAGCTACAGAGTCAGAGCCGGAACCACAATTTGATCCTCCGCGACAGTCTGATTACCAGTGGGATCCGGAGGTGATTGCCAACCAGTGGCAATCCGAGGCTTCTTTACAGTACGACCCCAACTATTACTTTGGATATCCGCCAGGCCAGCCGTGGCCATAGACCAACTTAGGCCAAAATCCTAAGCTTGGGGGAGTACGTATCTCTCACCGACATTACATTCATATTCACACACTCATTGCTAGTTGTCGGTGCTCATACTTTTTCATTGTATCATACATGCTAGTTTATTTTCCTTTTTGTGCTTTCTTCTTGTGTGTTTAATAAACCTTAAGAAAAACCAAAAAAATTAGCTGTAGATTTTAGCTAGTTTACTTTCCATGCCTGTAGTAGTAGTAATTAAGAAAAGAAAACCAAAAAAGATTTCTCGTTCTTCTTTTGCTTGTTGGGAGCTTTCCCTTGTAAATAGTTTTATTTCTTTTCTTGTTCTTTGGGGGTCGAGAGGAGAAGCCCATAATTAAAATTATTAAGTGGCTCTTATATGCATTATTGTTGATCTGACAAAGAGCCCATATTACCTTGTCTTCTCTCTTGAATTGAATGCTTGCAGATTCCAGCTTAGTCTAATGCACGTGCACTATTATTATCCACACTATTCGATCATGCAAGTGAAAGGCAATAATGATGTTTATATGATGAACTTATTGAGATGAGAAAAGTTGGTATGAACTCGACCTCTCTTGGTTTTGTAAATATGATTAGTTCATCATTCCTGAATCAGCCTATTATGAATAAACATGTTTGCAATAACAATTAGAGATTGTAGTTGCTTATGCCATGCTTAATTAGCTAGGAGCTTATAATGGTTTACCTTGCATGCCAACATGCTATTAAAATGGTTGTGATGTGGTATGATAGGGTGGTTGAGGGAGTCCTGGATTAGGGGGTCTCCGGACAGCCGGACTATATCCTTTGGCCGGACTGTTGGACTATGAAGATACAAGATTGAAGACTTCGTCCCGTGTTCGGATGGGACTCTCCTTCGCGTGGAAGGCAAGCTAGGCAATATGGATGTGTAGATCTCCTCCCTTGTAACCAACTATGTGTAACCCTAGCCCCCTCCGGTGTCTATATAAATCGGAGGGTTTAGTCCATAGGACAACAGACAATCATACCATAGGCTAGCTTCTAGGGTTTAGCGTCTATGATCTCGTGGTAGATCAACTCTTGTAATACTCATATCATCAAGAACAACCAAGCAGGACGTAGGGTATTACCTCCTTCAAGAGGCCCCGAACCTGGGTAAACATCGCGTCCCTTGTCTCCTGTTACCATCCGTCTTAGACGCACAGATCGGGACCCCCTACCCGAGATCCGCCGGTTTTGACACCGACATTGGTGCTTTCATTGAGAGTTCCGATGTGTCGTCATCATAAGGGGGGATGGCTCGTCTCGTTGTCAAGGACAACATCACCTCTGGGGGAGCCCTGGCTGTAGGCCAAACTCTCCGACTAGGAGGCTTCGTCATGACCGCCTGCTCGACCACTGCGCCGATGATGACTTCTCGGATCATCAAAAATAGCCTCCACATCGGCTTGAAATTCGCCGAGCAGATGGATCCAATGGAGCTCTCCTCTTTGAACGAGCTCTTGGATCGCATCGCCACTCTGGGAGTCGCCACGGACTATGATCGGATCGGGCTTAAACCCGACCAAAGGAAGATTAACTCTCCGCCGGTCACCCATCAGATAGCGGTGGTGGAGGAGCAATGCGGCGATTCTCCCTCTATCCTAAGGACAAACTATGTCCGGATTCCCGAGCTCTCCGAGCCGGATACCCGCTCACGGGAGGACATTGCCCTAACCCTGAACCTAGAATCAGGCCGCATATCGAACCCGTGGGGCAACATCCCGGAGCCTGAACTCCTAAGATCGGAAACTCCCCTGCCCGCGGGTCAAGGTGGACTTAAATCCACCCACCCACCCAGATACAAACGATCTTTCCCACATCAGGCAAGCGCCCCAAGAGACAGTACATCACTATTGGTCCAGATTCCTCCTTGTAATGAACAAGGTCAAGGACTGTCGCGAGGAAGACGCAATTTCGTTCTTTTGCAACAATTGCACGGACAAGGGAATCCTCAACGCCATAAGTCACCGTGACATACCACACTTTGTTGACTTGGCGGCCATAGTACGGACATACTGTGCGATGGAAAGCGCCTGGAAAACCCAAACACAATTTTGGGATAATCCGGCTCTGACAAAACCCCCGGTCCGAACGAAAAGGGTGCACTATCATAAGTCGCCCGACTCAATTACAAAGAAGCAAAAGCCCACTGCAGGGCGTGGAACCATATTGGAGGGATGGCTTAACGGGCCCTGCAAAATTCATAGTACAACGGATACCATATCAACACACAGCCTTAGAGCATGTTGGGTACTCCGGCAGGTGGCCGAGAGCGGTGAGGATATCCTCATCCAAAATACCTCAGAACACCTTCCCATGGATAACAATACGGTATTGACGGTCTTCGAGACCTTTGCCTCAAATAATAGGCATAAGCGAGCACTCCGCAGCCTTGTCGAAGTCTGCCACGTGGCAGCAATAAATCCATGGAGCGACATGGCTATCACCTTCAATGCCATTGACGAACCTAAATTCCGAACAGCTCGAGCACCAGCTGCTTTGGTCCTCAGTCCAATTGTGGATGCCTTTCGGCTCACTAAAGTGCTCATGGACGGCGGCAGCGGATTAAACCTCATTTATGAGGAGACTCTTCAAAAAATGGAAATAGACAACAACCGTATTGAGCAAAGCAGCACGACCTTCTGAGGAATCATCCCAGTCGGGAGGCACGTTGCGCTGGGAAAATCACACTAGATGTGGTATTCGGCACTCCGGAGAATTACAGGTCCAAAGAAATCACATTCCAAGTGGCCCCTTTTAGTAGCGGATACCACGCCCTTCTAGGGCGGGAGGCATTCACGATTTTTCAAGCCATACCCCATTACGAGTACATGAAGCTCAAAATGCTTGGACCCAATGGAATCATCACTCTAGCTAGTGATCCGGACATAGCACTCCGCGCCGAGAACAAAACAGCCGCACTGGCCCTCGAGGCATTATCCGAAGCCCTTGTGGCGGAGGAATTAACCGCGCTGCGGTCCATAGTGGACAGGGACGACGTGATACTAGACAAAAGATCCAAGTCCACCTCCTTTAAACCAGCGGATGAAATAGTCAAATTCCAAGTCCATCCAATGGACCCCACAAAAACAGCATCCATTGGGGCACAATTAAACCCCACCGTAGATGCCGCACTATGGGAGTTCCTGTGCGAGAATTGAGACATATTCGCCTGGCATCCTTCAGACATGCCAGGAATCCCACGCAGGCTGGCCGAGCATAGCCTTAACATTCTAAAAGGATTCAAGCCGATCAAGCAGACTCTTCGGCGTTTCTCCGAACCTAAGCAACAAGCCATGGGAGAAGAGCTAGCCAAATTACTGGAGGCCGGATTCATTAGATAAATAAAGCATCCGGACTGGCTAGCAAACCTGGTGATGGTGCCAAAGAAGGACAAATCCTGGCGCCTATGCGTCGACTTCAAGGACCTTAATAAGGCTTGCCCAAAGGATCCCTTCCCCCTCCCTCGCATCGATCAAATTATCGACGCTACCGCAGGACACGACTCATTGTGCTTCCTCGACGCATACTTCGGTTACCATCAAATTAAGATGGCAGAGTCCGATCAAGCCGCAACAACATTTATCACTCCATACGGCCCTTTCTATTTTAACACAATGCCCTTCGGGCTCAAAAACGCCGGCGCAATGTATCAGCACATGATTCAGGCATGTCTGGAAAAGCAGATCGGCAAAACAGTGGAGGCATACGTCGATGATGTGTTCGTTAAAACCAGACATGTCGACTCCTTAATAGAGGACTTGAGGCTCACTGTCGGTGTTGAAACCGGCGGATCTCGGGTAGGGGGTCCCGAACTGTGCGTCTAGGCGGATGGTAACAGGAGGCAGGGACACAAAGTTTTACCCAGGTTCGGGCCCTCTTGATGGAGGTAAAACCCTATGTCCTGCTCGATTAATATTGATGATATGGGTAGTACAAGAGTAGATCTACCACGAGATCAGAGAGGCTAAACCCCAGAAGCTAGCCTATGGTATGATTGTGTGTTGTTGTTGTTGTTGTTGTTGTTGTGTCCTACGGACTAAAACCCTCCGGTTTATATAGACATCAGAGAGGGTTAGGGTTACACAAGGTCGGTTACAAAGGAGGAATATCCATATCCGTACTTCCTAGCTTGCCTTCCACGCCAAGGAGAGTCCCATCCGGACACGAGACGAAGTCTTCAATCTTGTATCTTCATAGTCTAACAGTCCGGCCAAAGGATATAGTCCGACTGTCCGGAGACCCCCTAATCCAGGACTCCCTCAGTAGCCCCTGAACCAGGCTTCAATGACGATGAGTCCGGCACGCAGTACTGTCTTCGGCATTGCAAGGCGGGTTCCTCCTTCGAATACACCATATAAGAATTTGAATACAAGGATAGTGTCCGACCCTGCAAAATAAGCTCCACATACCACCGTAGTGAGAATAATATTTCCACAGATCTAATTCACTGACTTGTCTTGGCAACACGACATTATGTCATGGCCCGGTGATTATTCGAACCGTTTCCTTTGACTAGCCCCGCACATAACGCGAGGCAGTTTTTTGACACGTCTTGTCAAAGCAGAGATCGTGTCCCCTTATCACGGGATTCTCATCAATACGGGTGTGGGTAACCCAACCGCGCCATCGATTACGGTGCTTGGGGGATAAGCGAGTTTTACTAGGCTAGTGGGGACGCTTAGTTTCGTCCACCCATATAAAGGGATAAGGATTCACCTTTTCATCCACGCCTTCTTCCTCCTTTGCTCATCCATTTTCGCACACTTGAGCTCCAGCGCCCAAGTCCGCACTTCCCACCTCAACCTTCTCCAACCATGTCTGGAGCGGGAGGTAGGTGGATGGTCTCCTCCGTCACGGAGGGAAACATCAAGAAGCTGAGGAGAGCCGGATACCTGCCCGACGACATCGCGCACAGGCTCCCAGATGAGGGGCAGCTCATCCCCACCCCCGGGCCCCATGAGAGGGTAGTGTTCCTTTCCCATTTCCTCTACGGACTGGGATTCCCTCTCCACCCATTCGTCCGGGGGCTCATGTTCTACTACATCCTGGATTTCCACGATCTGGCCCCGAACTTCATCCTCAACATCTCGGCGTTTATCATCGTGTGCGAGGCCTTCCTCCGCATCAAGCCCCACCTCGGCTTATGGCTGAAGACCTTCAATGTCAAGCCGAAGGTAGTGGGCGGCCGCCAGGCGGAGTGCTGAGGCGCCATGGTGGGCAAGATGCCCAACGTTACATGGCTCGAGGGCTCCTTCGTGGAGACCATAAAGGGGTGACAATCGGGGTGGTTCTATATCATCGAGCCGTGTGACCCTGCATGGGCAGCGTCCCCCGAGTTCCGATCTGGCATCCCCACGTGGCTCACCTCCTGGAAAGAGAAGGGCCTGTCCTGGGGTAGTTCGAGAGAGCTGACCGGACTCCAAACATGTATTCAAAACATGGTGAACAAGAAGCTCAAACTCGTCAACGTAGTCCAGGTCATGCTCATCCGCCGGATCCTCCCGTGTCAACAACGGGCCTTCAACTTGTGGGAGTTCGACCCGGCCCAGCACCAAACTCCGAACAGGCTCTTCGATACAACACAGGAGGATGCCTGGAAGGTGCTATTCAAGGGCGCCGAGGTTCCTCCTCCTACTACCGAGGATCGCGGATTCTGCGCGAAGCGCCAAGCCAGCGCGGTAAGCTGTTTTACCTCTTACAGGATACTTGTTTTTCATAGTTTGACTCTATGCGGGATCTAAGCTCCCGTTCCTTTAACAGGACTAGCAGGAAACGGCCGGACAGATTGACTGTCCGACTCCCTTGCCCGAAGGCCAAGCAAATGCTCTCCTGACGGAGATGCTGACTCTGGCTCCTTACAAGGTGCCAGAGAAGACCAAGAAGGCCAAGGGAACCCGAAAGAGTTCCCGACGCCAGGTGTTGTCGGACTCATCGTCCAATGACTCTGCGGCACAATCCTCCCCCGAAGACGAGGAGGAAGAAGAAGATGCTCCCCCTTCAGTTGGGGGAGACAAGAAAAGGAAGGCCGCCCCAACCGGGGGGCCGAAGGGTCCAAGAAGGGAAGGACTCTCCTTCCGGACAGCTCCACCACCGCTGCCGAAGGCGAAGACGAGTGGTTGCCCAGGGCCAAGCCCCTGGGGAGGTCGTAAGTATTCGGATACTAGAGTAACTCATAACATTCCTTTGCCGCACTACTTTCCATAACACCGAATATGATTATGCAGGCCGCCACGAGCCCGTATCGATGTATCGTCGGACGGCTCCCTGGGCTCGTCGGATATGGATAGTGATCCACTTCCGACCGCCACCTCCCCTTGCCCTGCGGACGACGCCGAGGTGTTGTCTCAAGAGGCACTGGGTTGAGGGGAGACAGTCCCGGAGGCGCCTCAAGGCGACCTTCCGGACTCCGGGAGCCGAGGGGACAAGGCCCCTGAGGGCCCCGAGTTCGGCCCTCAGCCGAACACCGCGCCGGAACCTCCAGCGGTTCCGGACTCAGGCAGGTGGCCTCCTTCTAAGACGGGAAAGACGCCTGTGCCGGTGACCTCTGTCCATCCAGAGGCGCCGGACAATCTGCTTGAAGCGCTTCGCAACGCTTCCATCGACGAGGAGCACCGTACTATTATGAGTGCGGTGGTCCAGAAGGTTCAGTCCGCTCAAAGCGGATTGACTGAAGCCTGTGCCGGCCTTCTAACAGGCTTTGAGGTAAGTGTTAAAATATAGGAAACATATTACCGCATAGACAGTAGCCCCTGATGCTCTGTTCGGTGTTCACGAAGAAAAACCGAACAGAGGATCAAACAATATCGCAGGAGTCTAATATAAGTATGTCAATATGCGTATGCAGGCTTCACTGCTGGCATTTGCCGCACTGACTGCGGAGGTCGCCGCACTGAAGCAGGACCTCGAGGGGTCCAAGAAAGATCTCGGCCTTGCCAAGAGGCAGCTCGAGGAGAACAAGGGTAAGTAATACCCTGTCTATAGATATGTATATATAAAAGAAGACGCGATTGCAAAATGACATGATCATATTATATTTGCCAGGGGCCACGACCGAGGTGGCGACCCTGAAGCAAGCGATATCCAAGGCCGAAGACAAAGCGGCCAAGGAGCGCACCGAGCAGTAAAGGCAAGAGGCTCGGGTGGGCGAGGTGCAGCAAGAGCTCCAGGCTCTCGTGACAAAGCACGAGGCGTTGGAGCTTGACTCGAAGATGCGAGAGTCTGAGCTTGCTGCGGCCCTCGAGAGCGCAAAGAGTGCCAAGGCCGAAGCCCAAAAGGCCCTCCAGGAGATTGAAACGATGAAGAAAATAGCGGCAGGTAAGGCATTCTATATGCAAAGCAAGCATGTGAAAGTAAATTACCTATTACTTACCCGAATTCGGAGCTCTCCAGGAGCATTCACAGATTTGCCCCGCAGTGTGTCGGATGCTGCACAGTTTTACCAGGCTTAGGAGGGAAGCTCAACTAAGAAGCTGTTCTCGTCTCAGTATACTGGGACCGAACACCCGGTGCCTATGAGCGACCAGCTGAAGTAGCTGGTCGAGCCACACAAGGTGGCCGAACAGGCCATGAAGGGCCTTATAGTCCGGCTGTGGCCTGGCGACGCCCTTCCGAACAGCTACTTCGGCCTGCTGAGGCGGCTTGTGGATGCCTGCCCACGGCTAGAAGTCGTCAAGCGGTCTGTCTGCATTGAAGGTGCACGCCAGGCTTTCGCCCGTGTGAGGGTGCAATGGGCCAAGCTAGACGCCGTGAAGCTGATCAAGGAAGGACCGCCGCAGGGCAAGGAGCATCGCACCCCCGAAATTTATTATGAGGGTGTCCTGAAGGGTGCCCGTCTTGTAGCGGACGAATGTTCCAAGGATGTAATATTTGAGTAAACTTGCTTGTGTGATCCTGTATGATGAAAACTTGTTTCATATGCGCTATGCAACGCTTGTTTGAATTTAAAATATTACCTTCTGTTTGGCTGTTTATCCAATCTGAGAGATGGCTAGTCCTCGGCTTCTACCCCCATGCCACGAGTGCTGGGGTGTTCGGGATAAACCTGAGCACTCTTGTTCCCATTTTTGGGTCCTTCGAGGGAGGTGCTCAGCACAGCGAACAAGGCAACCGGACTAATAATGCTTTATCACTCTCACTTAGCCATAGAATTCTATAATTTTAAATTTTGGCGAAGCCCCTGGTATTCAGAAGGCCGAATTCGGGGCGCGATACACGCCTTTAAGACGGACTAGACCGGCTCCTCGCTCTAAGCGGCATAAGTCTTTAGGGACTCGAAACCTCGCTGAACAGCGACCAGTCTCTCACCTTATCATGACAGTTAGTTTTAGCTTTCTCTACTGAGGTGCTTAGCCTAGCAGAACCGGGGCACAATCGCAGTAGTTCTCCTAGCGCTACCTTAGCCGATAGAGCGGAACGTAAGGTACCAAATCATAGGAGCCGGGCAAACCCAACATTTGACCAAAGACATGATTCGGAGCTGATGCATATAATGCTATAAGTTCGGGGTGCCGCACTTGTGAAAGTGTTCGGACTTCTCACACCGCATTGTGGGGTACTTAAGCCCCTGGTGTATTGGCCGTACCAAAGTGTATGGTTGCAAGGCGTCATTAATGAACACATATATATAAAACAGAAGAATGCAATAATAGTCTTAACCCTATGCATTGTTTATTCAAATAGATGCGTTAAAGCAGAATGATACAGATAGCGTGATAAGCAAAAAGTAGGATTATGTCCCTTCCAAGGGCAAGCTGAGGAATAGTATTAAAGCAAATATTTCACTCATTATCGTAATCCACCTGGGAGTTCCATGGTGTGACGTAGCTTTTGCCTCCTTGGTTCCTGCATCATGTGTTCGGCAATCATGCTGTTGGACAGGGTTTCCAGAGATTAAAGTCCTGAAAAAGAAAAATAACAAAGCGGGAAGCCCCTAGTGCGGTTTAAGCCGCGTATCGGGGCGTGCCGTAGTTGTGCCCCCTCCCCGCCTGTGCCCATGGCATTTTTAATGCGTAATTATGTACGCGTGGCACGAATTTCACCGTTTGGCTGGGACTGGGGTGGGGGCCACATTGCTACACGAGCTCAGATCGTGCCAAGCGGTCTAGTTGCCGATTACTCCGAGCTCGCTTGAAGGTGTCCGGGTCTTGAAATGCCAAACTGGTGGATTGCCTTGAGAGGCTGCTTTGCACTTCTGCTGCGAGGGCCGCAGTGTGCTCCCCCGTTCAGAGAGAGCGCTATGTGTTTCCATTAACTGTAATAACCCCACGAGGTCCTGGCATCTTGAGCTTGAGGTATGCATAATCCGGTACCGCATTGAATCTCGCAAATGCGGTTCGCCCGAGCAGTGCATGATAACCACTGTGGAACGGGACTATATCGAAGATTAATTCTTCGCTTCAGAAGTTATCCGGGGATCCGAAGACCACTTCCAGTGTAATTGAGCCTGTGCAATGGGCCTCTACACCTGGAATGATGCCTTTAAAGGTCGTTTTTGTGGGTTTGATCCTTGAGGGGTCTATACCCATTTTGCGCACTGTGTCCTGATAAAGCAGGTTTAGGCCGCTGCCACCATCCATAAGGACTCGAGTGAGGTGAAATCCGTCAATGATTGGGTCTAGGACCAGTGCGCCGAATCCGCCATGACGGATACTAGTGGGGTGGTCCCTGCGATTGAAGGTGATCGGACAGGAGGACCATGGGTTGAACTTTGGGGCAACTGGCTCCAACGCATACATCCCTGAGCGCACGCTTCCGCTCCCTCTTGGGGATGTGGGTTGTGTATATCATGTTCACCGTCCGCACTTGTGGGGGGAACCTTTTCTGTCCTCTGGTGTTCGGCTGCCGGGGCTCTTCCTCATCATCGCTATGTGGCCCCTTATCTTTATCTTCGGCAATTAACTTGCCGGCCTGCTTGAACACCCAACAATCCCTGTTGGTGTGGCTGGCTGGCTTGTCGGGTATGCCATGTATTTGGCACGAGTGATCGAGTATACGG
Source organism: Triticum urartu (assembly GCF_003073215.2). Classification (NCBI taxonomy): domain Eukaryota; kingdom Viridiplantae; phylum Streptophyta; class Magnoliopsida; order Poales; family Poaceae; genus Triticum; species Triticum urartu. Next base: position 536,541,045 of record NC_053028.1, read on the forward strand.
TCCAAACTGGACGGGCCCGGAGTGCTTCTTTTGAATGGCTTTTTCCGCTGACCGGGTTTAGAGCCTTTGAATCCGGCATTGACTGTCGTATCCTCAGTATTATCGCTGTTAATGCGGCGCTTATTTTTGTTGCGACGTGACCTGCTATTGCCGTCCTTGGTATCCGAAGTACCATGGTTTTTTGATATGTTGTTACTGCGAGCCAGCCAGCTGTCTTCTCCCGCACAAAGCGGGTCATGAGTGTCGTGAGGGCTGCCATAGATTTCAGCTTTTCCTGTCCAAGGTGCCGGGCAAGCCACTCATCGCAGATGTTATGCTTGAAGGCTGCTAGGGCCTCTGCATCCGGACAGTCGATGATTTGATTTTTCTTTGTTAGGAACCGTGTCCAGAATTGCCTGGCCGATTCTTCTGGCTGCTGAATTATGTGGCTCAAGTCATCGGCGTCTGGTGGTCGCACATAAGTGCCCTGAAAGTTGTCGAGGAATGCGACTTCCAGATCTTCCCAACAGCTAATGGACTCTGCTGGCAAGCTGTTAAGCCAATGCCGCGCTGGTCCTTTGAGCTTTAGTGGGAGGTATTTGATGGCGTGTAAGTCATCGCCGCGGGCCATGTGGATGTGGAGGAGGAAATCCTCGATCCATACCGCAGGATCTGTTGTCCCGTCGTATGATTCAATATTTACGGGTTTGAAACCCTCTGGGATTTGATGATCCATTACTTCGTCTATGAAGCATAGGGGGTGTGTGGCGCCTCTGTATTGGGCTATATCACGACGCAGCTCGAATGGGTCTTGCCCGCTGTGTTCGGCCCGGCCGGATTGACTTTTACTGTATCCAGCGTGACGTTTATTGTCTCGCATAGTGGCGTGCCCTCGTGATCCATAGATTGATCTTGCATGTTTTGCTTTGTCCTCCAATATGTCTCGCAGGTCTGGCGTATTTCCCCATGCCTTTTTATTTGAATGGTGTCGGGGTGCGGGCTGAGCTTTTGGCTGGAATGCCTCTCTATCACGGCCACGAGATGGCCGATCAGCTGCGTCATACGCTTCTTCCTCTAGTAGAGGTAGCAACCTGCATTTTGGGTAACTCTTGGAGGGGAGCTCGAGTTTATATTCCTTGGCCGCGAGGACTTCAGTCCATCTGTCAGCTAGCAGATCTTGATCAGCTTGAAGCTGCTGCTGCTTTTTCTTAAGGCTATTTGCCGTGGCCATAAGCCGGTGCTTGAAGCGCTCTTGTTCGACGGGATCCTCTGGCGCAGCGAATTCGTCATCACCGAGGCTTGCCTCGTCTTTGGAGGGGGGCATGTAATTATCATCCTCCGCTTCTTCATCTGCCGCTCTCTCAAGAGGGCTGGCTCCTCCATCCTCCTGCTATAAATCTTGCTGGAGGGGATTGTTGTTATCTTCGGTACTATCTGGAGTGTTATTATCTCCTGTGCTGGTATCACCATTTTTGCTTTGGCGGGACTTAGAGCGGCGCCGCTGACGTCGGTGCTTGGGTTGCTTCTTGGAGGGGTCATCCTCCGCTGTCTCGTCGCCATTGCCTTCTTTGGGTGTATCCACCATGTATATATCGTATGATGAGGTGGCTGTCCAATGCCCTGTGGGCAGTGGTTCATCTTCGTCTCCCGCATCGTCGTCCATACTGTCGATGTCTTCGGAGTCGAAGTCGAGCATGTCGGTTAAGTCATCGACAGTGGCTACTAAGTGGGTGGTGGGCGGGCCGCGAATTTCTTCGTCGTCCGCATCCCAATCCTGCCGGACACAGTTCGGCTAGGATCCTCCTAACAAGGAGAGAGACCTTAACAAGTTCAGTATGTCGCCAAAGGGCGAGTGCTGAAAAATATCCGCGGAGGTAAACTCTATGATCGGAGACCAATCGGATTTGCTAGGAACGGGCGCAGGCGGTTCGGAGTCCGTGGCCGGAGAGAGATCCGGCAGTTTGTCAACACGGCTCTCGTGCAGAGTAAGGTCGATGTTCGGCTCGATCGCCGATGAGGGTAAGGCCTCTGTGGCGGGGTCCATCCACCCGTCCATGGACGGCGCAACTGGCTCCGAATTGAGGGTCGGAGCGGCTGCCGGTACGATCTCCTGAACACTGTCAGATGGTAGAGCTAAATTGTACTCATCATGACCGCGTGACGCACAAGGCAGAGGCTCGAATCCGTGGAAGATCAAGTCTCCGCGGATATCGGCTGTGTAGTTTAAGCTTCCAAACCTGACCTGATGGCCAGGGGTGTAGCTTTCGATCTGCTCCAGATGGCCAAGCGAATTGGCCTGCAGTGCAAAGCCACCGAATACAAAAATCTGTCTGGGGAGAAAAGTCTCACCCTGGACTGCATCGCTAACGATGATAGAAGGAGCCATCAAGCCTAACAGCAACGACACAGAGGAACTCTCAATGAAAGCACCAATGTCGGTGTCAAAACCGGCGGATCTCGAGTAGGGGGTCCCGAACTGTGCGTCTAGGCGGATGGTAACAGGAGGCAGGGGACACGAAGTTTTACCCAGGTTCGGGCCCTCTTGATGGAGGTAAAACCCTACGTCCTGCTCGATTAATATTGATGATATGGGTAGTACAAGAGTAGATCTACCACGAGATCAGAGAGGCTAAACCCTAGAAGCTAGCTTGTGGTATGATTGTGTGTTGTTGTTGTTGTGTCCTACGGACTAAAACCCTCCAGTTTATATAGACACCGGAGAGGGTTAGGGTTACACAAGGTCGGTTACAAAGGAGGAGATATCCATATCCGTACTGCCTAGCTTGCCTTCCACGCCAAGGAGAGTCCCATCCGGACACGAGACGAAGTCTTCAATCTTGTATCTTCATAGTCTAACAGTCCAGCCAAAGGATATAGTCCGGCTGTCCGGAGACCCCCTAATCCAGGACTCCCTCACTCACGTTCGACAATCTCCGAACATACGACATTAAGCTCAATCCGGAAAAATGCATTTTCGGCGTACCCGCCGGAAAGCTCCTAGGCTTTATCGTCTCCAACAGAGGAATTTAAGCAAATCCAGCTAAAATTCGGGCTCTGTCGCAGTTGGCTATCCCAACTGACCTCAAGAAAATCCAGAAATTAACTGGATGTGTGGCGGCCTTAAGCCGCTTTATCTCCCGATTAGGAGAAAAGGCACTCCCCCTTTATCGCCTTCTTCGGTGCACCGAACACTTCGAGTGGACAGACGCAGCCACGGCCGGATAGGAAGAAATAAAAGCCATCCCGGCCACCAACCCAATCTTGGCCGCGCCAAATGTTGGCGAACCAATGCTATTATATATAGCGGCAACTCACCAAGTTGTAAGCGCAGTGCTCATCGTCGAACGAGAGATGGACGGACATAAATTCCCACTTCAAAAGCCGGTATATTATGTATCCACTGTCCTCACTCCATGCAAATTATGGTACCCACATTATCAAAAGATAGCATATGCGGTATTCATGGCATCCCGGAAATTATGACACTACTTTCAAGAGTATTCAATTACGGTGGCCTCCGAAGTACCACTCAACGACATAATAAACAACCGCGATGCCACGGGCCGGATTGCCAAATGGGCTATCGAGCTCCTCCCGTTCGACATAACATATAAACCACGACGAGCCATTAAGTCGCAAGTACTGGCCGATTTTGTAGCCGAATGGACAGAAGCCGAACTCCCTAAAGAGTACGACGCATACTCCAATTGGATCATGCACTTCGATGGCTCTAAAATGCTGGCTGGTCTGGGGGCTGGCGTCCTCCTGACGCCCCTACCAGAGATACAGTGCAATACGTACTCCAAATACTATATACAGACTCCAATAACGCAGCTGAATACGAGGCCCTATTACACGGTCTCCGGATGGCAGTTTCCATGGGCATTCAACGCCTGGAGGTGCGTGGGGACTCGAACCTCGCAATATCCCAAATAAATGGAGACTTCAATGCCAAGGATCCGAAAATGGCGGCATATCGCAACGCCATCCTCAAAATGTCAGCTCGGTTCGAGGGGCTTGAATTCCACCATGTGGCTCAGGAAAACAACCAGGTGGCGGACATCGTCGCCCGTATCGGCGCTAAACGCGACCCTGTCCCACCTAACATCTTCCTGGAAAAACTGTTTAAACCATCTGTGGTATGGGAAGGGGACACCGGCAACAATAGTCTGGACCCGTCCACAACACCAGATACCGAACACTCTGACACAATCGGAGGCTCTGCCATCAAAATAACACCTTTAGCCCACGTAATAATGGCCATCATCACCTCGTGGACAGAACCATTCCTGGCCTACCTAACCAGGAAGGAACTACCCAAGGACCAAAATGAGGCACGCGCATAGTGCGGCGATCTAAAGCCTACAAGGTCCATGAGGGAGAGCTTTATAAGAAAAGCACTACCGGAGTCCTTCAAAGGTGCATCTCCGAAGAGGAAGGGCGGAAGCTTTTGGCAGAAATCCATGCCGGACTCGGCGGCCATCACGCCGTAGCCCGGGCCCTTGTAAGCAAGGCCTTCCGTACATGTTTCTATTGGCCGACGGCCCGGGCAGATGCGCAACATCTGGTCCAGCATTGCGTCGGTTGCCAGCTCTTTGCAAACCAAAGCCATATGCCGCCTACCGCTCTCCAAACAATCCCCATTACTTGGCCCTTTGCGGTCTGGGGGCTTGATATGGTCGGACCCCTTAAAGGGGGAACCCATAAGAAAAAATACTTACTGGTCATGGTGGATAAATTCACCAAATGAATAGAAGCCAAACCTGTCAAAACGGCTGAATCCAGACCGATGATAGACTTCATATCCGGGGTTGTACACCGTTATGGCGTCCCCACAACATCATCACTGACAATGGCACGAACTTTACAGCCGACGAGGTGAAACTTTGGTGCAGCAACATGGGCATCAAGCTCGATTATGCTTCTCTCTATCGCCCGCAAACTAATGGTCAAGTCGAGCGAGCGAATGGTCTTATCATAAGCGGCATTAAACCCAGATTAGTGCGGTTCTTAAAGGAATCAAACACACACTGGGTAGAGGAGCTCGACTCCGTACTATGGGGGCTGCGGACCACGCCGAATCGCACTACCGGATACACACCATTTTTTATGGTGTACGGCGCTGAGGCGGTTCTGCCCTGCGACATAATTCATGACTCACCTCGAGTGTGCATGTACGAAGAAAGAGAGGCCGAGCTCGATCGACGGGATAGTTTGGACGCCCTGGAGGAGGAGCGCGACGTGGCAAAAGTCCGTTCCGCATTCTATCAGCAACAGGCTCGAAAGTATCAAAGCAGAGAAGTGCGGGCCAAAACCTATAACATTGGCGAACTAGTTCTACGCCTGCCGAAGAAGAAAAAGAACAAGCTCAAGCCCAAATGAAAGGTCCCTTCATTATTGACCATGTTCTGACTGGTGGAGCATACCGTCTGCGAGATGCATCGGACAATCGACTCGAGCCAAACCCATGGAACGTAGCGAGACTCCGAAGATTCTACGCCTAGCGCCAGACTCTAAGTTCGTCTCCTTACCTCCGTCATTTTTTTGCATATCTGTCTCTTCTCTCTTTCTCTCTCGCTTTTTTTTCTTCTCTTCAAGGCCCTAAAGGGCTAAACTTGTGTCTTGGTTACACAATCTTGACACTCTAACCACGCTCATTATACCTGGGGGCTTCTTACACAGAAGCTTAATCCAATTATTTTTTCCGGGCTTTGTGCCCCACACATGTGTTATTCTGCCGCATGTAGCTTTTTTCGCCATTATATGCATCGATATGACTTAAGTTTCGGCCAAGCTGGGTTGCATGGCTCTTGTATTTATGCCCTACGTTCCTGTTAATTCGGCTAGGGCATAAGGGGAGCACCTCTACGATTGTTACTTCCGGGTCAGCCAGATGTGTACCTCAGACTGGGTGAAGCCGAAAGTTAGCGTTCTTAAGAGAATATTCGGTCGGTGAATAAAAGATGACTTTTATTTAAATTGACACATGCCGCTAGATGTTTATAGCCCGCGTCTCTTTTCACAGTTCGGACATGCACATTAGGGCATGCGTACCCAGGGAAAGGAACCCTTAACGGAACTATTCTCCCTAGAAGATGTTTCTTACTACCCATGTAATATAACATAGCTAGTTGGGTACTTGTCTGTTCAAGCACTTATGACCCCTACGCCTGGTTTCCATGCATACCCCGGTTTTTACATAACCGAGCGGGTATTCGGATACACTCCGGACTATCGGGTCCAGAGGTTGAAGCGAAAAGGTCCACCATGACAAATGATTTAGAATCCGGCTAGGGACATTACATATGTCACTTGAAGTACACAGTCACTAAGACTGATTAAATTCTTCTTCTATACCATCCAACAGGCTGTCTGGCCTACAATCCTGTTGGGAATATTTTGCGGCTAATTCTACTTGATCATACACTAAATTGACGGGGATCTCTTTCCCATCGGGCCCCACGGGTCCGACCTCAACCATGTGGTTTGGGTCCGTTTTGGTATATCGCGTCTTCACCATAGCCCAGGCTTCCCTTGCACCTTGTCAGCAAGCTGATATCTTCCATAATCGGAAGCGACGCCACGCTCCCTTGAGCTTCTCTACAAGCTCCCCCATGCCTCCTGGCGGGGACACGGACAGCCACAAGGCTTGGGCAATACCCTGCATCACCCGCCGAACTTGCTCGTGCAGTTGTGAGACTCTGGTAGAAGATCACCCGAAGACCCGGGCATCTCCTCCGCAGGACGACCCGTCAGCATACCTGCAGGCATAACTCTGTTAGCCGGATTCCTCGCCAAACTCCTTTAAAAGTCCGTTCAAGCACTTACTAAAAATGCCGCGCCGAAGCCGCTTGTTCTCCTTCACGGAATCCGCAAGCTGGGCTCGGACATCTTTTAGTTCCACGCCCAGCCGGATATTGGCCTCTTGGAGATTATTTTTCTCCTTCCCGACTTGCATAAGCACGCGCTCGCCAGCATTTAGCTGTCGATCAGCACATGCCGCATTCACCGCCACGGCCTTCGGATTCACCCCGGGGTCATCTGCAACATCTATTGTTAGATTTGCATGCATGCCGTATACTACCGGGTACCTGTATTCTTTGCAATGGAAACAAGTATTACCAGAGGGGCCCTTCTCGGACTCCTTCAACGCGGAACAGCGGCTCCTAGTTGGGCCTTGCACTCTTCCAGCTCTTGAGACAGTCAGGAATTCTTCTCTGTAAGAACCTCACAAATAACGATCCTTAAATCAGTTGCGTCAACTGTTTCAAGTCTCAGGGGCTACTGATATACATAATCGTCAGATTTTCCTACCCGTATATCCTTTACATACTGGTCCATGGCTCTGGCAAGACCATTTTGAGCAGCACGGATGTACGCATCTCCTGAGTTGAAGGTGATGAAGCTATGTACCTAGGGTAGGGTCACGGACCTGTCCTAACTGCCCTACCCAAGGACACCTCTAGAATAAATCACCTTTCAATCGACTTGGAGGTGTTCCACTCGACACACTCGAAGACATTCGACCAAGAAGCAATTACTCGACCAAGATCCAACCACTCGACGGCCAGGAGACCTAAAGTCACTCCGCACGCTAACGGTCGGTCATTAAGTAGCTTTTATGGTCATCATAGCACTTTATTACTAGCGTTATCAGTAACGCCCTACCTTAATGTACATTGAACCCTTCGTAACGTGGGCTGGCCGGGGTCCTGGTGCACTCTATATAAGCCACCCCCTCCTCCGAGACAAGGGTTCGCACCTCTATAACTCATACACACATAATCCAGTCGACCGCCTCCGGGCTCCGAGACGTAGGGCTTTTACTTCTTCCGAGAAGGGCCTGAACTCGTAAACCTTGCGTCCTTACAACCTCTCCATAGCTAAGACCTCGCCTCTCCATACTTACCCCCCTACATCACTGTCAGAGTTAGAACCACGACAGTTGGCGCCCACCGTGGGGCTAGGAGTCTTAGCGCCTAGTTTGAGAAGTTGCAATTTTTTCCGATCTCCTTGATCATGGTTTTGGGCGGAGCTTTGGTGGAGGGCCACGAGATCCGTCTCGGCGCGCTCACATTCATCGCCGACGACTCTGCTTGGCTTCAGGAGGCTCCACTCGACGTCGACGCGCTCCCCGTCCGCGGGGCTACGCACTTCCGCGCATGCGTCCGTGGTGTCCTCCTGCGGCAGCCGTCGACCCAGTATCGGTCGGCTCCCGTGGCATCTCCCCGCCCTGTTTCTCGTCGGCGCAAGCGCTCCGGTTGGTCGAGGCTTCAGAGCTGGGTGAGGCATGCGGTGGCCCGCCAGTCGGCCACCCCACAAGTCGCGGCAATCGAGCCCGACGAATCCCTCTACGGCCTGTTCGACCTGTTGACTGGCTCCGCAGAGACCGCATCCGAATGCGACAGCAGTGACCCACTTGCAGTGGTTCTAGTGATCGATGGGCCACACAGTCCTCCCGGTTTCCCCTGCGCTGACGGAGGCGCGGATGGGGGCGACCCGTCGCGTCCTCATGAGGAGTATCTCCCCGAGCCTCTCACGTCGTTGCAGCGGGAGGAACTTCGCCGCCGGAACATGGATGCACTCCACACTCCTATCATTGGAGAAACCCCCAAGGCCCGAGCCTTGGAGGACGCGCGCTTGGCTAACTTGGCCGAGCACACTCGACTGGAGAATCTCCAGCGAATACTCGACGGGCGAGCGCGTCAACGGGCTCCAGAATCCAGTCGACGTCAACTCTTTCTGCCCCCGCAGGTATATCGTACTCTGATTCAGAATTTGGCGGCTGCGGCCCGTATAGCAGAGTCGATTCAGCCCTCCCAGTCAGAGGCTGGCAGAGGCTTGTTGCAAATCAGAGCGTTGCTCCGGGCAGCGGGAGACCAGAATTCCGCTGTTTCTCAGTCGCGGAACAGGATCCACAGTCGATCCGTTGCAGCGGATACAGTCCAGTCGGCTCACAGCCCAAGATCGCCTCCGAGGCGTGAGGGACGTGGAGACCGGCGTGATCAGTACAGAAGGAATGAGCAGTATGATCACCGATTCGATCGTGATGATCGACGTCGAGTGCCAACCCCTCCCCTGAGGAGTGGATCTTATGTGCCTCGACAGCAGGTGGATAGACGCCCTCATAGTGTTGGGCGGAGAATTCCAGTCGACCCCAGGGAACCAGGCTTTGATGCGAGATCCATTCTCGTTCAAGGTTTGGTCGACAGGAATAGAGCTCACCGAGAAGGCCACGACAGAGATGCGCCTACCAGTAGCAGAGTACATGTTTCAGGGCCGGAGTGTTTCAGTCGAGCCATCAGAGCCGCTGTAATTCCTCCCAACTTCAGTTTGGCGACCGGAGTTAGTTAATTCACCGGTGAGTCCAAGCCCGATACTTGGCTCGAAGATTACCGAGTGGCTGTTCAGATTGGCGGTGGGAACGATGAGGTAGCCATGAAGCACCTGCCTCTCATGTTAGAAGGCTTGGCCAGAGCGTGGCTGAATCAGTTAGCACCCAGCAGCATTTACACTTGGGAGGATCTCTCCCGAGTGTTTGTCACCACATTTGAAGGAACATGCAAGCGACCTGCAGGCCTTATGGAATTGCGGTCTTGTGTGCAGAAACCGAATGAAACTCTGAGGGATTACATCCAGAGGTGGATCACATTGCATCACACAGTTGAAAATGTACCAGATCATCAAGCAGTTTGTGCCTTTAAAGAAGGCGTTAAGTACAGAATTGAATCTGAAGTTCGGTCGAACCGGAGAGATGTCTCTGAATCGGATGATGGAGATTGCCACCAAATACGCTAATGGTGAAGATGAGGATCGACTCCGGAGTGGCAAGCATAAAGCAGTCGCCCAGGAAACCAGAGGAAATTCCAGTCGGAAACAAAAGCGGAAAGCCGATCCAGCCGCTCCTGGGGAGGCCCTGGCCGTAACCCAGGGAAAATTTAAGGGAAAACCCAAAGGACCTTGGAACCCCAAGAAAGTTAAAGACCAAGATGGAAATGATGTTTTGGATCTACCGTGTCACATCCACACCAAGAAAGATGAAGAGGGTAAACTCATTTACCCAAAGCATACCACTCGACAGTGTGGGCTTCTGATCCAGCAGTTTTAGGGCAAGCAGTCCAAAGATAAGGAAAAGGAGTCAGACAAAGTTGAGGACAAGGAAGATAGTGACGATGGGTACCCCAGGTCAATTCCACCCTGATGATTTTTGCTGATGTTGAGAGCAAAAGTCGACTGAAGGTTATTAACCGTGAGGTAAATATGGTTGCTCCGGCAACACCCAATTATCTGAAGTGGTCCCAGACTGCCATCACATTCGACCAGTCTGATCACCCTACGCACATTGCCACCCCTGGGAGGCAAGCTCTGGTGGTCGACCCAGTTGTCGAAGGCACTCGACTGACCAAAGTCCTGATGGATGGAGGCAGCGGTTTGAACATACTGTATGCAGAAACATTGAAAGGGATGGGCATTCCGATGTCCAGGCTCAGCACCAGTAACATGAGTTTCCATGGAGTCATTCCTGGGAAGAAAGCCAAGTCACTCGGCCAAATTGCTCTTGATGTGGTTTTCGGTGATTCCAAGAATTACCGCAAGGAAAAGTTGACATTCGAAGTTGTGGATTTCCAAAGTGCTTATCATGCTATTTTGGGCAGGCCAGCTTATGCACGCTTCATGGCTCGACCATGTTATGTGTATCTCAAATTGAAGATGCCTGGTCCCAAAGGTATGATCACTGTTACATGCAATCGGAAGAAAGCAGAAGAGTGTTTTCAGAAAGGCTCAAAGATTGCTGACGCTCAGATGGCGGTGGTCGAGCTGCAAGAGTATCAGAAGACTGCAGATCCGAGTGAGTTGCTACGAGCTAAGAAGCCTGCTTCAGAATCAGCTTTTTAGTTGTCCGGTGAAACAAAGGCAGTTCACATTCACCCGACCGATCCAAACGCTGCTCCGACTCACATCTCAACGACGGTCGACTCCAAATAGGAAGAAGCGCTCATCCAGTTCCTCCGTGAGAACTGGGACATCTTCACATGGAAGCCTGCTGACATGCCTGGAGTTCCCAGGGGGCTGGCTGAGCACCGTCTACGAGTCGACCCAAAATTTAAACCTATGAAAGAACATCTTCGACGGTCCGCCGTCCAGAAGAGGAAGGCCATTGGCGAGGAGGTGGCTCAGCTCTTAGCAGCGGAGTTCATCCGAGAAATTTACCACTCCGAGTGGCTCGCCAATGTTGTCATGGTCCCCAAGAAGGACAAGTCACTTCGCATGTGCATTGATTTCAAGCATGTCAATCGGGCCTGCCCGAAAGATCATTTTCCTCTCCCCCGCATCGACCAGATAGTCGACTCGACTGTGGGATGTGAGCGTTTGTCTTTCCTAGACGCCTATTCCGGGTACCATCAGATCCATCTGTACGGGCCCGACGAGATCAAAACAGCTTTCATCACTCCATTCGGGTGCTTCTGTTATGTCACCATGCCGTTCGGCCTCAAGAATGCCGGAGCCACGTTCATGAGGATGATTCAAAAGTGTTTGCTCACTCAAATCAGTCGGAATGTGGAGGCATACATGGATGATATTGTGGTCAAGTCACGGAAGGGTTCCAACCTGCTGACTGACCTTGCTGAAACCTTTGCCAACCTCAGGAGGTATGATATCAAGCTCAATCCGTCAAAGTGCACGTTCGGAGTTCCAGGTGGGAAGTTACTCGGTTTTCTCGTTTCCGAACGGGGAATCGACGCCAATCCTGAAAAAATTGGTACTATACTCTGGATGAAACGTCCTGTGCATGTGCATGACGTCCAGAAGCTTACAGGATGCTTGGCCGCTTTAAGTCGATTCATCTCTCGCCTCGATGAAAAGGCATTGCCTCTTTACCGACTGATGAAGAAGTCCGACAAGTTCGAGTGGACTCCAGAAGCTGATGCAGCGTTTACAGAGCTCAAAGCTCTGCTCTCCACCCAGCCGGTGCTTGCTGCCCCAATCAGCAAGGAGCCTTTACTGATTTACATTGCAGCCACAGGACAAGTTGTCAGTACAGTACTTACGGTCGAGCGGGAAGAAGAAGGAAAGGCCTTCAAAGTTCAGCGCCCAGTATATTATATTTCTGAAGTTTTGACTCCTTCAAAGAAAAGATATCCTCATTACCAGAAGCTTGTATATGGGATTTATATGACCACGAAGAAGGTTGCACATTACTTCTTTGATCATTCCATTACAGTCGTCAGCGACGCTCCACTATCAGAGATTTTGCACGACAGAGATGCAACTGGTCTAGTGGCCAAATGGGCAATTGAACTTCTTCCCCTAGATATCAAGTTCGAGGCAAAGAAAGCTATCAAGTCCCAAGCAATTGCAGATTTCGTCGCCGAGTGGATCGAATAGCAACTTCCGGCTCAAGTTCACTCGGAGCACTGGACCATGTTCTTCGATGGATCTAAGATGCTGAATGGTTCCGGTGCTGGGGTAGTATTGGTTTCCCCCCGAGGAGATAAGCTCAGATATGTTCTCCAGATTCACTTCGATTCCTCCAATAACGAAGCAGAATATGAAGCACTTTTGTATGGGTTGCGCATGGCCATTTCACTCGGCGTCCGTCGCCTCATGGTCTATGGCGACTCAGATTTGGTGGTTAATCAGGTGATGAAAGAATGGGACGTCAGAAGTCCAGCTATGACTGGTTATTGCAATGCAGTGAGAAAGTTAGAGAAGAAATTCGAGGGGTTAGAGCTTCATCACATCCCCCGACTGAAAAATCAAGCGGTTGATGATTTGGCAAAGATAGGCTCCAAGAGAGAAGCCATCCCCAGCAATGTGTTTTTGGAACACATCCACTCGCCATCAGTCCAAGAAGATCCTTTTACAGATGAAGCCCCGCAGCCAAAGAGTGCCACAGATCCGACTGAAGTTGAAATTCCGGCAGTGGTCGACCTAATCATGGAAGTTTTGGCAATCACCCCTGACTGGACGATACCGTACATCGCATATATCCTGAGAAAGGAACTCCCAGAGGATGAAGAAGAGGCTCGACTGATCATCCGTCGATCCAAGGCCTTTACAGTCATAAAGGGACAGTTGTATAGAGAAAGCGTGACTGGAGTCGGTCAGAAGTGTATAACACCAGAAGAAGGTCAGATAATCCTTGATGATTTCCACTCGGGGACCTGTGGTCATCATGCGTCCTCTTGGACCATTGTGGCTAAAGCATACCGAGCGGGATTTTACTGGCCAAGAGCGAATGAAATGGCAAAAGAGATAGTCGACAAGTGTGAAGGGTGCCAGTTCTACTCCAACATGTCACACAAGTCTGCATTAGCCCTGAAGACCATTCCACTCGTCTGGCCCTTTGCTGTTTGGGGACTGGACATGGTTGGCCCATTGAGAACAGGCAGGAGCGCTTTCACACATGTGCTTGTGGCAGTCGACAAGTTTACCAAATGGATTGAAGCTAAGCCTATCAAGAATCTTGATGCTTGCACTGCTATCAGTTTCATCAGAGAGATAACATTCAGATATGGAGTCCCGCATAGCATCATCACCGACAATGGGTCAAACTTTGATTCAGACAAGTTCAGAGCTTTTTGCGCCTCTCAAGGCACACGAGTCGACTACGCATCGGTCGCCCACCCCCAGTCGAGTGGACAAGCAGAAAGGGCAAATGGTCTGATTCTCAAAGGACTAAAGCCTCGGCTGATGCGTGATCTCAAGCACGCAGCAGGCGCTTGGGTCGACGAGCTTCCGTCGGTTCTATGGGGATTGAGGACTACCCCGAATCGGTCGACTGGAAGAACTCCGTTCTTTCTGGTTTACGGAGCGGAAGTAGTCCTGCCAAGTGATCTACTTCACAATGCACCCCGAGTCGAGCTTTATACCGAAGATGAAGCTGAACAAGCCTGACAAGACGCAGTCACCTCCTGGAAGAAGAAAGAGAAATGGCTATGATCCGATCGACCATTTATCAGCAAGACTTGCGTCGATTCCATGCCAGAAATGTGAAGAGTCGAGCCTTCCAAGAAGGAGATTTGGTCCTCCGAGTGGATCAACAGAAACCACACAAGCTCGCTCCTACTTGGGAAGGTCCCTTCATCGTCACCAGAGTCCTCCACAATGGAGCGTATCACCTTTACAATGTCGATCGCCAGATCGATGAGCCACGAGCTTGGAATGCAGAACTGCTCCGCCCCTTTCACACTTGAATTCTCACTCGGATGAGATGTAATAAGAAAAACTTCTGTACTCTATTTATCAAAGACAAGAGTGTTACAAATTTTCCTATAATTGTTGTTGCTTTTGTTTGCGTGTGAAATCCCCCAGTGGGTGGCTTAGCTGCGAATCCGTTTCGCCTAAGTTTGTAAAAAAAATTCCTACCGAGCGGTGAGCCAGACTCCCACTCGGAGGCTTAACTGCAGCCCAGTGCTCGCCTAAGTGTTTAAAAATCCTACCGAGTGGTGAGCCAGACTCCCACTCGGAGGCTTAGCTGCAGCCCAGTGCTCGCCTAAGTGTGAAAAAATCCTACCAAGTGGAGAGAAGACCTCCCACTCGGAGGCTTAGCTGCAGCCCAGTGCTCGCCTAAGTGTTTAAAAATCCTACCGAGTGGTGAGCCAGACTCCCACTCGGAGGCTTAGCTGCAGCCCAGTGCTTGCCTAAGTGTTTAAAAATCCTACCGAGTGGTGAGCCAGACTCCCACTCGGAGGCTTAGCTGCAGCCCAGTGCTTGCCTAAGTGTTTAAAAATCCTACTGAGTGGCGAGCCAGACTCCCACTCGGAGGCTTAGCTGCAGCCTAGTGCTCGCCTAAGTGTTTAAAAATCCTACCGAGTGGCGAGCCGGACTCCCACTCGGAGGCTTAGCTGCAGCCCAGTGCTCGCCTAAGTGTTTAAAAATCCTACCGAGTGGCGAGCCGGACTCCCACTCGGAGGCTTAGCTGCAGCCCAGTGCTCGCCTAAGTGTTTAAAAATCCTACCGAGTGGTGAGCCAGACTCCCACTCGGAGGCTTAGCTGCAGCCCAGTGCTCGCCTAAGTGTTTAAAAATCCTACCGAGTGGTGAGCCAGACTCCCACCTCGGAGGCTTAGCTGCAGCCCAGTGCTCGCCTAAGTGTTTAAAAATCCTACCGAGTGGTGAGCCAGACTCCCACTCGGAGGCTTAGCTGCAGCCCAGTGCTCGCCTAAGTGTTTAAAAATCCTACCAAGTGGTGAGCCAGACTCCCACTCGAAGGCTTAGCTGCAGCCCAGTGCTCGCCTAAGTGTTTAAAAATCCTACCGAGTGGTGAGCCAGACTTCCACTCGGAGGCTTAGCTGCAGCCCAATGCTCGCCTAAGTGTTTAAAAATCCTACCGAGTGGTGAGCCAGACTCCCACTCGGAGGCTTAGCTGTAGTCCAGTACTCGCCTAAGTTTGAAAAAATCCTACCGAGTGGTGAGCAGACCTCCCACTCGGGGGCTTAGCTGCAGTCCAGTACTCGCCTAAGTTTGAAAAAATCCTACCGAGTGGAGAGCAGACCTCCCACTCGGGGGCTTAGCTGCAGTCTAGTACTCGCCTAAGTTTGAAAAAATCCTACCAAGTGGAGAGAAGACCTCCCACTCGGGGGCTCAGCTGCAGTCCAGTACTCGCCTAAGTTTGAAAAAATCCTACCGAGTGGAGAGCAGACCTCCCACTCGGGGGCTTAGCTGCAGTCCAGTACTCGCCTAAGTTTTAAAAATCCTACCGAGTGGAGAGCAGACCTTCCACTCGGAGGCTTAGCTGCAGCCCAGTGCTCGCCTAAGTACGGAACACATCCCAATCCGCAAGGACGACGAGGTGAAAATCGACTGCTACCTTCTCCTTCGGAGCTACACCACAAATACAAAGTTATTTTGAGTGAAGAACAAGTTCCACTCGACAGATAATTCATGAAGATATTCAACGATAAATCAAGTTCAGATAAGATCCAAAGGTTCTAGACTGCAAATCAAAGTACTCGAGCCTCCAGCTCGACAAAGTTTAACGGTTACAAAAACCACTCGGCATTCCGAGGCAAATTTAAGGTGGGACATAAGAGTTTGTTCATTCCGCGGGAGGAGGGCTGGCAGGCTTGACGAACTGATCCAGGTCGACGCCGTCGGCTATCCGAGTGGCTGCAGTGATGAAAGTCTCCATAAAGGTTCGAAAGTCATGCTTCTGGGTGTTGGCGACCTTAATTGCTGCCAGCTTGTCTTGTCGCACCTCCTTGCAGTGGACACGAACCAAGGACAGAGCCACATCAGCGCCACACCGAGCAGAAGACTTCTTCCACTCCTGCACTCGGTCAGGGATTCCGTTAAGTCGAGTCATCAGAGACTCGAGATCGTTTCGGAGAGTAGCCTCTGGCCAAAGTGCCGGGTCGATCCGTGACATGGCGAACTTCAGTCGAGCTAAGTAGTCCACGGCACCGTCCATGCGAGATTCCAGTTGGAGCAGATTCATGGCAGTTTCATCTTTCATGGGAGAGTTGATTGGATCCAAACCTGGTTCGATCCGCCCAGTCTCCTCTTCAAAGTTCTGGCAAAACTCTGCATTCACGATCCAAGGATAAGTCAATTTTCATACACTGAGTCGACACAAAAAAAACACCAGTCGGAACTGAATGTGCACCTTCAAGCTTGATGTACAACTTCTTGGCGAGGCTCCTCAAGTAGCTCTCTAGATCGTCCCTCCTGCGAGCGATGCCTTCCATCTTTTCGTTCAGGTTGAGGTTATCCTTCTTCCAACGTGTACACTCCCTGTTGGCTTCATTCAGAGCGGTCTTCAGCCTGGTATTCTCTTCTTCTAACTGGCCGACCGAAGCCAGCTTCTGTTCGGCCAGAGCAGTCTTGTCGTCAGCCTCCTTACGGGCAGCAGCCAAGTCCTGATCCTTCTTCGCCAGAGCTTCTCTTAGTTTTTCTGCAAAGAAATGATGATTGATTCGGAAATAGCAGAAGGATACTCAAGCCTAAAAACTAACCAGTCGACAAAATCGTCTTACCTGCGGCGCCGTCTCTGACCTTTTGCAGCTCTGTCCTGGCCAGCTCCAGATCAAGGTTCAGTTGAATCTGCTGCTTCTCCAAGTCAGCAAAGCGAGCTCCAAGATCGCAAGATTTCTGAAATCAAAGGGGAGAAGTTATCATTACAGCAAAAAACAACAACAAAGGCAATAAATACTAAGACTACGATCGACTGCCAGCAGTCCACCATAGTCTCGGGGACTACACCCAGTGGGTGCACTTAGCGTGCCCCCACCGGTTCTGATCCCACTCGACTGGCCCGCCGAAGTCGAGTGGAAGAGACAAACTACCAGTTTGGTTTATACATTCGGCAAAATACAAAGACTACAGTCGACTGCCAGCAGTCCACCGTAGTCTCCACTAGTCCAAAACTTCAATCGACGCGCCCAGTGGGTGTACAGACGCAAAGATTTTTGGAAAGAATCTTCAGATAGCCAACTAACCTGAACGTTGCTCTGGAGAGCCGAGCTGGCATCATAGGCGGCTTGGCTGGCATCCCGCACCATCTTCATCTTCTCCATCATAATGCCCGCCTGGCGTATGGCTTCCCTAGCAGCATTCACCTCGTCCTCTGGGACATGATGGGTCGCAAAAACTGAACACGGGTCGACAGGGGCCTGAGCAGTCGAAGAAGAAGGCAAGGCACTCGACAGGGGCTCCACGAAGGTAACAGAACCCCGATTGACGTCACCAGTGTCCTGAACGAATGGTTCCGCCCTCGGCGTCGACTGTAGCGCCTCACTTGCAGGAGCTCGCCTACTCTTCCTCGTCAAAGACCTCTCGGGCTCTTCATCATCATCAGGGAGGTCAATAATGTTGGGAGCTGTGCAAAGTTCAAATTGCCAAAATCACGTCACCCAATGATGCATGATGTAGTTGAATCGACCAAAGAAAGATAGTATGGCGGAAATCATACCTGGATTAGAAGTGACCACATCCTCCATCACCTCATCATCATCCCTGTAAGCTGAGGTCCCGGAAGTGGCAGCGCTAACAATTCCAAAGTTCATCCAGTTAAAACAAGAAAAACAAACAGTGCGGAGCGTCGAGTGAATACAAGGAGAGACACTCATGCAGAGGTGACAGGGATATCGATCTTGATCTTTGGCAGCGCCTTCCGAGTCTTCGGCTCTGCAACTTTCGGGTGTCTTGGTGCCTTCTCAGTCGGGGTTGGTGAAGAGACCCGAGGACGCTTCGAAGACTGGCCAGCCTGAGCAGTTGCCTTGTCGCGGGCACTCGGCCGTTCTTGGTCAAGCTTGGATCGTCTCTCTATGCGAGGAGGCGACTCGACTTCTTCCCCATCACTTGAGTCATCACTTCCACCATCCCCTTCACCATCAGAAGTCCACTCGCCACTTTCGCCACCACTCGCCTCGCCTTCCAGAGCTTGCTCTTGCTCCCCGTTGGGCATCGAATACATTTCAGTAATGGCCTGAAAGAAAGCAGGGAGAACAAAGTCAGTCGACGCAATACAGACAGCTGCGCGAGTGAATTCGGATTACAAGCAAAAACTCAGAATCAGACCTGCTCTGGCGCACGCGACTGGTCGAATGGGAGAACTCTCCTAGCTCCTCTGGGATTGTCCTTGTTCCCGGTAATGCTCGACAGCCACTTCTCCAGCGTGTCGTCATCGACCTCCTCCGGGTAGATCCGAGTGGAGTCTTCTAGACCCAAATACATCCACATCAGGTGGTCTCGGGCTTGGAGAGGCTGGATGCGCCGCTGAAGGAAGACCTCCAAGAGATCCATACCAGTGACCCCGTCATGAATGAGCTGGACCACTCGGTTGACCAACACCTTCACGTGCGCCTTCTCCTCCGGGAGCACCTTCAAAGGGGAGGGTTTCTCCACTCGGTCCATGGTAAAGGGAGGGAGGCCAGTCGATTGCCCTGGCGTCGACTGGTCTTTGCAGTAGAACCAGGTCGACTGCCATCCGCGAACTGAATCGGGAAGAATCATGGCCGAAAAGGAGCCTTTTCCCCTCGTTTGGATGCCAAGACCCCCACACATCTGGATCACTTGGGTCCTCTCATCACTCGGATTAGCCTTTTCACTGTCTGGGAGCGACAAGTGAAAATATGCTTGAAAATACCCCAGTGAGGTCGACAACCCAAGAAGTTCTCACACAAGGAAATGAACGCGGCAAGATAAATGATT
Organism: Triticum urartu; assembly: GCF_003073215.2. Lineage (NCBI taxonomy): Eukaryota > Viridiplantae > Streptophyta > Magnoliopsida > Poales > Poaceae > Triticum > Triticum urartu. The sequence continues at coordinate 536,560,177 of NC_053028.1, forward strand.
GAGTTGGGGGTAAAATGGTGGAGTTGAGCCCCAAAGAAGTTCAGAAACCCTCAGAAGAAAGGATGAGGAGGCAAGGAAAACCCATGATCGACGTGGGTGGCAAGAAGAACGCGCTCACCCTCCCGAGGTTGCGGCTCGGATTCCTTCCCCGGAAGCCGCGCCGAGTCGTAGGGGATCAGCCCTCCCTCGGCCAGGTCATCGAGGTCTTCTTGGGAGATCCTCGAGTGTATCCAGTCGCCCTGGATCCAACCCTTCGGCAGGCCAGTCCGCGAGGAAGATCCGCCCCGGCTCGTCGCCTTCCCCTTTGACCTCGCCGTCACCTTCTTTGCCCGCTCCAGAGCCGCTGTCTTCTCCTTCACCATTGTCGCCGACGAGACGCGTGTGGCGCGGTGGCGCTGGAGCGAGAGCGAGCGCAGAGAAGAGGCATGAGGAGGAAAAGAGATAATGGGACGCACTGTTCGGGAGACTCCGGTCCAACGCCTTATATGAGGCCGCTTCTGAGTGGCTGACAGGTAGGCCCAGATGGCTCTGTCAAAACCCGTAACGACCGCATGAGCGATACGTGGCGAAAAAGGTGGCGCGGGGATCGGGGCGGCTCCGCTCTATCTCGTCCGATTACTGCGGCCTCCCTCGTCCCGCGTGCTTCCCAAAATTCGGATCCCACTAAATCCGCGGGCAGCAAATAACTTGTCAGACCAAAGATCTCCTCCGCACCGTCACTCGGAGCCTTACAAGTAAAGAAACTCACTCAACGAAGAATTAAGAATGGATCAAGGCGACTGAAAAGGGAGTTGCTGTCATCACTCAGGTCCGTTGATCCGAAACAAGATATGCTCACGGCATAGAAAACGAGTCGGAGAAGTCCTCAACTCCTTCCCCACTCAAACCTCGATCCATTCGGGGGCTAATGATGAAGCTATGTACCTAGGGTAGGGTCACGGACCTGTCCTAACTGCCCTACCCAAGGACACCTCTAGAATAAATCACCTTTCAATCGACTTGGAGGTGTTCCACTCGACAGACTCGAAGACATTCGACCAAGAAGCAATTACTCGACCAAGATCCAACCACTCGACGGCCAAGAGACCTAAAGTCACTCCGCACGCTAACGGTCGGTCATTAAGTAGCTTTTATGGTCATCATAGCACTTTATTACTAGCGTTATCAGTAACGCCCTACCTTAATGTACATTGAACCCTTCGTAACGTGGGCTGGCCGGGGTCCTGGTGCACTCTATATAAGCCACCCCCCTCCTTCGAGACAAGGGTTCGCACCTCTATAACTCATACACACATAATCCAGTCGACCGCCTCCGGGCTCCGAGACGTAGGGCTTTTACTTCTTCCGAGAAGGGCCTGAACTCGTAAACCTTGCGTCCTTACAACCTCTCCATAGCTAAGACCTCGCCTCTCCATACTTACCCCCCTACATCACTGTCAGAGTTAGAACCACGACAGAAGGCATCGAACGCCTCTTGGGAGAAACAAGCGTCATGGAGTACGGTCTGGCGACACCTGTGATTCATGGCGCTCTCCACTTTGGAATTTGTAGCAGATAATCTGTCCGCATCCTCTGTAGGAGGAACATCCGGCGTCTGCCCCGCGTTATCTTCTGCCTCTATGTCCGGCCTTGGAGCCCGACTGGTCGAGGCGTGATCGGCAGCCTCTCCGGATATAGTTCGGCGAGCGTTTTTTCTGCTAGGAAACATGGACATCATTATATTTTAAGAAAGACGACAACCATGGAGCGAGGTTTCGTGTCATACCTCCGCGCTGGCGTCTCCTTCCTTTTTGGCCTACCCGGCTTCTGTGCCCATTGTTGGCGAGTTGCTGCGGGTTCGGCACGGCGTCCCGACGGCCTTCCCTGTAAAACACCGTATGTGTACGGTAGGTGAAGTGCATAAAAGGGGATCCTTTTTGGGAGTTGAGACTTTGGTTTTTTCTTACGTGCGATGCAGGGAGTAGTCCAGGATAGTCGGCCATTATGGCCACCATGGCGTCATCGCAGCTCAGTTGATAGAATTTCCTGTCTATCAGCTCCACAAATATGTCCGGATCCTCTTTGATTCCGGGATCGAGGGCCCGGCCAGGGTCCTCCGGTTGTGGAGGTGGGTTGTTGACCTCCCTTACAGATTTTCACAGTTCCTACCGTGAAATGGCAAGGTGAGTATCTACGATGAAGAATGCGGGAAGGTTGGGAGTGAAGAGTGACAACTCACCCAGTTTGGAGTGTTGTACATGGAGAATCCATCCTGTGGCTTAATACAGATGAACTCCTCTTCCACTCCCTTGAACAACTCAGACATGATTTTTGCTAAAGCAGCAGCGGAGTCCGGTCCCTTATGCCCGCAGCGGGTGGCATCATCTTCCCCGTTAAAACACCACAGGGGTTCCCTCGATATTGAAGTGGCTGCACCCCCCGCATTATGCATATTGACATAATCTCAATTATTGTCAATCCTGATTGAGCCAACGCTTTAATCCAGTTCATCAGGTAAAGGACTTCTTCGTTGTCTTCCTCCTGGGGGCTCCGTGGGCGCCAAATTCGGCGTTTCTTCAGAGGAGCATTCTTGAACTCAGGAAGACCCCACCGAACAGGGTCTGGAAGGGGGACGTCCTCCATGTAAAACCACTCCGAAGGCCAGTCTTCGGACGTCTTCTTCGGGGTACTGGACAGGTATCCGGTCTCGGCGATGCGCCATATTTCGGCTCCGCCCACTTGATAAAGTGACCCCTCCTGTGTGCAGGGCACAAGGCAGAATAGCCTTTTCCATAGCTCGAAATGAGCCTCGCAGCCCAAAAACAGCTCACAAAGGGCAACATAACTGGCGATGTGTAATATGGAAGCAGGGGTGAAGTTATGCAACTGGAGGCCGTAAAACTCCAGGAGCCCGCGGAGGAACGGATGAATTGGAAATCCGAGTCCCCTTAGTAAGTAAGGGACAAGGCATACCCGCTCCCCCTTGGAGGGATTGGGGAAGCTCTCCGCTTGCTCCCCGCCATTATAGGTGGCGAGCCCGGCTCGGACGGGGACCATATACGCTGGAGGAAGAAATCCCTGGGTCTGTAACTCTACTAATCGGCTGTGCGGGACGGAAAACTTCTCCCAATCACCGGGCTTAGGGCTATGGGAGCGGGAGGAGGAGCTGCGATGACTGGCCATGATGGAATGGATTTTTCCTAGCGCGCTTCGATGGACTCTCGCTGTGGGAGGATGGTGTGGATTGGATCTAAGAATCCTCATCCCTTTAATAGACGATTTATTTACCTGGCTAGGGGGGCGAATGTAAAAACGCCCTGGCTCCTCACATTCGCTCACCACGTGGAAGATAGCCCTTATTGGGCACAGAAGCCAAGAAGTGCAACATTTATGGGGAGCCGGACACTACTTAGCAGATATTCAGAATTTGGAGAAGAACCCGCCTTGCAATGCCGAAGACGATACTGCGCACCGGACTCATCGTCATTGAAGCCTGGTTCAGGGGCTACTGAGGGAGTCCTGGATTAGGGGGTCTCCGGACAGCCGGACTATATCCTTTGGCCGGACTGTTGGACTATGAAGATACAAGATTGAAGACTTCGCCCCGTGTCCGGATGGTACTCTCCTTGGCGTGGAAGGCAAGCTAAGCAATACGGATGTGTAGATCTCCTCCCTTGTAACCGACTCTGTGTAACCCTAGCCCCCTTCGGTGTCTATATAAACCGGAGGGTTTAGTCCGTAGGACAACCGACAATCATACCATAGGCTAGCTTCTAGGATTTAGCCTTTACGATCTCGTGGTAGATCAACTCTTGTAATACTCATATCATCAAGAACAATCAAGCAGGACATAGGGTATTACCTCCTTCAAGAGGGCTTGAACCTGGGTAAACATCGTCTCCCTTGTCTCCTGTTACCATCCGCCTTAGATGCACAGTTCGGGACCCCCTACCCGAGATCTGCCGGTTTTGACACCGACAGTGGTATCCTCTTTTAAATGATTCAAGTGGCTTGACTTGGCACATGTTCACGCATGTAGTTGAAACAAAATCAACATAGCCTCTATGATATTTATGTTCATGGTGCATTATATCCTACTCATGCTTGCATTCGGTGTTGATTAATTTTAATGCATGTTCATGACTGTTGTCGCTCTCTAGCTGGTCGCTTCCCAGTCTTTTGCTAGCCTTCACCTGTACTAAGAGGGAATACTGCTTGTGCATCCAATTCCATAAACCCCAAAGTTATTCCATATGAGTCCACCATACCTACCTATATACGGTATCTACCCGCCGTTCCAAGTAAATTTGCATGTGCCAAACTCTAAACCTTCAAATAAATATCCTGTTTTGTATGCTTGAATAGCTCATGTATCAACTAGGGCTGTCCATATCTTCCATGTTAGGCGGGTTATTCTCAAGAGGAGTGGACTCCGCTCCTCACTCACGAGAAAATGGCTGGTCAGCGGGATGCCCAGGCCCATGCTTTATGCAAATCAAATCAAAATAACTGCAACCAAAACTCCCCCGGGACTCTTGTTAGTTGGAGGCACTCGTTGTTTCGAGCAAGCCATGGATTGATGCTTGTTGGTGGAGGGGGAGTATAAAATTTACCATTCTGTTTGGTAACCGCTATAATATGTGTAGCATGGAAGATATCACCATCTCTTGGTTGTTATGTTGACAATGAAAGTATACCGCTCAAAATATTATTCATATCTATTTCAAAATAGAGCTCTGGCACCTCTACAAATCCCTGCTTCCCTCTGCGAAGGGCCTATCTATTTACTTTTATGTTGAGTCATCACCCTCTTATTAAAAAGCACCAGTTGGAGAGCACCGCTGTCATTTGCATTCATTACTATTAGTTTACATTGAGTATGACTTGACTGGATCTCTTTTACCATGAATTACAATGTCTAGTCAGTCCTTGATCTTTAAAGGTGCTCTGCATTTATGTTTTGCGGTCTTAGAAAGGGCTAGCGAGATACCATCTTGTTATATCATATCATGATTGTTTTGAGAAAGTGTTGTCATCTGAGATTTATTATTATTTCTCGCTAGTTGATTATGTCATTGATATGAGTAAACAAGAGACCTAAATGTTATTGTGACTATGGTTAGTTCATAATCTTTGCTGAAAACTTGAATGCTGGCTTTACATATTTACAACAAGAGCAAACAGAGTTTGTAAAAGTTTTTCTTTATCACTTTCAGTTTATCAACTGAATTGCTTGAGTATAAGCAAAGGTTTAAGCTTGGGGGAGTTGATACGTCTCCGTCGTATCTACTTTTCCAAATACTTTTGCCCTTGTTTTGGACTCTAACTTGCATGATTTGAATGGAACTAACTCGGACTGACGCTGTTTTCAGCAGAATTGCCATGGTGTTATTTTTGTGCAGAAATAAAAGTTCTCAGAATGACCTGAAAATCAACGGAGAATTATTTTGGAATATATAATGAATATTGGAAGGAAGGTCCACATCAGAGGGTGCCCCACCTGTCCACGAGGGTGGGGGTGCGCCTGCCCCCCTAGGCATGCCCCCTACCTCGTGGGCCCCCTGACGCTCCACCGACCTCAACCTGGACTCCATATATTCACTTCTGGGGAGAAAAAACCAAGGGAGAAGGATTCATCATGTTTTACGATATGGAGCCGTCGCCAAGCCCTAAACTCTCTCAGGAGGGCTGATCTGGAGTCCGTTCGGGGCTTCGGGGAGGGGAATCCGTCGCTATCATCATCATCAACCTTCCTCCATCACCAATTTCATGATGCTCACTGCCGTGCGTGAGTAGTTCCGTCGTAGGCTTGCTGGACGGTGATGGGTTGGATGAGATTTATCATGTAATCGAGTTAGTTTTGTTAGGGTTTGATCCCTAGTATCCACTATGTTTTGAGATTGATGTTGCTATGAATTTGCTATGCTTAATGCTTGTTACTAGGGCCCGAGTGCCATGATTTCAGATCTGATCCTATTATGTTTTCATCAATATATGAGAGTTCTTGATCCTATCTTGCAAGTCTATAGTCACCTATTATGTGTTATGATCCGTTAACCCCGAAGTGACAATAATCGGGATACTTACTGGCGATGACCGTAGTTTGAGGAGTTCATGTATTCACTATGTGTTAATGCTTTGTTCCGGCACTCTATTAAAAGGAGACCTTAATATCCCTTAGTTTCCGCTAGGACCCCGCTGCCACGGGACGGTAGGTCAAAAGATGTCATGCAAGTTCTTTTCCATAAGCACGTATGACTATATTCGGAATACATGCCTACATTGCATTGATGAACTAGAGCTAGTTCTGTGTCACCCTAGGTTATGATTGTTGCATGATGAACCGCATCCGGCATAATTCTCCATCACCGATCCATTGCCTATGAGCTTTCCATATATTGTTCTTTGCTTATTTACTTTTCCGTTGCTATTGTTATCATCACTACAAAATACCAAAAACATTACTTTTGCTATCTTTACCACTACTATCATATTACTTTGCTACTAAACACTTTGCTACAGATATTAAGTTTCCAGGTGTGGTTGAATTGATAACTCAGCTGCTAATACTTGAGAATATTCTTTGTCTCCCCTTGTGTCGAATCAATAAATTTGGGTTGAATACTCTACCCTCGAAAACTATTGCGATCCTCTATACTTGTGGGTTATCAGGGACTCATACTCTGCCCTACCGGTGATGGGGAAGGAGAGGTGTTTTGGCCGGTACCATGAGGATCCAGCACCAGAGGACCCGAGCGCCCGGTGAGCCGACGCTATGGCGTCGCAGCGGACGGATCCGTCCATCGGCCGGGCGCTTTCCTCTCGGGAGCGGAGGAGTGCAATGCAGACTACCATTGCCTCCTCCAACCCACACGGGATGACACCCCAGTCGACGGATCTAGACTGGCCGGAGTCTGATCTGCTGCTTGCCATGGCAGAGGAAGCCGCAAACCGCCGGAGGTGTGCTCGGGTGGCGGAGGGGAGTGGAGGGAAGTGGCAATGGTTTGCTCCAGCGAGAGGATGGGGACGAATATAAGTGGGGTCGGGTGGGCCAGCATGAGACGGGTCCGAAATGGCGGGCGTGGCGCCCCCATATCCGCCCAATATTTGGGCTGGATATGGGGGGTGCCGGTTAGCCCGGGCGTTTGAGGGTCGTTTGAGGGGCCCGTTTGGGTCCAAATTTCGTGACCGGTCAGTGACCGGGTGGCCTGCCCGGGCGTTTGAGACGGGTTTGAGGGGTACGGTTGTAGATGCTCTAAGGACACTCAAACTCGAGCGGGTGGGAACATGCTGATCACGACCGGGCTAAGCCCTGGTTCTCGAAGGTACATAGAATCGCCCTCCTCTCACACTAATGCAAAACAAATGTTGCGCAACACACCGATTTGTCCTAGAGTGTCACAAGGAGATTCGTGGGGTTCTCAGCGACCCATGATGACCTGCAACATTGTTGTCACGCATCTTTTCTCCCCGCAGTAATCTATCATCGGCTCACAACATCAAAATGCCGGCCCTACGGAACTGTTCTGAGCTGCCCTCATAGGGCTGGTCCCGCAACCACTGCCTCTGCCCTGGAAGCACGCTTCGCGGCACCCTCGACTGCTGCCTTGCCGCATGGCGAGCATCCTAACCTTGCGGCACCACTCTAAGGTGCCCTCGCAGGACCGGTCCCACAACCCCTAATGCCCTTAAAGTGCCAGGAAGATCTGGGAGCAACACCCACCGCCTGCTTCACAGCATAACATCAGACCCCCTACTCATCTCGCAACATCATGTGCGGCCCGTGTTGGCTCGCAGCACTGCAGCTCTACGCTTCATGTCGTGGCAATTGGTCCTTGCAACATTGAAACCACATTTGCTCCCTTGGTGGTTTTGGTAATTCATGTCAACATACATATTGTTGGACTAATGTTTTCCTTGAGTATATTTCAAGAAGAGTTCAGCTTAGGCAAGAACATGGATAGAGATGTGAACCCCTCAAGCTAGAAATGATACATGTTGGCAAAACTTCAAGACTCTACATTTTTTGTTAAATGATCCAAGATCACATTGAGTCCATAGAAAAGCCAATACTATGAAAAGGGATGAGGTTTTGATCATGGACTAACAGCTCAAGTGCTTAGAGACATTGCTCCAAAACCCTCACTCACACTCTCACATTCATGATCCATCTATGTCCAAAACCCTAAAGTCAATCTCGGTCCCATCGAATCACATACACTCAGACTCACCGAGACACTCATGACATAGCCACTGCCTAACCCTAGCAACTTGGTCTCACCCAGATGACCCTTCGGTCTCACTAAAGAGCATTTGCCAACCTTCTGTCACCTATTGGTTTCACTTTGGAATTTCTGAGTGGTTTCAGTCGGTCGCACCGAAGTGTGGAAAGTGATTAGGTCATCACCCATCAATCCCACCAAGTTGTTTCATCCGGTCTCACCCCAAAAGCCTAAAGTTCAGGCCTTTTGAACTAGTTGGTCTCACCGAGTGATGTCACCTGGTCCCACCGAAGAGTGCGTAAGGGTGTGTAACGGTTGGATTTTTGATGCTGCCTATGTATATCCCCACCCACTCCACCAACTCTCAGAGAGCAACCAATTCGAAGCTACCCTTCTCATATCCATTTTCTAAGAGAGAACCACCTACACTTGTGTTGAGATCAAGGGGATTCCACTCCAATTGATCTCTAATATCCCCAAGTTGATTTCCACTCCAAGCCCTCTCCTATCACATATCCAAAATTCTGAGAGAGTATTTGAGTGTTGGTAAAACTATCTTTTGAAGCACAAGAGGAAGGAGTTTGTCATCAACAACAACATCTATTACCTACTAGAGACTGGTGTCTCCTAGATTGGTTATGTGTCACTTGGGGAGTTGAACCAAGAAGTTTGTATGGGCAAGGAGATCACCTACTTCATGAAGATCTGCCCCGAGTGAGACTAGTCCTTCGTGGGCGTAAGCCATGATGGCATATATAAGGTTGATTTTTCATGGACCCTTTATGGGTGGAGCCCTTTGTGCAATCGCGCATTTGTTACCATTCGCAAGTCGAAGTCTTCATGAATGTGGATGTACAATAGCACCACCTATCGGAACCACGGGAAACATCATCGTGTCTTCATTGTGTTTGATACTCTCCAAACTCTACCCCTTTACTTTCTTGCACTTTCATGTCATTTACGGTTCGATTCCCATACTCTAGATATGATGTGTAGGTTGTATTGCTTGCCACTTAACTTGTAATAAAATCTGCCTAAGTTTCAAGGAAATAAAAAATTGCACCTTTGGCCTTGTTAGTGTCTATTCCCCTCTCTAGACATATCCTTATGATCGAACAAGCATTGACTTGCAGCACCAATGGAGTGGTTGTAGAACCGGTGAGTCCATTTCTGCATTACATTTTACCTTTTGCTTTGCATTTTAGTAACATGATTTTTGGGATTTTATTGCGCTTACTCCTCCTTTTTGTCTGATTTCACCAGGATTCTAAAGGAGATGGTTATTTGGAGCATTAATTGGAATGCACCATTTTATGGATGAAAATAATGATAATTGATGTGCTAATAACATACTTTACGATGCGAGGATCACATGGAAACAAAACTAGCCTTAAAAGGCTCTCTAGAAGAAAAGACGACATCTCATATGAGCGTTCCTGCTCGTAGCAACGCCATACAGTACAAAAAAAGATACATCCGTGACATTTTGGGCCGAACGAATTTTTTTTCCTGTCATGCTTATGACACTTCTATGACGATAATTGTGACAAAACCCGGTATCATCATAGATGTGGTGGGCTCCTACTTCTGTGACAAAAAATCATGACAGAAAATGGGCTTTTCGTCCTGGGCAGGCCGGAGACGCAACTACATGACATTCTTTGGGCCGTGCATGACATAAAAAACCGTGGTAGAAGCGAGGGCGAGGAAAATATTAGGGAGTTCCTGGTTACGGTGGGTGGTCGGGGGCTGAGCGATGCGCGTTTCTCTCGTACACGTACGCGCGCGTGTGCGAGGCGTTGCGCTCTAACTGAACACGAGCGCGGCGTTGGGCTCTAGCTGAACCCGAGCGATTGCACTAGCTACGTTACTGAACCCCGATCGACCCCTTGATGTTAACTGAACCCGACTGATTCCTTCGCTACTGCTGCTAACTGAAGTCGATCGAACACTGCTGCCTCCTTCCCTTGATGAACAACGAGCTTTGTTGGGGGGTTTGGATGAATAGTTCCCGGTGGGGGGTTGAATGAACAGGACCCCGTGGTAGTAGAGGCCGTTGACGCTGGATGAACGGGGCCCCGATCGATCGAGCCGGTGGATGAATAGGACCCCGTGGAGGGCTGGATGAATAGTAGTCGGTGGAGGGCTGGATGAACAGTAGCCCATGGAGGGGTGGTTGAACAGGACCCCGTGGAGAGGGCTGGTTGAACAGTAGCAGGTGGAGGAGCGCGCCATGGAGGCTGGATGAACAGGAGCCCATGGATGAACAATCGCAGGTGGATGCTGGAGGAGGTCGATGGTGGATGAACAGTAGCCCGTGGAGGCAGTCGACGATGGAGATGAACAGTATCTCGTGGAGTCCCGTTTTGCGGTACGTCACACCCCTCCCGATGAACAGGAACCCCGTTTCAACCGTAGCACTCCAACACAAGTCTGTTTCCTCCATTTTGCGGTACGCCACACCCCTCTCGATCAACAGGACCCGTTTCCACCATAGGAGGTCCGTTTCCTCCGTTTTGCGGTACGCAAGACCCCTCTCGATGAACAGGATCCCGTTTCGACCGTGGCTGGCCGAATAAAAGGCCATTTCCTCCGTTCTGTGGTACACCAGGCCTCGTTTCCATCGGCTGTTCCATCCAAGCCAGTTGCCTCCCGATGAACACGACGCATTCTGTTGCCTCCCCATGAACACGACGACGGCGCAGCTTCTCCGTTCTGACCCAGCCATGTACACGAGCCCTGGTCGTACGTATGTGCGAGTAGGCGTTCGAGACCGCGCCCATATGTACGTACGTGGCCGTATTTACTTTCTTGCACCCTGGCTATACGTATGTGTACATGCTACATGCCCGCCTCTACTACGACACGTGCGCGCATCTACTACAACATGAGTGCGCCTCTACATCGACCAGTATGTACGTACACATTCGCGACCAGAATGACAATGCTACGTACGCTTCGACCAGGTGGGTCCTGACTGTCAGACACTCTTTCCATGCGAAGATGTAGCTGGTGGGTCCCAGCAGTCAGGGGGCGAATCATTTTTTTGCCCATAATATGGACGCAGTTCCTTGCTTGTGAAGATATAGCTGATGGGTCCTAGCAGTCAGGGGGAAACATTTTTTTTTCATGAAATATGGTGGCCCGTCCGGTGGGTCCCTGCTGTCAGGTGGAGGAATTATTATTTTCTGTGTAATAAGGAGGCACTTCCTTGCTGTGGCCGTAGACCCAGCTGTCAACCTCTCCACATACAGTACTTTTCCGATGGAAGTCGTTCCTTGACCACGTTGACCAGCCGCACCGAGAGCATGTAGGATCGAAAGTATGTCTAGAGGGGGGGGGGGTGATTAGACTACTTGACCAAATAAAACTTAACCTTTTCCCAATTTTAGTTCTTGGCAGATTTTAGCTAATTTAGGACAAGTCAAGCAATCATCACATCACTCAAGCAAGCATGCAAAGAGTTTATGGGCAGCGGAAAGTAAAGCATGCAACTTGCGAGAATGTAAAGGGAAGGGTTTGGAGAATTCAAACGCTATTGGAGACATGGATGTTTTTCCCGTGGTTCGGATAGGTGGTGCTATCCTACATCCACGTTGATGGAGACTTCAACCCACGAAGGGGAACGGTTGCGCGAATCCACACAGGGCTCCACCCAAGGGCAACGGTTGCGCGAGTCCACACAGGGCTCCACCCACGAAGGGTCCACGAAGAAGCAACCACCCACAAAGGGTCCACGAAGAAGCAACCTTGTCTATCCCACCATGGCCATCGCCCACACAGGACTTGCCTCACTAGTGGTAGATCTTCACGAAGTGGGCGATCTCCTTGCCCTTACAAACTCCTTGGTTCAACTCCACAATCTTGTCAGAGGCTCCCAAGTGACACCTAGCCAATCTAGGAGACACCACTCTCCAAGAAGTAACAAATGGTGTGTAGGTAATGAACTCCTTGCTCTTGTGCTTCAAATGATAGTCTCCCCAACACTCAACTCTCTCTCATAGGATTTGGATTTGGTGGAAAGAGGGTTTTTGTGGAAAGCAACTTGGGAAGGCTAGAGATCAAGATTCATACGGTAGGAATGGAATGTCTTGATCTCAACACATGAGTAGGTGGTTCTCTCTCAGAACATATGAGTTGGAATGGTGTGTGTGTTCTGATGGCTCTCTCATCGAATGAGAAGGAGGTGGAGGGGTATATATAGCCTCCACACAAAATCCAACCGTTACATACAATTTACCAATCTCGGTGGGACCGAATCAGAAAACTCGGTCTGACCGAAATAGTATACCTAGTGACCGTTAGGAATTTCGGTGGGACTGACATGCAACTCGGTAGGACCGATTCGGTTAGGGTTTGGGCATAACGTAATCTCGGTGAGACCGATTACACAAACTCGGTGAGACCGATTTTGGTAATTAGCTAACCAGAGAGTTGGTCAGGCAAACTCGGTGGGACCGATTTGCTCTTTCGGTGAGACCGAGTGGAACTCGGTCAGACCGAAAAGTTACAAAGGGGAAACACTGAGTTTACATTGCAATCTCGGTGGGACCGATTCGCTCTTTCGGTGGGACCAAAAAGTTACGAAAGGGAAACAGAGAGTTTGCAACCCCATCTCGGTGAGACCGAGATCCTTATCGGTAGAACCGAATTGCTAGGGTTTGGCAGTGGCTAATGACAAGTGAAACTCGGTGGCGCCGGATAGGAAGAATCGGTAGGACCGAGTTTGGCTTAGGGTTTAGGTCATATGTGGATATGGGAAAGTAGTTGAGGATTTTGGAGCATATCACTAAGCACATGAAGCAAGAGGCTCATTAAGCAACACCTCATCCCTCCTTAATAGTATTGGCTTTTCCTAAAGACTCAATGTGATCTTGGATCACTAAAATATAAAATGAAGAGTCTTGAGCTTTTGAGCTTGAGCCAATCCTTTGTCCTTAGCATTTTGAGGGTTCCACTTTCACATCCATGCCATGCCAATCATTGAGCTTTCCTGAAATAATCATCTTGGAATAGCATTAGCTCAATGAGCTATATGTTGTTATGAATTACCAAAACCACCTAGGGATAGTTGCACTTTCAGAGCACCAGGTCGGTGGACGACGGCGAGGCCTAGGAAGGGGACGACACGGAGACGGGGAAGACGCGGCAGTGGAAGCCCACGCGGACAGGAGTACGGGGGTTCATGATAACCCACAAGTATAGGGGATCACAACAGTTTTCGAGGGTAGAGTATTCAACCCAAATTTATTGATTCGACACAAGGGGAGCCAAAGAATATCTCAATTATTAGCAGCTGAGTTGTCAATTCAACCACACCTAGAAACTTAATATCTGCAGCAAAGTATTTAGTAGCAAAGTAATATGATAGTAGTGGTAACGGTAGCAAAAGGTAATGGTAGCAAAAGTAATATTTTTGGTGTTTTATAGTGATGATAACAATAGCAACAGAAAAGTAAATAAGCGAAGAACAATATATGGAAAGCTCGTAGGCAATGGATCGGTGATAGAGAATTATGCCGGATGCGGTTCATCATATAATAGTCATAACCTAGGCTGACACAGAACTAGCTCCAATTCATCAATGTAATGTAGGCATGTATTCCAAATATAGTCATACGTGCTTATGGAAAAGAACTTGCATGCCATCTTTTGTCCTACCCTACCGTGGCAGCGGGGTCCTAGTGGAAACTAAGGGATATTAAGGCCTCCTTTTAATAGAGTACCGGCCAAAGCATTAACACATAGTGAATATATGAACTCCTCAAACTACGGTCATCACCGAAAGTGGTCCCAATTATTGTCACTTCGGGGTTGCCGTATCATAACACATAGTAGGTGACTATAGACTTGCAAGATAGGATCAAGAACTCACATATATTCATGAAAACATAATAGGTTCGGATCTGAAATCATGGCACTCGGGCCCTAGTGACAAGCATTAAGCATAGCAAAGTCATAGCAACATCAATCTCAGAACATAGTGGATACTAGGGATCAAACCCTAACAAAACTAACTCGATTACATGATAAATCTCATCCAACCCATCACCGTCCAGCAAGCCTACGATGGAATTACTCACGCAGGGCAGTGAGCATCATGAAATTGGTGATGGAGGAAGGTTGATGACGATGGCGATGGATTCCCCTCTCCGGAGCCCCGAACGGACTCCAGATCAGCCCTCCCAAGAGAGTTTAGGGCTTGGCGGCGGCTCAGTATCGTAAAACGCGATGAATCCTTCTTCTTTAATTTTTTCTCCCCGAACACGAATATATGGAGTCAAGGTTGAGGTTGGTGGAGCGTCAGGGGGCCCACGAGGTAGGGGGGCGCGCCCCCCAACCTCGTGGCTAGGGTGTGGGCCCCCTGGCCTTGATTCTTTGCCAGTATTTTTATATTATTTCCAAAAATAATCCCCGTGGAGTTTCAGGTCATTCCAAGAACTTTTGTTTCTGCACATAAATAACACCATGGCAATTCTGCTGAAAACAACGTCAGTCCAGGTTAGTTCCATTCGAATCATGCAAGTTAGAGTCCAAAACAAGGGAAAAAGTGTTTGGAAAAGTAGATACGACGGAGAAGTATCAACTCCCCCGAGCTTAAACCTTTGCTTGTCCTCAAGCAATTCAGTTGACAAACTGAAAGTGATAAAGAAAAACTTTTACAAACTCTGTTTGCTCTTGTTGTTGTAAATATGTAAAGCCAGCATTCAAGTTTTCAGCAAAGATTATGAACTAACCATATTCACAATAACTCTTAGGTCTCATGTTTACTCATATCAATGGCATAATCAACTAGCGAGCAATAATAATAAATCTCGGATGACAACACTTTCTCAAAACAATCATAATATGATATAACAGGATGGTATCTCGCTAGCCCTTTCTGAGACCGTAAAACATTAATGCAGAGCACCTTTAAAGATCAAGGACTGACTAGACATTGTAATTCATGGTAAAAGAGATCCATTGAAGTCATACTCAATGTAAACTAACAATAATGAATGCAAATGACAGCGGTGCTCTCCAAGTGGTGGTTTTTAATAAGAGGATGATGACTCAACATAAAAGTAAATAGATAGGCCCTTCGCAGAGGGAAGCAGGGATTTGTAGAGCTGCCAGAGCTCGGTTTTGAAATAGATATGAATAATATTTTGAGCGGTATACTTTCATTGTCAACATAACAACCAAGAGATGGCGATATCTTCCATGCTACACACATTATAGGCGGTTCCCAAACAGAATGGTAAAGTTTATACTCCCCCTCCACCAACAAGCATCAATCCATGGCTTGCTCGAAACAACGAGTGCCTCCAACTAACAACAGTCCCAGGGGGAGTTTTGTTTGCAATTATTTTGATTTGATTTGCATAAAGCATGGGACTCGGCATCCCGGTGACCAGCCATTTTCTCATGAGTGAGGAGCGGAGTCCACTCCTCTTGAGAATAACCCGCCTAACATGGAAGATACGGACAGCCCTAGTTGATACATGAGCTATTCGAGCATACAAAACATGATATTTATTTGAAGGTTTAGAGTTTGGCACATACAAATTTACTTGGAACGGCAGGTAGATACCATATATAGGTAGGTATGGTGGACTCATATGGAATAACTTTGGGGTTTATGGGATTGGATGCACAAGCAGTATTCCTGCTTAGTACAGGTGAAGGCTAGAAAAAGACTAGGAAGCGACCAGCTAGAGAGCGACAACAGTCATGAACATGCATTAAAATTAATCAACACCGAATGCAAGCATGAGTAGGATATAATGCACCATGAACATAAATATCGTAGAGGCTATGTTGATTTTGTTTCAACTACATGCGTGAACATGTGCCAAGTCATACCACATCACAACCATTTTAATAGCATGTTGGCACGCAAGGTAAACCATTATAAGCTCCTAGCTAATTAAGCATGGCATAAGCAACTATAATCTCTAATTGTCATTGCAAACATGTTTATTCGTAATAGGCTGAATCAGGAACGATGAACTAATCATATTTACAAAAACAAGAGAGGTCGAGTTCATACCAGCTTCTCCCATCTCAATAAGTTCATCTTATATCGTCATAATTTCCTTTCGCTTGCACGACCGAATGATGTGAATAATAATAACAGTGCACGTGCATTGGACTAAGCTGGAATCTGCAAGCATTCAATAAATAGGAGAAGATAAGGCAATATGGACTGTTTTGTCAGATCAACAATAATGCATATAAGAGTCACTTCAACAATTTAATTATGGTCTTCTCCTATCGACCCCCAAAGAAAAGAAAAGAAATAAAACTATTTATATGGGAAAGCTCCCAACAAGTAAAAGAAGATCAGGAAATCTTTTTGGGTTTTCTTTTTAATTACTACTACAAGCATAGAAATTAAAACTAGCTAAAAAGCTACAACTAATGTTTTTGGTTTTTCTTAAGGTTTATCAAACACACAAGAAGTAAGCATAAAAAGGAAATAAACTAGCATGGATATTACAATCAAAAAGTATGAGCACCGACAAC
This sequence comes from Triticum urartu, assembly GCF_003073215.2. Lineage (NCBI taxonomy): Eukaryota > Viridiplantae > Streptophyta > Magnoliopsida > Poales > Poaceae > Triticum > Triticum urartu. Next base: position 536,576,889 of record NC_053028.1, read on the forward strand.
TAGCAATGAGTGTGTGAACATGAATGTAATGTCGGTGGGAAATACGTACTCCCCCAAGCTTAGGCTTTTGGCCTAAGTTGGTCTAATGACACGGATGGCCTGGCGGATATCCAAAGTTGTAGTTGGGGTCGTACTGAGATGCATAGTCAGATTGCCACTAGCTGGTAATCGCCTCCGGATCCCACTGGTAATCAGACTGTCCTGGAGGCTCAAATTGTGGTTCCAGCTCTGGCTCTGCAGCTGATGTAGGGTTTCGGTAGGCGTGAATGGCCTCCATCGGAACAAGGTACTTGCCTGCAGATAAATCAAACAAGGAAGGAGCAGGCAGGGTAATAGTCTCAGGATGATGTTTATCAAAGAACAATTTGTATTTAAGCTCATTTCCCATATTCTTAATAATAAAATCATGTGCTACCATACTCTTATAATCTAAATAAACATTAGGCAGCAATTTTTCTTCCTTCTCATAATACCTAATAGGTATGTTAAAATGTGCAGCTAGGCGCGAGGCGAAGATGCCTCCAAAGACGGGTCCCTTAGTACGGTTAAGATTTAACCGCTTTGCAATAATAGCACCCAAGCTGAATGTATCATCACGAAATAAGGCATGGCACAAAATAACAATATCAGGGGCACTCGGGTTTCCATAGTTTCCGCGCCCAATTAAGCATCTACTAGCAAATATAGCAAAGTAACATAGAGCAGGAAAGTGTATGCTAGTAGTTCGTGCGTCGAAAACCTTCCTCGTTTCCCCTACAGTGATGGTATCAATAAACCCATCCACATCGTCATGATGTGGTTCCTCTATGATGCCCTTGAAAGGGATCAAACAAACCCGACAAAAATCACAAAGTGACATCTCCTTATGCTCATCATATAAATAAAACTCCACCGTAGGTGGTGAGCTCCTAGCATGGAAATGAAATTTTTGCACAAAGATATTGGTGAGTAAGAGATACTGTTCGCGTTGGTCGTGGAGGAAGGCGGTGAGGCCTGCATTCTCATCCAATTCATAGAAATCATCATAAATCCCAGCTGCGCTTAAGAAATCATCACAAGGCCATTCACACGGCCGGACCTCCGCGGTGCGAGGGAGATTATACTTGGGTCTCTTATCCTCCTCACTTTTCTTATCCTTCGAGCTTCGGCTCAATGAGCCCCTCAAAAATCTCTTCATTATTTTCTAAAAAATTCTGAAATCTTTAGTAACTTCAAAATAAAAGTAAACCAAACTCAACAAAATTGATAGCAACTACTCCTACAAGTGCCTAGAGCCTATATCATGCATTAGAACTACATGTAACCATATAAATTTGACATGCAAGCTCAAGAACATGGTCACCTAGGCAGCACAAATTTGCAATGAATAAAGCACTAGAACAAAAACTAATTGGACCAATGGAGGAGTCACATACCAAGGAACAATCCCTCAAAGCAGTTTTGTGAGAGGTGCTTTGAGCAATGAGATCGAAAATCGCAGCAAAATGAGCTAGAACTCGTGCTTGAGCTGTTTAGTGGTGTTTGTGGGAGGAAGAAGGAGTGTGTGGGTGTAGGAATAAGTGGAGGGGAGCCACCGTGGGCCCACGAGGCAGGGGGGCGCGCCTAGGGGGGTGGGCGCGCCGTGGACCCTCGTGGCGAGGTGCTTGCTCCCCCTACTATGTTCTCAGTGCCAGGTATTCTCAAATATTCCAGAAAAAATCATATTAAATTGGCAGGGCATTTGGAGAACTTCTATTTTCGGGGTATTTTTATATTGCACAGATAATTCAGAAAATAGACAAAAATTACTATTATTACTTTATTTCAACTAAATAACAAAAAGTAAAAAGAGGGTACACAAGGTTGTGTTTTCTAAATTCATCCATCTCATGCTCATCAAAAGGAATCCACTAACAAGGTTGATCAATTCTTGTTAACAAACTCATTCCGAATAACATGGAACCGGAGAATTTTCGAATAACACTATGTTACCTCAACGGGGATATGCACACCCCCAATAATAAGAATATCATATTTCTTCTTGATAGTAGGAAGAGGAAATTCAAAACCTCCAAAAATAATCGATGGAATTTTTCCAATAGAATTGATACTGTGGACTTGAGGTTGTTTCCTCGGAAAGTGTACCGTATGCTCATTACCCTTAACATGAAAAGTGTCATTGCCTTTGTTGCAATCAATAACAACCCCTGCAGTATTCAAAAAAGGTCTTCCAAGAATAATAGACATACTATCGTCCTTGGGAATATCAAGAATAACAAAGTCTGTTAAAATAGTAACATTTGCAACTACAATAGGCACATCCTCACAAATACCGACAGGTATAGCAGTTGATTTATCAGCCATTAGCAAAGATATTTCAGTAGGTGTCAACTTATTCAAATCAAGTCTACGATATAAAGAGATAGGCATAACACTAACACCGGCTCCAAGATCACATAAAGCAGTTCTAACATAGTTTCTTTTAATGGAGCATCTTATAGTTGGTACTATGGGATCTCCTAGTTTCTTAGGTATTCCACCTTTAAATAATTAGCAAGCATGGTGGAAATTTCAGCTTCCGTTATCTTTCTTTTATTAGTAACAATATCTTTCATGTACTTAGCATAAGGATTCATTTTAAGCATATCAGTCAAACGCATACGCAAAAAGATAGGTCTAATCATTTCAGCAAAGCGCTCAAAATCCTCATCATCCTTTTTCTTGGATGGTTTGGGTGGAAAAGGCATGGGTTTCCAAACCCATGGTTCTCTTTCTTTACCGTGCTTCCTAGCAACAAAGTCTTTCTTATCATAACATTGATTCTTTGATTATGGGTTATCAAGATCAACAGCAGGTTCAATTTCTACATCACTATCATTGCTAGGTTCAACATCAACATGAACATTATCACTAGTTTCATGTTCATTACCAGATTGTGTTTCAGCATCAGAAATAGAGATATCATTGGGATTCTCAGTTATGTCAGTAACATGTTCACTAGAAGCATGCAAAGCCCTATCATTTTTATTTTTCTTCCTTTTAGAAGGACTAGGTGCATCTATATTATTTCTCTGAGAATCTTGCTCAATTCTCTTAGGATGGCCCTCAGGATACAAAGGTTCCCGAGTCATTTTACCACCTCTAGTCATAACTCTAACAACATTATCATTTTTCTTACTATTTAATTCATTGAGAAAATCATTCTGAGCTTTAAGTACTTGTTCTACTTGAGTGGTAACCATAGAAGCATGTTTACTAATGAGTTTAAGTTCACCTTTAACTCTAGACATATAATCACCCAAGTGTTCAATCATATAAGCATTTTGTTTCAATTGTCTACCAAAATAAGCATTGAAGTCTTCTTGTCTAACCATAAAGTTATCAAACTCATCCAAACATTGGCTAGCAAACTTAGTAGGAGGATTTCAGCTTTATCATATCTATAGAGAGAATTTACCTTTACTACCCGTGTCGGGTTATCAAGACCATGTGTTTCTTCAATAGGTGATGGATTAAAACCATATATTTCTTCAACAGGCGGTAAATTAAGACCATGTATTTCTTCAATAGGACGTAAATTATTTACATCTCCAGCTTTAATACCCTTTTCTTTCATGGATTTCTTTGCCTCTTGCATATCTTCAGGACCGAGAAATAGAACACCTCTTTTCTTCGGAGTTGGTTTATGAATAGGCTCAGGAGCTGGCTCAGGAAGTGTCCAATTATTTTCATTTGTCAACATATTATTCAATAGAATTTGAGCTTCATCCGGTGTTCTTTCCCTGAAAATAGAACCAGCACAACTATCCAGGTAATCTCTGGAAGCATCGGTTAGTCCATTATAAAAGATATCAAGTATTTCATTTTTCTTAAGAGGGTGATCAGGAAAGGCATTAAGTAATTGGAGAAGCCTCCCCCAAGCTTGTGGGAGACTCTCTTCTTCAATTTGCACAAAATTATATATATCCCTTAAGGCAGCTTGTTTCTTATGAGCAGGGAAATATTTAGCAGAGAAGTAATAAATCATATCCTGGGGACTACGCATAGAACCAGGATCAAGAGAATTAAACCATATCTTAGCATCACCCTTTAATGAGAATGGAAATATTTTAAGGATATAAAAGTAGCGAGTTCTCTCATCATTAGTGAACAGGGTGGCTATATCATTTAATTTAGTAAGATGTGCCACAACAGTTTCATATTCATAACCATAAAAAGGATCAGATTCAACCAAAGTAATTATATCAGGATCAATAGAGAATTCATAATCCTTATCAGTAACAAAGATAGGTGAAGTAGCATAAGCAGGATCATATTCCATTCTAGCATTCATAGTTTTTTGTTTAAGCTTAGCTAATAATTTCTTAAGATCACTTCTATCATTGCAAGCAAGAAAATCTCTTTTAGTTTCTTCATCCATAACATAGCCCTCAAACACAACAGGCAATTCATATTTATTAGGATAGCCTTCATCATTACTTTCATCAATATTATCAGTTTCAATAATTTCATTCTCTCTAGCCCTAGCAAGTTGTTCATCAAGAAATTCACCAAGTGGCACAGTAGTATCAAGCATAGAAGTAGTTTCATCATAAGTATCATGCATAGCAGAAGTGGCATCATCAATAATATGCGACATATCAGAATTAATAGCAGAAGCGGGTTTAGGTGTCGCAAGCTTACTCAAAACAGAAGGTGAATCAAGTCCAGAGCTAGATGGCAGTTCCTTACCTCCCCTCGTAGTTGAGGGATAAATCTTGGTTTTTGGATCTCTCAAGTTCTTCATAATGATAAGCAGATATAAATCCCAAGTGACTCAAAGAATAGAGCTATGCTCCCCGGCAACGGCGCTAGAAAATAGTCTTGATAACCCACAAGTATATGGGATCGCAATAGTTTTCGAGGGTAGAGTATTCAACCCAAATTTATTGATTCGACACAAGGGGAGCCAAAGAATATTCTCAAGTATTAGCAGCTGAGTTGTCAATTCAACCACACCTAGAAACTTAATATCTGCAGCAAAGTATTTAGTAGCAAAGAAATATGATAGTAGTGGTAATGGTAGCAAAAGTAATATTTTTGGTGTTTTATAGTGATGAAAACAATAGCAGTGGAAAAGTAAATAAGCGAAGAACAATATATGGAAAGCTCGTAGGAAATGGATCAGTGATAGAGAATTATGCCGGATGCGATTCATCATGTAACAATCATAACCTAGGGTGACACAGAACAAGCTCCAATTCATCAATGTAATGTAGGCATGTATTCCAAATATAGTCATACATGCTTATGGAAAAGAACTTGCATGACATATTTTGTCCTACCCTCCCGTGGCAGCGGGGTCCTAGTGGAAACTAAGGGATATTAAGTCCTCCTTTTAATAGAGTACCGAACCAAAGCATTAACACATAGTGAATACATGAACTCCTCAAACTACGGTCATCATCAGAAGTGGTCCTGATTATTGTCACTTCGGGGTTGCCGAATCATAACACATAGTAGGTGACTATAGACTTGCAAGATAGGATCAAGAACTCACATATATTCATGAAAACATAATAGGTTCAGATCTTAAATCATGGCACTCGGGCCCTAGTGACAAGCATTAAGCATAGCAAAGTCAAAGCAACATCAATCTCAGAACATAGTGGATACTAGGGATCAAACCCTAACAAAACTAACTTGATTACATGATAAATCTCATCCAACCCATCACCGTCCAGCAAGCCTACGATGGAATTACTCACACAGGGCAGTGAGCATCATGAAATTGGTGATGGAGGAAGGTTGATGATGACGATGGCATGAAATTGGTGATGGAGGAAGGTTGATGATGACGATGGCGACAGATTCCCCTCTCCGGAGCCTCGAACGGACTCTAGATCAGCCCTACCGAAAGAGTTTAGGGCTTGGCGGTGGCTCCCTATCGTAAAACGCGATGAATCCTTCTTCTTCATTTTCTTCTCCCGAACACGAATATATGGAGTCAAGGTTGAGGTCGGTGGAGCTCCAGGGGGCCCATGAGGTAGGGGGCGCGCCCCCACCCTCGTGGCTAGGGTGTGCCCCCCTGGCCTTGATTCTTTGCCAGTATTTTTTTATTATTTCCAAAAATAATCTCTATGGAGTTTCAGGTCATTCCAAGAACTTTTGTTTCTGCACATAAATAACACCATGGCAATTCTGCAGAAAACAACGTCAGTCCAGGTTAGTTCCATTCAAATCATGCAAGTTAGAGTCCAAAACAAGGGCAAAAGTGTTTGGAAAAGTAGATACGACGGAGACGTATCAGTTCACTGGTTCGGCTGCGGTGTGAGCCTGCCGTCGCCGCAAGGCCTGGCCAGCGGTGGGAGTAGTAGGGGGCGGCGAGGCCTCCGCGGCATCACAGCCGGCCACGGGAGGAAGGAGCACGCGGCATGACCAGCTCTGGTTTGGGCGGCTAGAGCAAGAAGACCAGAGATTGAAGAAGCACTACAGCCGTTGGATGGACATCGTACGGTCACTGAAGCTAGAATCGTTCATATTGACTAAGTTGATAAAGCCCTCCGTCCGCGTCAACTTAGTAGGCCCACAAGTCAGCCTCCTATATGGTGGGTCCCAGCTAGCAGGGGGAGTATTCTTTTTTTGTGTGTAATTAGGAAGCACTTTCTTGCATGTGAAGATATAGCTGGTGGGTCCAAGCTGTCAGCAGCGGGAACATTTTTTTCACGAAATACAGAGGCCCTTTCAATTGATCCCAGATGTCAGGTGGAGGAATCATTATTTTGCGCGTAATAAGGAGGCATTTCCTTGTGTGCGGCCGTGGACCCAACTGTCAGCCTCTCCACGTACAGTCCACTTCCGATGGATGTCGTTCGTTGACCACGTTGACCACACTGCACCGAGAGCACCGGGGCGGATGACGATGGCAAGGCCTATGAAGGGAACGACATGGAGCCGGGGAAGACACAACAGTGGTTGCCCACGTGGTGGGGAGTACGAGGGTTGACTGGTTCGGCTGCCGTCGCCGGAAAATAACAGGAGGTGTTGGTGAGTAGAGGGATAGCCAGGCCAGGGATGCGAGTTTGGTGGGGCCGTGAGGCCTGCTCGGCAGCACAGCCGACCATGGGAGGCGGGAGCAGACGGTTCTGCCGGCGCTGGTTTGAGCGGCTGGAGCAGGAAGATCAGAGACTGAAGAAGCATGATTGCCATTGGATTGACATCTAACGGTCTGACGTTGGTAGAGTCGGTTGTTGACTAAGTTTCTTTTTTTGAGAAACCTTGTGTACGCATGAACTTAGTAGGCCCACAAGTCAGCCTCCAAATCTGTGGCAGACAACATAATTCCCATTTGCTATTTTTTAATAATTTGCACCCCATTTGCTAATTCTTAAGTAATTTATTAGAGCCCATTTTCTGCCCAGGACCACGATCAAAAAGTTCAACCTTATTTTGCATATTTCGGCGGAGTCCGAACTGTTGTAATCCCGAAATGATAAACATTTTTTAAGAACTTATTGATTTGCCAAAAAATCATTTTGTTTTTGTAAGCAAACAAGACGTGGGACAATTGAGTTGGTTTAAGGGAAAACTATTGTAAAAAAGCAGCGCTGGGAGGGAAAACAACAACAAAAATAAGGATGTAAATATGAAAAGGGAACTTTATGTATTTTCAATATAATGATATGTGTATATGAACTAGTAAAACTATAGATAGGGATTAGAAAACAGAAGTAGGACATGGCGTTTCAAGAATAAAATAGAGCTGGGTTGTGTGTTTGATTCAGTAAAAAAACTGCCTGCGGATGTTGTAAGACAAAATATAACTAACGCTGACGGGCCAGAGGCCAGTAGATACCTCCTGGATCTTTGTGCCCCGTTGTCGTCATGGGCTATGCCTGTTAGAAACAAAACCAAGCCTGGGCAGTCTACAGCCCAGTTGAAACTTGCTCGACCTGAAAAAACAATATACGTGCTCAATAAACGAGAGAATTCTGCAAGTACAGACTGATAACAGGGATGCAACAGGTATATTGTTTTCTCACCGTGATAATAAGTGTATGCACTTGTTTTGAAAAATTTGGAGAATTGGGAATTCAAACGGCAGGTGCTTATGCTACCCATCAAATAAAAATCAGATGCCTGAAAATTCATTTCGAAACAAATGATTCAGCTTTATATCCACGTCGACCCTCGCCATGATGGTTGGAAGCAAATGTCAAGTTCATACCGAAAGATCGTTAACAACAATACCAATTTGCGGACAACAAGGTAGTACAAGTACCAATACCAAACTAACTTATAATCATTTTACTCCTGGCCCTAGTGTTTGTCTAGTAGAAAATCTTGCAGAGGACCAGCTCCCGCTCCTTCTGTTGCTACAGGTCCCCGAGGTGGTACTAGTGCATCACCCAGTTGGTCCTCTACTGGTCGAAGTTCTTGTTGGTGTGCAGCACCAGAACCTTTTTGCTGCCGGTCTGCCAGCCGGTGACCATCACCGGCAAGGTATTCCCGATCTTGTGCCACATCGCGTGCATGCCGCACTCCGACTGTATCTTGCGACGCGTCCACGTGCTCCTTTTGAACGCCCTGGAATTGCGCTGGAAGAAATGATCGCTTAGGCCACTCAGTGTGATACCTGCAGTATTGTCGAATACAGGTTTTAGTGTACGTAGTTGGCATTTTCATGACATCTTTGGCATGTTGCAGTCACTTGTTTCACTTTTTATTAACTATCAAATTGTAATTGCTTCACTAGGTTTGCATCTAAAAAGAAAAATAGAGCTATAAACAAAGGAATATGTTTGTGCAAATAGACGGCCGATTGGTGTCTTACCTGGAAGTTTCTCAGGATGGGTGTAGCATTTGCTGTGCTCGCTGTCGATGGTTGGTATGAACAAATCGATGAGAGGGTGAGATCTCGCGCTGTCAACACTCACTTTGGCCTCAAGGTGCTCGATCAGCTCCTGATCCGTGGGATCAAACTTGATGCCAGCCAGCAGCACCGACCAATCCTTCTTGGAGTTGCATCAATTAATTCCAGTTATATGGTACTCAATGTATGATCAATCGACTGTTTTAAGTGAATGATGAAAGATTTCGACAAATAAGTGGTAGTACTCCAAATCTGAAGTCCACAATACCCGAACACGCTGCCAAGATTCTTGTGTCACCTCACGTGCAACGTGTTGTCACGTCAATTCAATGTGAGGACATGATGAATAATTTGACCGACGTATACTAGTACTGCTACTGTACTACTTACTAGTCGTATTTAGTGTCACATTTTAACCATAGGTTTAACTAACAAAATGTCAATGCTTGTCACAGAAAATTATTCCATTGGAAACTATGTTCAAATATGAATAAAACGATATAATTTTTTGTGACATGCATTAACATTTAGTTAGTGAAATTTATGGTCAAAATTTGACACAAATTACGAAGGGGACCAGTAAACCAGGAGGGGGGTAGTAGTACGAGTAGCGCAATATACGGTATAGAGGACTAATACAAGTTTAGAAATGAGATAAGAAGTTACAAGGCTGTGTGATACGTCTCCGCCATATCTATAATTTTTGATTGTTCCATGCCAATATTATATAACTTTCATATACTTTTGGCAACTTTTTATACTACTTTTGGGGACTAACATATTGATCCAGTGCCCAGTGCTAGTTCCTAATTGTTGCATGTTTTATGTTTCACAGAAAACCCATATCAAACGGAATCCAAACGGGATAAAAACGAACGAAGAATATTTTTGGAATATTTGGAGAATATGGGAAGAAAAACAACGCGAGCCGGTGCTCGAGGGAGGCACGGGGCAGGGGGGCGCGCCCCACCCCCTGGACGCGCCCCTGACCCTCGTGGGCCCCTCGTAAGGCGGTTAATGCCCTTCTTCGGCTCCAAGAAAGCTAATTTTTAGGAAAAAAAATCTCGGCGAAGGTTTCAGTCCAATCGGAGTTACGGATCTCCATATATATACGAAACAGTGAAAGGACAGCATACCAGAACGCAGAAACAAAGAGAGACAGAGAGAGATCCAATCTTGGAGGGGCTCTCGCCCCTCCCACGCCATGGAGGCCAAGGACTAGAGGGGAAACCCTTCTCCCATCTAGGGAAGAGGTCAAGGAAGAAGAAGAACGGGCCCCCTCTCCCCTTCTCTTCCGGTGGCGCCGGGATGCCGCCGGGGCCATCATCATCACCACAATCTTCACCAACAACTTCACCGCCATCATCACCAACTCTTCCCCCCTCTATGTAGCGGTGTAACCCCTCTTTTACCCGCTGTAATCTATACTTAAACATGGTGCTCAATGCTATATATTATTTCCCAATGATGTATGGCTATCCTATGATGTTTGAGTAGATTCGTTTTGTCCTATGGGTTAATTGATGATTATGATTGGTTTGAGTTGCATGTTTTATTATTGGTGCTGTCCTATGGTGCTCTCCGTGTCGCGCAAGCGTGAGGGATTCCCGCTGTAGGGTTTGCAATATGTTCATGATTTGCTTATGGTGGGTGGCGTGAGTGACAGAAGCATATACCCGAGTAAGTAGGTTGTTTGCGTATGGGATAGAGAGGACTTGATGCTTTAATGCTATGGTTGGGTTTTACCTTAATGATCTTTAGTAGTTGCGGATGCTTGCTAGAGTTCCAATCATATGTGCATATGATCCAAGTATAGAAAGTATGTTAGCTTATGCCTCTCCCTCAAATAAAATTGCAATAATGATTACCGGTCTAGTTATCGATTGCCTAGGGACAAATAACTTTCTCGTAACAAAAATCTCTTTACTAAAACTAACTTAGTTGTGTCTTTATCTAAACAGCCTGAGGGAGTCCTGGATTAGGGGGTGTTCGGGTAGCCGGACTGTACCTTCAGCCGGACTCCTGGACTATGAAGATACAAGATTGAAGACTTCGTCCCGTGTCCGGATGGGACTTTCCTTGGCGTGGAAGGCAAGCTTGGCGATGCGGATATTCAAGATCTCCTACCATTGTAACCGACTCTGTGTAACCCTAACCCTATCCGGTGTCTATATAAACCGGAGGGTGGTAGTCCGTAGGACATCAACTCCATATACAACAATCATACCATAAGCTAGCTTCTAGGGTTTAGCCTCCTTGATCTCGTGGTAGATCTACTCTTGTACTACCCATATCATCAATATTAATCAAGCAGGACGTAGGGTTTTACCTCCATCAAGAGGGCCCGAACCTGGGTAAAACATTGTGTTCCCTGCCTCCTGTTACCATCCGGCCTAGACGCACAGTTCGGGACCCACTACCCGAGATCCGCCGGTTTTGACACCGACATTGGTGCTTTCATTGAGAGTTCCTCTGTGCCATCGCAATCAGGAAGGATGCCTCCTCCCGTCTTTAAAGACGGCACCGTTGCTAAGGGAGCCTTGGCTGTCGGCCAAACTCTCCGGCTAGGTGGTTTCCTCATGACCGCCTATTCGGCTGTTGCGCCGACGGTGACCTCTCGGGTCATCAAAAGCAACCTACACGTCGGCTCGGAGCTCGTCGAGCAGCTAGATCCAATGGAGCTCTCTTCCATAAACGAGCTCTTGGATCGCATCGCCGCCCTTGGGGGTCGCTACGGATTACGACCAGGTTGGGCTTAAACCCGATCTAAGAGAAATTAACTCTCCCCAAGTCACCCACCACGTTGCCGTGGTAGAGGCGCAGTGCGGCGACCCTTCATCTATTTTAAGGACTAGCTACGTCCGAATTCTCGACTCCTCCAAGCCGGATACCCGCGGAGAGGAGGATGTAACTCAAGACCTGAGCTTAGGATCAGGCAACGGGCTAGATTCATTGGACAACATCCAAGAATCCGAACTTCAGAGTTCGGAAACTCTTCGGCCTCCGAATCTTGGATTGGGTGAGGTTTCAGATTCAACGACACCCGCCCACCCGAACATAAGCGATCTCTCCCAAATCAGGCAGAGGCCCGAGGAAACAGTACATCATTACTGGGCCAGATTCCTCCTGGTTATGAACAGGATAAAGGATTGCCGCGAGGGAGACGCAATCTCAATTTTCTACAGTAATTGCACGGACGAGGGAATCCTTAACGCCGTAAGTCGTCGTGATATTACACGCTTCGCTGACTTGGCATCCATAGTACAAAAATACTGTGCGATGGAAAGCGCCTAGAAAACCGAAACAAAATTTTGGGATAATCCGGCCTTGAATAGTAATCCCGTCCGAACTAAGAGGGTGCATCATCATAGGACACCCGGGATAAACACCAAAAAGCCAAAACCCTCTACAGGGCATGGAACCGTACTGGAAAGGTGGCTTGATGGACCCTGTAGAATCCACAGTACAGAGGACGCCACACCAACTCACAGCCTTAGAGCATGTTGGATACTCCGGCAGGTGGCCAAAATTGGCGAGGACCTCTTAATTCTGGAGGCCGCAGAAAGCCAGCCCGAGGACACCAGTACCGTTCTCACAGTCTTCGAGACTTTCGCATCAAACAGTATGCAAAAAAGAACACTCCGCAGCCTCGCCGAAGTCTATCAAGTTGCAACAATAAATCCATGGAGCGACACTGCTTTACCTTCAACGCAAGTGATGAACCTAGATTCCGAACAGCCCGAGCACCAGCCGCATTGGTCCTGAGTCCCATAGTGGACGGCTTTCGCCTCACCAAGGTGCTCATGGATGGAGGCAGCGGACTGAACCTCATTTATGAGGAAACCCTTCAAAAAATGGAAATAGACTGGAACCGCATCGAGCGAAGCAGCACAACCTTTAGAGGAATAATCCACAGTCGGGAAGTGCGCTGCACAGGAAAAATCACACTAGATGTGGTGTTCGGCACGCCGGATAATTACAGGTCCGAACAAGTCACGTTTTAGGTGGCCCCGTTCAAAAGCGGATATCACGCTTTACTGGGACGGGAAGCATTCTCAATCTTCCAAGCAATACCCCATTACGGGTACATGAAGCTTAAGATGCCCGGGCCAAACGGAATTATCACTCTAGCTAGTGATCCGGACGTAGCATTCCGCGCCGAAAACAAGACGGCCGCATTAGCCCTTGAGGCACTATCTGAAGCCTTAGCGGCCGAGGAACTGACTGCGCTGCGCTCCACAGTTAACAGGGATGATGTGATACTCAATAAGAGATCCAAATCCACATCCTTCAAGCCAGCTGACGAAATAGTCAAATTCCAGGTCCATCCAACGGACCCCAATAAAACAGCTTCCATCGGGGCACGACTGAACCCTGATGTAGATGCCGCACTGCAAGAGTTCCTACGAGAGAACTGGGACATTTTCGCCTGACACCCTTCAGACATGCCAGGGATCCCACGCAGGCTGGCCGAACACAGCTTAAATATCCTAAAAGGATTCAAACCTGTCAAACAAGCCCTTCGGCGTTTTTCCGAACCCAAGAGATAAGCTATGGGAGAGGAGCTAGCCAAGCTATTGGAGGCCGGATTCATTAGAGACATAAAACATCCGGACTGGCTAGCAAACTTGGTGATGGTACCAAAGAAGGACAAATCCTGGCGCCTGTGTGTCGATTTTAAAGACCTCAACAAGGCTTGCCCAAAGGATCCCTTCCCCCTCCCCCGTATCGATCAAATTATCGATGCCACCGCAGGACACGACTCGTTGTGTTTCCTCGACGCATACTCCGGATACCATCAAATCAAGATGGCAGAATCAGACCAAGCCGCAACAGCATTCATCACACCATACGGCCCATTCTGCTTCAACACAATGCCCTTTGGGCTGAAAAACGCCGGCGCAACATATCAGCGCATGATCCAGACATGTCTGGCAAATCAGATCGGCAAAACAGTGGAGGCGTATGTTGATGATGTGGTCGTCAAATCAAGACATGTCGAATCTCTAGTAGACGACTTAAGGCTTACATTCGATAACCTCCGAAAATATGACATCAAGCTCAACCCGGAAAAATGCGTCTTCGGCGTTCCAGCCGGAAAGCTCTTGGGCTTCATTGTATCCGGTAGAGGAATTGAAGCAAATCCAGCCAAGATCTGAGCTTTGTCACAATTGGATATCCCAAAGGACCTCAAAAAAATACAAAAATTAACCGTATGCATGGCGGCTTTAAGCCGCTTCATCTCCCGCTTGGGAGAAAAGGCACTACCCCTCTATCGCCTCCTTCGGCGCACCGAACACTTCGAGTGGACGGAGGCCGCCACGGCCTGACTTGATGAAATAAAAGCCATATTGGCAACAAACCCAGTCCTGGCCGCGCCGAACACCAGCGAACCAATGTTATTGTACATTGCAGCAACACATCAAGTTGTCAGCACAGTGCTCGTTGTCGAGCGGGAAACGGATGGACAAAAATTCCCCCTTCAAAGGCCGGTCTACTACGTATCCACTATCCTCACTCCATGCAAATCACGGTACCCGCATTATCAAAAGATTGCATATGCGGTATTCATGGCATCCCGGAAGCTACGACACTACTTTCAAGAGTGTTCCATAACAGTAGCCTCGGAAGTACCACTCAACGATATTATCAAGAACCGCGACGCAACGGGCCAGATTGCAAAATGGGCCATCGAGCTGCTCCCGTTCGATATAACCTATAAGCCACGGCGAGCTATTAAATCACAAGTTTTGGCCGACTTCATCGCAGAATGGACGGAGGCCAAGCTCCCTAAAGAGTACGACACATATTCAAACTGGATTATGCATTTCGACGGCTCCAAAATGTTGGCCGGACTGGGGGCTGGCGTCGTCCTGACGTCCCCCACAGGAGACACAGTCCAATATGTGCTCCAAATCATGTACATGGATTCCAACAATGCAGCCGAATATGAGGCCCTCCTACATGGTCTCTGGATAGCAGTATCCATGGGTATCCAGCGCCTAGAGGTATGCGGGGATTCAAACCTCGCGATATCCCAAATAAATGGAGACTTCGACGCCAAGGACCCAAAAATGGCAGCTTACCGCAACACTGTCTTAAAAATGTCAGCTCGGTTTGAAGGGCTGGAGTTTCACCATATAGCCCGAGAAAACAATCAAGCAGCGGACGTCCTGGCACGCATCGGAGCAAAACGCGATGCAGTCCCCCCAACATCTTTTTGGAAAGATTGTTCAAGCCAATCATAGAATGGGAGGGGGAAGCCGCAAATAACAGCCCGGACCCAGCCGCACCACTCGACGCCGAACAATCTGACACAATTGGAGGCTCTGCCAATGAAATTACACCTTCAGCCCACGTAATAATGGCGGTCATCGCCCCGTGGACAGAACCATTCCTAGCCTACCTTACTAGGCAGGAACTCCCGGAGGACCAAAACGAGGCCCGTTGCATAGTGCGGCGATCTAAAGCCTATAGAGTCCATGAGGGAGAGCTTTATAAGAAAAGCACTACCGGAGTCCTTCAAAGGTGCATCTCCGAAGAGGAAGGGCGGAACCTTCTGGCTGAAATTCATGCCGGACTCGGTGGTCACCACGCCGCTGCTCGGTCCCTTGTTAGCAAGGCTTTCCGTGCAGGATTTTATTGGCCGACGGCCCGGGCAGACGCTCAGGACCTAGTCCAACGATGCGCTGGTTGCCAACTTTTTGCCAACCAAAGCCATATGCCACCCACCACAGTCCAAACTATACCCATCACCTGGCCTTTTGCGGTCTGGGGGCTTGACATGGTCGGACCCCTTAAAGGTGTGACCGATAGGAAAAAATACTTACTGGTCATGGTGGATAAATTCACCAAATGGATAGAAGCCAAGCTTGTTAAAACGGCCGAATCCGGACCTGTGATAGACTTCATATCCGGGGTTGTACACCGTTATGGCGTCCCCCACAGCATCATAACCGATAACGGTACAAACTTTACCACCGACGAGGTAAAACTCTGGTGCAAAAACATGGGCATCAAGCTCGATTATGCTTCCGTCTATCACCCACAAACCAACGGCCAGGTCGAATGTGCAAATGGTCTTATCATGAGCGGCATTAAACCCAGACTGGTGCGGTCCCTCAAGGAATCTAACACGCACTGGGTAGAGGAGCTTGACTCCGTGCTATGGGGGCTGCGGACCACGCCAAATCGCACCACCGGATACACACCATTTTTTATAGTGTACGGCACAGAGGCAGTTCTGCCCTGTGACATAATTCATGACTCACCTAGAGTGCGCATGTACGAAGAAAGAGAAGCCGAGCTTGATCGGCAGGACAACTTGGACGCCCTGGAGGAGGAGCGTGACGTGGCAAAAGCCTGTTCCGCATTTTATCAATAGCAGGCCCGAAGATATCAAAGTAGAGAAGTACGGGCCAAAAATTACAATGTTGGCGAACTAGTTCTATGCCTGCCGGATAAGAAAAAGGACAAACTCAAGCCCAAGTGCGAAGGCCCATTCATAATCGACCAAGTCCTGACTGGCGGGGCGTACCGCCTGCGAGATGCGTCGGATAACCGACTCGAGCCGAACCCGTGGAACGCCACCCGTCTCCGAAGATTCTATGCCTAGCGCCGGACTCTGTGTTCGTCTCCTTCCTCTGTCCATTTTTTGCATTTTTCTGTCTTACATTTCTCTCCTTCCCCTCTTTTCTTTTATAGCCCTTAAAGGCTCATCTAGTGACGCGCCACTCGCGCTCATTAAACCTGGGGGCTTCTTTAACAGAAGCTTATTTATATGGGCTTCACGCCCAACACATGCGTCAAACTTCCGCATGTACCTTTTTCTTCACCATTATATGCATCGATATGACTTAAGTTTTGGCCAAGCTGGGTTGCTTGGCTCCTGTGCTTACCCCTACGTTCCCGATTGTTCGGCTAGGCGGTAAAGGGAGCACCTCTGCAATTGTTACTGCCGGGTCAGCCGGATGTGTACCTCAGACTGGGTGAAGCCGAAAGCTAGCGTTCTTAAGGGAATATTTGGTCGGTGAGATAAAAGATGATCTTTTTACTCATTTTATGCGCCCCCAGATGCTTTTTCTGCGTCTTTTTACGCAGTCCGGACATGCACTTTAGGGCATGCCTCCCAGCGAAAGGAACCCCTAACGGAACTATTCTCTCTGGAAGATGTTTCTTACTAACCATGTAATATAACATAACTAGTTGGGCATTTGTCTGATAAAGCACTAATGACCCCTACGCCTGGTCTCCACGCATACCACGGTTCTTATATAACCGCTATGGTATTCGGACACACTCCGGACCGTCAGGTCCCGAGGTTGAAGCGAAAAGGTCGGCAACGACAAACGATCTACAATCCGGCTAGAAGGCATTACACATGTCAATTCAAAATTACATAGTCATTCTGACTGATTGTATTCCTCTTCTATACCATCTAACAGGCTATCTAATTTACACTCCTGCTGGGAATACTTCGCGGCCAACTCTACTTGGCCGTATACTAAGCTCAGAGGGATCTCCTTCCCGTCAGGCCCCACTGGTCCGACCTCGGCCATGTGGTTTGGGTCGGACTGGTCCGACCTCGGCCATGTGGTTTGGGTCGGACTTCATAAAACGGGTCTTCACCATGGCCCAGGCTTCCCTAGCGCCTTGTCGGCAGGCTGATATCTTCCACAACCGGAAGCGCCGCCGAGCTCCCTTCAGCTTCTCCACATGCTCTCCAAGGCCCTCGGGCATGGAGTGGGCAGGCCATAAGGCTTGGGCAACACCTCGCATCGCCTGCCGAATTCGCTCGTGCAGTTGCATTAGTTCGGGAAGAAGTTCACCCGTAGAACCAGGCATCTCCTCTGCAGGACGACCTGTGAGCATACCTATAGACATTACTCTGTTAGTCGACTTCCTCGCCGAACTCTTTTTTTTTCAAAGTTCGTTCAAGCACTTACTGAATATGCCGCGTCGAAGCCGCTGATTCTCCCTCGTGGAGTCCGACAGCTGGCCACGAACATCTTTAAGTTCAACGTCCAGCCTGGTGTTGGCATCCTGAAGATCATTCTTCTCTCGCCTCACCTTTGTCAACGTACTCTCACCGGCCTTTAGCCGTCGTAAGAGTTGTTGCTTTTCCGGATCGAGTCCGGCGCCATCTGCAACATGATTTGTCAGATTTGCGCCCACACCGCACAATACTAATATTTCGAAGCGTATCTTACCTGAGGGGGTCTCTTTGGGCTCCCCTGCTACAGCTAGTGCGGCCTGTAATTGGGCCTTGCACTTTTCCAGCTCCTGGGACAGTACGGTATTCTTCTCTGTAAGAACCTGCTTATTAAATGATCCTTAAATCAGTTGCTCTAACTGTTTCAAGTCTCGGGGGCTACTGGTATATCTATATTTGACCAAAATTTTCTTACCCGTATGTCTTTTACATACTGCTCCGTGGCTCTGGCTAAACCATTTTGAGCGGCACGGAGGTACGCATCTCCCGAATTAAAGGCATCTAAAGCCTCTTGGGAGAAACAAGCGTCGCATAGAACTGTCCGGCGACGCCTGTGGTTCATGGCACTCTCCACTTCAGAATTTGTGGCAGACAGCCTGTTCGCATCCTCTGTCGGAGGAGCGTCCGGTGCGCGTCTTGTGCTCGCCTCCGCTTCCTGGCCATACGTTGGAGCCTGGCTGGTGGGGGCGCGATTGGCAACCTCTCTGGATGTAGTCCGGCGAGGTCTCTTCGTTCTGAAGATAGCACGAACGTTAATATGCCCTGACAGAATAACACCAGGGAAACAGAGGGTGCGCTATACCTTTGCACCGGCATCTCAGTCCGGATTGCATTCCTTTTTGCCCCACGGGGTCCTGCGGCCCCTCGTTGGCTAGCCGCCGCAGGTTCGGCCTCCTGCCTCGGAAATCTCCCCTGCAAAACACGGTTGTCGTCAGAAACACCGGAATACGTGAGAGTGGAATCTCTCTCAAGGGAATGAGACTCCGGTTTCTGTCACCTGGGAGGCCGGGATTAACCCTAGGTAATCAGCCGTGATGGCTACCAAGGTATTGTCCTTGCTTAGCTGATGGAACACCCCGTCGATAAGCTCCACCGATATGTCCGGGTCCTCTTCGGAGTCCGGATCGAGGGACCGTTCTGGGTCCTCGGGCTGTGGAGGGCGGTTGTTTATATCCTTTACCTCCTGTCACAGTCCCTGCACTGAAGTCGTTAGACTACATATCTAACCGTGGGAGTATAAAACAGACGGGCAAGCGCAATTATTCACTTACCCAACTTGGAGGATCGTACATAGTAAATCCGGCCTGCGGATTGACGCGGAGTAATTCCTCCTTTTCTCCCTTTTACAAAGAGGATAAGATCCTTACTAGGGCGGCAGCTGAGGCCGACCCCTTATGACCGTAACGGGTGGCGTCATCCTCCCCGTTGAAATCCCACATGGGGTGGCCTCTATATTGAAGCGGCTGCACCCCTCACATAATGCATGCGGCCATGACTCCAATCATGGTTAGTCCGGAATGAGCCAACAGTCTTATCCGCCCATCAGGTAAAGGACGTCTCTGTCGCTTTCTTTCTGAGAGCTCCGCGGACGCCAGCTCAAGCGTTTCTTCAATGGGGCACTGTTGAACTCAGGGAGACCGACCCGGATAGGGTCCGGTAGCGGGACATCATCTATGTAAAACCATTCTGAAGGCCAGTCCTCGGACGCCTTCTTTGGGGTTCCGGATAGGTATCCGGTCCCGGCGATGCGCCATACTTCGGCTCCGCCCACTTGGTATATAGACCCCTCTTGAGAACGGGGCACCAGGCAGAATAACCTCTTCCACAGCGCGAAATGAGCCTCAATGCCTAAAAATAGCTCGCAAAGGGCAACGAAACCCGCAATATGTAATACGGAGGCGGGCGTGAGATTGTGCAGCTGGAGGCCGTAGAACTCCAGAAGCCCGCGGAGAAATGGATGAATTGGAAACCCCAGTCCCCTTATTAGATAGGGGACGAGGCACACCCGCTCTCCTTTAGAAGGATTGGGGGTGCTCTCCGCTTGTTTTCCGCCATTATAGGTGGCGAGACCAGCTCGGACCGGGACCATGTATGCCTGAGGGAGAAATCCCTTGGCCTGAAGCGACACTAACTCGCTATGCGGGATGGTGCAACTCTCCCAGTCCCCGGGTTTGGGACCGGAGGGGCGAGGGGAGGAGCTGTGACGGCTGGTCATGTTGGAATGGACCTTTGCAGGAAGCGCTCGGATGATAACTCGCGGAGAGGAGAATATGTGGTTTGGACCTAAATCCCCATCCCGTTAAATAGGCGGCTCGTTTATACGGCTAGGGGCGTGGATGTAAAAACGCCCTGGCTTTTCGCATTCGTTTGACATGTGGAAGACGGCCATTATTGGGCGTGGGAGTCGAGGAGCGCTACATTACAAAAATCAGACATTATTCCTACAGGTACACAGGATTTGGAGAAGAACCCGCCTTGCAATGCCGAACAATCTGCGCGCCGGACTCATCGTCATTGAAGCCTAGTTCGGGGGCTACTGAGGGAGTCCTGGATTAGGGGGTGTTCGGGTAGCCGGACTATACCTTCAGCCGGACTCCTGGACTATGAAGATACAAGATTGAAGACTTCGTCCCGTGTCCGGATGGGACTTTCCTTGGCGTGGAAGGCAAGCTTGGCGATGCGGATATTCAAGATCTCCTACCATTGTAACCGACTCTGTGTAACCCTAACCCTATCCGGTGTCTATATAAACCGGAGGGTGGTAGTCCGTAGGACATCAACTCCATATACAACAATCATACCATAGGCTAGCTTTTAGGGTTTAGCCTCCTTGATCTCGTGGTAGATCTACTCTTGTACTACCCATATCATCAATATTAATCAAGCAGGACGTAGGGTTTTACCTCCATCGAGAGGGCCCGAACCTGGGTAAAACATCGTGTTCCCTGCCTCCTGTTACCATCCGGCCTAGACGCACAGTTCGGGACCCACTACCCGAGATCCGCCGGTTTTGACACCGACACAACCCCTACTTTTTATTTACATGCTCTTTATTACCTTGCAAACCTATCCAACATCACCTACAAAGTACTTCTAGTTTCATATTTGTTCTAGGTGAAGCGAACGTTAAGCGTGCGTAGAGTTGTATTGGTGGTCGATAGAACTTGAGGGAATATTTGTTCTACCTTTAGCTCCTCGTTGGGTTCAACACTCTTACTTATCGAAAACGGTTGCGATCCCCTACACTTGTGGGTTATCAAGACCTTTTTATGGCGCCGTTGCCGGGGAGCAATAGGATGGGGTGAATATACTCGTGTGTGCTTGTTTGCTTTATCACTAAGTAATTTTTATTTCCTATTCTAAGTTGATCTCTATCTTTAGTTATGGATATGGAACACGAAATACCAAAAAAATTAGGTGTACCTGCTACTCATGGAGATGGGGAACCTCCTAAAACCCTCGATGCTCATTATATGAAAGATATCATTTACTACTTTGATAATCCTGAGAAAACTCCATTCAATTATATAATGGGAGACACGTTGGATCAACGTGAATACTTTAGGGATTATCACTTGACACAAAAAGGGAAAATATTATGGGATCAAATTCATATGTTGCATTGGTATGCTCGTCAACTTTGCTTGAGATATGACTATACTTGTTGATCTAGGGTGAAGGCTCCACACCTTCCCTTTCATGCTTTTATGCCTAGATATGGATTGCCTACCAAAGATGGCAATACCTAGATATATCCTCGCTTTTATGCCTAACTAGGGGCGTTAAACGATAGCGCTTGTTGGGAGGCAACCCAATTTTATTTTTATCCCTTGCTTTTTGCTCCTGCTTAGTTGTAAATAAATTATTTAGCCTCTGTTTTGGTGTTGTTTTTTGTGTTTAATTAGTGTTTGTGCCAAGTAGAACCGTTGGGAAGACTTGGGGAAAGTCTTGTTGAACTTGCTGTAAAAAACAGAAACTTTAGCGCTCACGAGAACTGCTGTCATTTTTATTTGAAGAGTGATATTTAGTTAATTCTTTTTGCAGATGATTAATATATAAATTCCTCACGTGCAGAAATTTATTTTAGAATTTTTGGGGTTACAGATCTTGTGCTAGCTACAGATTACTACAGACTGTTCTGTTTTTGACAGATTCTGTTTTTCGTGTGTTGTTTGCTTATTTTGATGAATCTATGGCTAGTAAAATAGTTTATAATCCATAGATAAGTTGGAATAAAGTAGGCTTAACACCAATATAAATAAAGAATGAGTTCATTACAGTACCTTGAAGTGGTCTTTTGTTTTCTTTCGCTAACGGAGCTCACGAGTTTTCTATTTTGAGTTTTGTGTTGTGAAGTTTTCAAGTTTTGGGTGAATTCTTTTGATGGATCATGGAACAAGGAGTGGAAAGAGCCTAAGCTTGGGGATGCCCATGGCACCCCCAAGATAATCCAAGGACACCAAAAAGTCAAAGCTTGGGGATGCCCCGGAATTCATGATATGTGTTTTGCTTGGAGCGTCTTGTATTATTTGTGTCTTTGTGTCTTAGTATTCCACAATCATCCTTGCTGTACACACCTTTTGAGAGAGCCATACATGAATTAAAATTTGATAGAATACTCTATGTGCTTCACTTATATCTTTTGAGCTAAGTAGTTTTGCTCTATGTGCTTCACTTATATCTTTTGAGCTAAGTAGTTTTGCTCTATGTGCTTCACTTACATCTTTTGAGCTAAGTAGTTTTGCTCTATGCGCTTCACTTATATCTTTTTAGTGTTATAATTTTGCTCTATGTGCTTCACTTAGATCTTTTAGAGCACGGTGCTGGATTTGTTTTAAAGAAACTATTGATCTCTCATGCTTCACTTAAATTATTTTGAGAGTATCTTAATAGCATGGTAATTTGCTTAATAATAATATGCTTGGTATTCAAGATTTGTGAAACTTTCTTTTGAGTGTGTTGAATACTAAGAAAAGATTGAAGCATGATAATTGTTTTGAGATATGGAGGTGATAATATTAAAGTCATGCTAGTTGAGTAGTTGTGAATTTAAAGAATACTTGTGTTAAGGTTTGTGATTCCCGTAGCATGCACGTATGGTGAACCATTATGTTACAAAGTCGGAGCATGATTTGTTTATTGATTTCTTCCTTATGAGTGGCGGTCGGGGACGAGTGATGGTCTTTTCCTACCAATCTATCCCCCTAGGAGCATGCGCGTAATACTTTGCTTTGATAACTTCTAGATTTTTGCAATAAGTATATGAGTTCTTTATGACTAATGTCGGTGTACAAAAAGAGGGGTACACTTTTTGTACCCCTATAACTATGCACGGGCAGTCTGAGCCACAGGCACCACCACAATGAGCAAGGCAAGGGAGGTGAGCCAAGGTAAGGCCGAAGCTCAGGAGAAGCAGAACGACGCCAAGACCAAGACCACAAAGAGCAAAGGGGACGAAGCGGACCCCTCCCCCGGCAAGATCCTTGCCGTGGCAACTTGCCCCACACCTACGGAGTGAGTCACCCTTGAGTCCACTGGCCCCATGGGGCAAGGATTCGGGAGACATCCCCGTGGTGGCATGCAGATCTTTATGAAGACATTCGAGATCAGATACACCCTTCAGAAGATGATGATCCTTGGCGGGATCCTAGCCAAGGAGGACCACAAGGCCCCCAGCAAGAGCCTTGCCGGGGATGACAGCAGGCGCCACGGCAAGACCCTTGCCGGGGCCCCGGCAAGGCCCTTGCCAAGAAAACCCGTTGGGCCACCATCAGGCCCACGCCAGTCAAACCTCCACCGCCGTTCGCATGTAGCTGCCAACCCAACCAGCTGGGCAGGCACCTGCGTGGCGGCATGCAGATCTTCGTGGAGACCCACCACTGCGCCACCTCAGCTGCCTGCCTGCCTACATGGCACCGCGGGCGCCGCTGGCCAGGGCGCGTGTCGACGCAAGAGGGAGCGGCGATGGACGAGACAGGGCTCTCCCCCATCCCCGATAAAGCAAGGACACCTGGGCAAGACGCATTAAAAGCGCCTTGTCATGTAATGCGAGGGATAACCTCACATCACTGTTCCCTTTCCACCTCCTGGTGCTACAGTGGCAACCCCTTTCCTATAAAAGGAGGCCCGAGGCGACCAGGAGGGGGATTCGGCTTTTTGGAGCTCCTCACGCCCCATAGCTAGCTCAAGAAAACAGATATACAATCCACCAAAGCAGGAGTAGGGTTTTACGCATCCTCGCGGCCCGAACCTGGATAAACGAACCGTGTGCTATCTGTTTGATCCACTCTTCTCACGACCCCGCGCCCCGCAACCGTAGTAGGGATTCTTGTGATCCCATAGGTGTCGTTCCCACCGACATCTTTGGCGCGCCAGGTAGGGGGGCGCAATTGTGAGAATCGGCTCTAGCAGTTAGCCCGGCACTCTATCATATTCGTGACCCTTGAAGAAGAAAGGAGGCTAGAAGATCGACACTCGAGCGATCGCAAATAGAAGCTAAGTTGCACTGAACCCTTATTTGTGCTACCCTTCTTATTTGAGGTTATTCCCCCCGGAGATATTTGCTTTGTATGAGAAACCTGCATGCTAGGGGGCTCTCCCACGATCGGCAACGCCCTTGCCCTGTTTTGAGTCCGCTCAATAGCTCAAGCGGCTGCGTCGAGAATGGCAGAGTAGCCTTCCGCGATCTGCAACGCCCCCGATTCTGACTCGAGTCAAGCTCGACAGTTCGAGCGGCTGCGTTCAGAACGGAAAGGTGGCTCGTCCGGCAGCACGCGTACCCGGCTGGCCGTGGGGATCCGTCCCCAAAACGCCGCTATTGGCTTCCACGCCGGCAAGCCTTCCCGATCGATGTAGGGCACGCATACAAAGAGGAATCGAACGGGGAAATAACATGCATGAAAATTAAGAGTACTTCAAAGTTATATTACATCACATCATAGCTGCGGTTCTAACTAAAGATAAAATTTGTCTTGGTCGGGAACCCGCAGCGGCAAAGAAGAACGGGATGCCTAATCCCGGCGCAGGCCTTCCACCCTCTTGATTTCGTCGATGCAGTCGGTGATGGGCTTGATGCGCTCCTTGAGCGCCGTGAGGTCAGCACCATCCGGCAAGCTCTTCATCGCGGCCGCGAAGTCAAGATCAGGATTCCAGTACGCCGTCTTGGTGAGGACCTTGGTCACGACCCTCCGGCAGAGTCGTCGGGCCTCCTCGGCCAGCGTGGCCGCCCTGTTGGAGTGAAGATACGCCAAGGCTCTGAGGACGCCCTCGAAGAACAGGGTCAACTTGGTGTTGACGTCCCGCTGTGCTCAAGGGCATACCTCACGTGTGGCATCCCCATGGTGGCCAACTGCGAGGTGACCCTGCCGGCGACCTCCTCCAGGCGGCTGATCCATCTGTTCTTGCCCGCCACATAATCCTGGTGGGAGGCGGACTCGTTCGCCCGCAGCTGCTTCTCCTCCTCCAAGCTCCTGGTCAAGGTCTCCTCCCGAGCTCTGCTCTCCGACAGCATCTTCTCGAGATCCTCCAGCTTCAGCTTGAGGTCTTTGACGGAGTTTTGCGCTTCGGAGAGCTCCCCCAGCCCTGCTGATGACCGCTCCTTGCGCCTCCACCAAGGCGCTGTTGAGCCTGTTCTTCTCGTTGGACAGCTTGAGGGCCTGCTCCTTCAGCTCGTCCTGCGCCACCTCCAACTCCCTTACCTCGCCGGCATGGGCCAGAGCCTGGGCATCGAGTGCCTCCTTGTGCCTCTGCTCCAGCTCGCGAGTCCACCGCGCGACAAGGGCCTCGATCTCCTCATCCTTGCCACGGAGCGCTGCGGCAAGCTTCGCCTCACACGCGGCGAGGTCCTCTTCCTGGGAATTCAAGATGGCTTGATGCTGGTTCCGGGCGGCCTCGGCTGCGGCAGCCAAGTTCGCCGCCTTTTCATGGGCCTTCTCGATGTCGGCCATCTTCATGGTGAGCTTCACATCGCGCTCGCCAATTTCTCCTGGAAGGCCCTCTGCTCCTCGCGAGCTTGGTGGAACCAGGTCTGTGTCTCGGCAACGCGCGCCTTGAAGTCCACCTCCGCGTTGTCCACCGTTCCCATCCTGGACTTGACCTTGTCCAGGCGAGCACGGTAGAGCACTTGGAGCTTCCGGAAGTTGGCTCCCATGGCACGGAAAAGCTACTCTTCTGGAGAACCGTCGCCACCAATGCCCGGCTCATCAACCACCTCAAGCCCGGTGGCGGCAAGCACCTCGCCGTCAAAAACTTCCTCTTCGGCGGGCGCCCGGCTTGACGCCCCTGGGAGGTGGACGAAGAGATCGTCGCCCACCTTCAGATACCTGCCGGGGCCCGAGGTTGAGGAGGAGGGAGGCTGGTCACCCACCACCTCTTCCTCGGCGAAGGCCTTGCCGGCCCCACCGGCAGGTCCACCGCTGGTGCCCTCGGTAGAAGCCTCGCCGGTCGCCTTGGCGGCCCCCGCCGCGGTGTCCTCGGCAGCATCCTTGGCGGCCTCCTCAGCAATGTTCCCAGCAACGGTATCCACGTCCTCCATACTTGTTGAAGGAGGGCCTGAGCAGCAACGGGAGCAATGAAGCCAAGAAAAGAATAAGGGAAAAACAGAGACGAAGGACAGGCGACTCACCAGTGCCAGGCTGTGAAGCAGAAGTCCCCTCTCCGCCAGCATTTGGCGCCGTGGCAGAGCCACCAGCGCCCAAGTTCCCCTCTTCCTCCATGGGTGTGGGCTCCGTGCCTGATGCCCTTGCCGGGGACGCCCCTCGCGGCGGCATAGTCGATGGGGGTGGTCTGTTAAGAGTAGCCCTCTGTGGCTCCTCCTGCTGCCGCTCCCCTCCTGCAAACCCGGCAAGGTCAGCGTCATGGCATTGAGCACCTACCACATGTCGAGTAAGAAGAGGGTGACGAACTTACGCTGGGGGCTGCGCCGGGGGCTGCTGTCCGGGCTGCTGTCCGGGCTGCTCAGCACTAGCAGTGGTGTCTTTGAAGCCCCAGCCGGGGGCTGGCTGCTCACCGAGGTCCTCGCCCTCTTCGCCCTCTGGGCCAACGTCTCTGTCTCCCTACGGAAGAAAAAATGGATCAACACAAGCGACCCAATTCAAGGAAATGGAAATGACAGTAAGGAACAGAGAACTTACACGTCATCCGTCTCCTCCTCTTCCACCAGTTTCCTTTTCCTCTCCGGGCTGAGAGGCCCGAGATCAAAAGGGAGCTCCACATCATCATCCGAGTCGACGCATGCCGGAGGAGGCGAAGGAGGCGGCGGGGTTTGTGCGCGCCCGGATGAGGAAGGGGTTGTTGTCTTCTTCTTCTCAGCGGCCTTCATCAGCCTCTTGGCTGCCGTGGCCCTCGTGTGGCGCCCAGACCCCTCCAGGGTCAATTGAGGCCGCGCATCCCTGCCGGGCCGAGCCAGCTCACCGGAGCCAGCCCTCCGCGGGATTCGCCCTCTTCCCTTGGTTGGCGTCGAGCCCGCCACCGTGTCCTCCTCCTCCCCCGATGACTCGTCGGCCGCGTCTTCGACGAGCGGAGATCCAGTGATGGCGCTGCTGACCTCCCCGGAGGCCGCCGCCCACCGGGAGAGCTCCTCTTCCTCCGCCGCCATTGCGGCCATGTCCTCCACGCCCCCGGCGCTGCCAGCCTCCATGGCAAGCTGTGCCTCCCTCGCCCTAGTGGCGATGTAATCCAGCTCTGCCTGGGTGGTTCCATGATAAGCCACCGCTCGTTGTTGGCATTGACGTACGCCTCGATCAGGGTGTCGAAGAATTGCTGCACATCCTCGACCCTCGGCTCCTTCTAGCTCAGGACAGGGCCGTGCGCATTACAGTCCGGCATCATGGCGATGATCTTGGACCGACGCGAATTGTTGCACAACGGGACCACCCCCGCTGGCAGCTTGAAAAATGGCCCCTTGAGGGCCTTGCCAACCTTTGCGGCAGCCCTCACGGCCTTGCCGGTCCGCTCGACCTCGCCATCGTGACACACATCAAGCTGGAAAAGCCGCTGGCAGAAGTGGGCATGCGCCAGCACTGTGAAGTTGTGATCGAGGCCGGGGCGGAGTCGCATAATGTTAGCCGGGTTCGTGAAGAGCCAAGCTGGCCTCCCCTTGCTGTGCAACGGGGCGATCCGGCGGCGGATGAAGTCCGCCCCGATCATCTCAAGGGTGAGTCCTGCCTGGGTGAGCCGGAGAATCCTGGTGGTGGCGACGGCGAGCCTCCCATCGGCGACGTCGACATCGCTTCAATCGCTGCCGCGGACCAGCGGCGCTCGGCGGACCTTGCAGAATTCCGGTGGGTTTTCATCTTCAATCCAGCACCACCGGCCACGCCATTCCTCCCACCTCTCCTTCACGGCACCATCCGGGTACACCCCCTTGGATCTTGGGATCCAGGTGACGCAACTGGAGACGGCTCCTCCCGGCTGGATTCGAGGGAAGAAGTAACGGCGGAAGAGCGCCGTGTTGGGCTGCACCCCGGCAAAGCCTTCACAAAGATGTGTGAAGAAAGCCATGCACGCCACTGCATTCGGAGTAAAATCCAAGAGGCAAAATCCGAAGGTACGCATAACGTCGCAGAAGAAATCGGAGAAAGGAGGGCATAACTCGCAAGAAAAGTAATCAACGAAGAAGGGGTACCGATTTGAGGCAGGATCATCGCAAGCGGCAGGAATGATGCGCGTCGCCGGGTGTCCCGAACCCTCTCCCCCCGTCTTCACTCCCCATAGGGGCTTGAAGGAGGCCCGGAGCTCTTGAACATCAACCGTCGAGGGGAAGAAGAAGGCGGACTTCGTCCGGTCCCCCGACAGCGCGCTCTCCATGATATAGCGAGTCTCATATATTGTGCTTCAAAGTAGCACCATGTTCTTCATATAGAGAGTCTCATATGTTGTCACTTTCATATACTAGTGGGAATTTTTCATTATAGAACTTGGCTTGTATATTCCAATAATGGGCTTCCTCAAATTGCCCTAGGTCTTCGTGAGCAAGTAAATTGGATACACCCCCACTTAGTTTCTTGTTGAGCTTTCATACATTTATAGCTCTAGTGCATCCGTTGCATGCCAATCCCTACTCACTCAGATTGATATCTATTGATGGGCATCTCCATAGCCCGTTAATACACCTAGTTGATGTGAGACCATCTTCCCCTTTTTGTCTTCTCCACAACCACCATTCTATTCCACCTATAGTGCTATATCCATGGCTCACGCTCATGTATTGCGTGAAGATTGAAAAAGTTTTGAAAAAGTTAGAGTATGAAACAATTGCTTGGCTTGTCATCGGGGTTGTGCATGATTTAAATACTTTGTGTGGTGAAGATGGATCATAGCCAGACTATATGATTTTGTAGGGATAACTTTCTTTGGCCATGTTATTTTGAGAAGACATAATTGCTTTGTTAGTATGCTTGAAGTATTATTATTTTTATGTCAATATAAACTTTTGTCTTGAATCTTTCTAATCTGAATATTCATACCACAATTAAGAAGATTTGCATTGAAATTATGCCAAATAGCACTCCGCGTCAAAAATTCTCTTTTTATCATTTACCTACTCGAGGACGAGCATGAATTAAGCTTGGGGATGCCTGATACGTCTCCAACGTATCTATAATTTTTGATTGCTCCATGCTATATTATCTACTGTTTTGGACTGTATTGGGCTTTATTTTCCACTTTTATATTATTTTTGGGACTAACCTATTAACCGGAGGCCCAGCCCAGAATTGCTGTTTTTTTGCCTATTTCAGTGTTTCGAAGAAACGGAATATCAAACGGAGTCCAAACGGAATAAAATCTTAACGTGATTTTCTCACCGAACGTGATCCAGGAGACTTGGACCCTGCTCCAAGGAACAAAAGAGGTGGTCACGAGGGTGGGGGGAGCGCCCCCCTAGGGGCGCCCCCTGCCTCGTGGGCCCCTTGTTGCTCCTACGGCGTACTTCTTCCTCCGATATATACACACGTACCCCCAAACAATCAGAACAGGAGCCAAAAACCTAATTCCACCACCGCAACTTTCTGTATCCATGAGATCCCATCTTGGGGCCTCTTCTGGAGCTCCGCCGGAAGAGGGCCGTCATCACGGAGGGCTTCTACATCATCATGGCCTCTCTGATGAAGTGTGAGTAGTTTACCTCAGACCTTCGGGTCCATAGTTAGTAGCTAGATGGCTTCTTCTCTCTCTTTGAATCTCAATATGAAGTTCTCCCCCTCTCTTGTGGAGATCTATTCGATGTAATCTTCTTTTTGCGGTGTGTTTGTTGAGACCGATGAATTGTGGGTTTATGATCAAGTCTATCTATGAATAATATTTGAATCTTCTCTGAATTCGTTTATGTATGATTGGTTATCTTTGCAAGTCTCTTCGAATTATCCGTTTGGTTTGGCCAACTGGATTGGTAGTTCTTGCCATGGGAGAAGTGCTTAGCTTTGGGTTCGATCTTGCGGTGTCCTTACCCAGTGACAGAAGGGGCAGCAAGGCACGTATTGTATCGCTGCCATCGAGGATAATAAGATGGGGTTTATTTCATATTGCATGAATTTATCTCTCTACATCATGTCATCTTGCTTAAGGCATTATTCTGTTTTTAACTTAATACTCTAGATGCATGCTGGATAGCAGTCGATGAGTGGAGTAATAGTAGTAGATGCAGAATCGTTTCGATCTACTTGTCACAAACGTGATGCCTATATACATGATCATGCCTAGATATTCTCATAACTATGCTCAATTCTGTCAATTGCTCAACAGTAATTTGTTCACCCACCGTAGAATACTTATGCTCTTGAGAGAAGCCACTAGTGAAACCTATGGCCCCCGGGTCTATTCTCATCATATCAATCTCCATCACTTTAATCTTGCTTTTCTTTTTTTACTTTGCCTTTACTTTTTACTTTGCATCTTTATACCAAAAATATTATATCTATCAGATCTCACTCTCATAAGTGACTGTGAAGGGCTTGACGACCCCTAATCGTGTTGGTTGCGAGTAGCTATCGCTTTGTGCAGCTACGAGGGACTTGAGCGTGGGCTCCTATTGGATTGATACCTTGGTTCTCAAAAACCAAGGGAAATACTTATGCTACTCTGCTGCATCATCCCTTCCTCTTCAGGGAAAACCAACGCAAGCTCAAGACGTAGCAAGAAGGATTTCTGGCGCCGTTGCCGGGGAGTCTATGCAAAAGGTCAACATACCAAGTACCCATCACAATCCCTATCTCTCGCATTACATTATTTGCCATTTGCCTCTCATTTTCCTCTCCCCCCAATTCACCCTTGCCGTTTTATTCGCCCTCTCTCTCCCTATCCTCCCTCTCTATTTGCCTCTTTTTGCCCGTTTGCTTTTTGTTTGCTCGTGTGTTAGATTGCTTGCTTGTCGTGATGGCTCAAGATAGTACTAAATTGTGTGACCTCACCAATACCAATAATAATTATTTCCTTAGAGCTCCGATTGCTCCTCTTATCGATGCTGAATCTTGTGAAATTAATACTGCTTTGTTGAATCTTGTTATGAAAGATCAATTCACCGGCCTTCCTAGTGAGGATGCTGCTACTCATCTGAATAGCTTCGTTGATTTATGTGATACGCAAAACAAAAAATATGTCAATAATGATGTCGTTAAATTGAAGCTATTTCCTTTTTCTCTTAGAGATCGTGCTAAAGCTTGGTTTTCGTCTTTGCCTAAGAATAGTATTGATTCATGGAACAAGTGCAAAGATGCTTTTATCTCTAAGTATTTTCATCCCGCTAAGATCATCTCTCTTAGAAACGATATTATGAACTTTAAACAACTTGATCATGAACATGTTGCACAAGCTTGGGAGAGAATGAAATTAATGATACATAATTGCCCTACTCATGGTTTGAATTTGTGGATGGTTATACAAAATTTTTATGCCGGATTGAATTTTGCTTCTAGAAATCTTTTAGATTCGGCCGCGGGAGGCACTTTTATGGAAATCACTTTAGGAGATGCTACTAAACTCCTAGATAATATTATGGTTAATTATTCTCAATGGCATACTGAAAGATCTTCTAATAAAAAAGTGCATGCGATAGAAGAAATCAATGTGTTGAGTGGAAAGATGGATGAACTTATGAAATTATTTGCTACTAAGAGTGTTTCTTCTGATCCTAATGATATGACTTTGTCTACTTTGATTGAGAATAATAATGAACCTATGGATGTGAATTTTGTTGGTAGGAATAATTTTGGTAACAACGCTTATAGAGGGAATTTTAATCCTAGGCCATATCCTAGTAATCCTTCTAATAATTATGGTAATTCCTACAACAACTCTTATGGAAATTATAATAAGATCTCCATAGCCCGTTAATACGCCTAGTTGATGTGAGACCATCTTCCCCTTTTTGTCTTCTCCACAACCACCATTCTATTCCACCTATAGTGCTATGTCCATGGCTCACGCTCATGTATTGCGTGAAGATTGAAAAAGTTTTGAAAAAGTTAGAGTATGAAACAATTGCTTGGCTTGTCATCGGGGTTGTGCATGATTTAAATACTTTGTGTGGTGAAGATGGAGCATAGCCAGACTATATGATTTTGTAGGGATAACTTTCTTTGGCCATGTTATTTTGAGAAGACATAATTGCTTTGTTTGTATGCTTGAAGTATTATTATTTTTATGTCAATATAAACTTTTGTCTTGAATCTTTCTAATCTGAATATTCATACCACAATTAAGAAGATTTACATTGAAATTATGCCAAGTAGCACTCCGCATCAAAAATTCTCTTTTTATCATTTACCTACTCGAGGACGAGCAGGAATTAATCTTGGGGATGCCTGATACATCTCCAACGTATCTATAATTTTTGATTGCTCCATGCTATATTATCTACTATTTTGGACTATATTGGGCTTTATTTTCCACTTTTATATTATTTTTGGGACTAACCTATTAACCGGAGGCCCAGCCCAGAATTGCCGTTTTTTTTGCCTATTTCAGTGTTTCGAAGAAACGGAATATCAAACGGAGTCCAAACGGAATAAAATCTTCGGGAACGTGATTTTCTCACCGAACGTGATCCAGGAGACTTGGACCCTGCTCCAAGGAACAAAATAGGTGGTCACGAGGGTGGGGGGCGCCCACCTAGGGCACGCCCCCTACCTCGTGGGCCCCTCGTTGCTCCTCTGGCGTACTTCTTCCTCCTATATATACACACGTACCCCCAAACGATCAGAACAAGAGCCAAAAACCTAATTCCACCACCGCAACTTTCTGTATCCATGAGATCCCATCTTGGGGCCTGTTCCGGAGCTCCGTCGGAAGAGGGTCGTCATCACGGAGGGCTTCTACATCATCATGGCCTCTCCGATGAAGTGTTAGTAGTTTACCTCAGACCTTCGGGTCCATAGTTAGTAGCGAGATGGCTTCTTCTCTCTCTTTGAATCTCAATACAAAGTTCTCCCCCTCTCTTGTGGATATCTATTCGATGTAATCTTCTTTTTGCGGTGTGTTTGTTGAGACCGATGAATTGTGGGTTTATGATCAAGTCTATCTATGAATAATATTTGAATCTTCTCTGAATTTTTTGATGTATGGTTGGTTATCTTTGCAAGTCTCTTCGAATTATCCGTTTGGTTTGGCCAACTAGATTGGTAGTTCTTTCCATGGGAGAAGTGCTTAGCTTTGGGTTCGATCTTGCGGTGTCCTTACCCAGTGACAGAAGGGGCAGCAAGGCACGTATTGTATCACTGCCATCGAGGATAACAAGATGGGGTTTATTTCATATTGCATGAATTTATCTCTCTACATCATGTCATCTTGCTTAAGGTGTTACTCTGTTTTTAACTTAATACTCTAGATGCATGCTGGATAGCGGTCGATGAGTGGATTAATAGTAGTAGATGCAGAATCGTTTCGATCTACTTGTCACGGACGTGATGCCTATATACATGATCATGCCTAGATATTCTCATAACTATGCTCAATTCTGTCAATTGCTCAACAGTAATTTGTTCACCCACGTAGAATACTTATGCTCTCGAGAGAAGCCACTAGTGAAACCAATGGCCCCTGGGTCTATTCTCATCATATCTCCATCACTTTAATCTTGCTTTGATTTTTTACTTTCTTTACTTTTTACTTTGCATCTTTATACCAAAAATACCAAAAATATTATATCTATCAGATCTCACTCTCGTAAGTGACCGTGAAGGGCTTGACAACCCCTAATCGCGTTGGTTGCGAGTAGCTATCGCTTTGTGCAGGTACGAGGGACTTGAGCGTGGGCTCCTACTGGATTGATACCTTGGTTCTCAAAAACTGAGGGAAATACTTACGCTACTCTGTTGCATCATCCCTTCCTCTTCGGGGAAAACCAACGCAAGCTCAAGACGTAGCAATGGTATATATGATTACTATGATGTGGAATAAATAGAAGAATTTGTTGCTTTTATGGGTGCTTATGAAATTGAATCTTTGTTTAAAGAGTGTGAAAATTTTGATGATTCAGTTTATAGACCTGAAAATTTAGCTATCCTTAAATATTGCTATGAGAATTATAAATTCAACTCCGATGTTGATGATTTTATGGAGAAAGTCTCCGTTGTCCAAGAAGAGACTAATATTTTGCAGGAGTCTATGGAAGAAGAAATTGATGAAACTGCGAGCTCATTGGATGAAAAAGATGATGAGGAGAGCGAAGAACAAAAGGAGGAAGAGAGGATTAGCTACCCGGCCCACGTTCTGATGAGAGTAACTCTTCAACTCATACATTGTTTAATTTCCCTTCGTGCTTACCGAAGGATGAATGCTATGATGATTGTTATGATCCCATTGATTCTCTTGAAATATCACCTTTTGATGATGCTTTCTATGCTTGTGGCCAAGATGCCAATATGAATTATGCTTATGGAGATGAACTTGCTATAGTTCCTTATGTTAAACATGAAATTGTTGCTATTGCACCCACACATGATAGTCCTATTATCTTTTTGAATTCTCCCAACTACACTATATCGGAGAAGTTTACCCTCATTAAGGATTATATTGATGGGTTGCGTTTTACTATTGCACATGATGATTCTGATAGATATAATATGCATGTGCTTGCTGCTCCTACTTGCAATTATTATGAGAGAGGAACTATATCTCCACCTCTCTATGTTTCCCACACGAAAAAATTGCAAGAAATTGTTTATACTATGCATTGGCCTTTACTATGTGTGCATGAATTGTTCTTTTATGACATGCCGATGCATAGGAAGAGAGTTAGACTTCTTCATTGCTTGATATATGTTACTTTGTGCTCACTACTAAATTACAAATCATTGTTGATTCAAATTGGCTTTGATATACCTTGGGATCCGGGTGGATCCATTACTTGAGCACTATATGCCTAGCTTAATGGCTTTAAAGAATGCGCTGCCAGGGAGACAACTTGGAAGTTATAGAGAGTCATTTATTTCTGTTGTGTGCTTTTATAAAGTTTAAAAATAAAAATAATGTGCCAAGGTTTTCCTTTAGGATGTTTACAATGCTTGTTGGTTTGTACGGTGCAGGACAGAAACTTTGGCTGTAGTGCGCGATTTTACATTTTCTTACTAGAACGTCAAACGGTTCTGAAACTTTTTGCACTGTCTTTCTATACAATTTTTTTTAATTTTTACTAATTTAGGTATAATTTTTTGAGTACTAGAGGTATGGTGAATGTTCAAATTATTACAGACTGTTCTGTTTTAGACAGATTCTGTTTTTGATGCATAATTTGCTTGTTTTGATGAAACTATCAAATTATATCAGTGGATTAAGCCATGGAAAAGTTATATTACAGTAGCTACAAAGCAAAAACAAAATATGAATTGGTTTTCAATAGTACTTAGAGTAGTGATTTGCTTTATTATACTAACGGATCTTACCGAGTTTTCTGTTGAAGTTTTGTGTGGATGAAGTGTTCGATGATCGAGAAGGTCTCGATATGAGAAGAAGGAAGAGAGGTAAGAGCTCAAGCTTGGGGATGACCTAGGCACCCCAAGTAAATATTCAAAGAGACTCAAGCGTCTAAGCTTGGGGATTCCCCGGAAGGCATCCCCTCTTTCTTCAACAAGTATCGGTATGTTTTCGGATTCGTTTCGTTCATGCGATATGTGCAATCTTGGAGTGTCTTTTGCATTTAGTTTTCATTTTTCTTTTCTGCACCATGCTGGTATGAGATAGTCCTTGGTTGATTTATAGAATGCTCTATGCACTTCACTTATATCTTTTGAGTATGGCTTTATAGAATGCTTCATGTGCTTCACTTATATCATATGAAGTTTGGATTGCCTGTTTCTCTTTACATAGAAAACCGCCATTTGTAGAATACTCTTTTGCTTCACTTATATTTGTTAGAGCGTGGGCATACCTTTCGTAGAAATAATTAAACTCTCTTGCTTCACTTATATCTATTTAGAGAGATGACAGGAACTGGTCATTCACATGGTTAGTCATAAAATCCTACATAAAACTTGTAGATCACTGAATATGATATGTTTGATTCATTGCAATAGTTTTGCGATATAAAGATGGTGATATTAGAGTCATGCTAGTGGGTTGTTGTGGATTAGTAGAAATACTTGTGTTGAGGTTTGTGATTCCCATAGCATGCACGTATGGTGAACCGTTATGTGATGAAGTCGGAGCATGATTTATTTATTGATTGTCTTCCTTATGAGTGGCGGTCGGGGACGAGCGATGGTCTTTTCCTACCAATCTATCCCCCTAGGAGCATGCGTGTAGTACTTTGTTTCAATGACTAATAGATTTTTGCAATAAGTATGTGAGTTCTTTATGACTAATGTTGAGTCCATGGATTATACGCACTCTCACCCTTCCACCATTGCTAGCCTCTCTAGTATCGCGCAAATTTCGCCGGTACCTTAAACCCACCATATACCTTCCTCAAAACAGCCACCATACCTACCTATCATGGCATTTCCATAGCCATTCCAAGATATATTGCCATGCAACTTCCATCATCATCATCATATACATGACTTGAGCATTTATTGTCATATTGCTTTGCATGATCGTAAGATAGCTAGCATGATGTTTTCATGGCTTGTCCATTTTTTATGCATTGCTATGCTAGATCATTGCACATCCCAGTACACCGCCGGAGGCATTGATATAGAGTCATATTTTTTTCTAGTATCGAGTTGTAAGTAAATAAAAGTGTGATGATCATCATTATTAGAGCATTGCCCCAGTGAGGAAAGGATGATGGAGACTATGATTCCCCCACAAGTCGGGATGAGACTCGAGACTTTAAAAAAATAAATAAAATAGGCCAAAGAAGCCCATAAAAAATAGGCCAAAGCAGCCCACCAAAAAAAGAGAAAAAATAAAAAAAATGAGAGAAAAGAGAGAAGGGAAAATGTTACTATCCTTTTAGCACACTTGTGCTTCAAAGTAGCACCATGTTCTTCATATAGAGAGTCTCTTGAGTTATCACTTTCATATACTAGTGAGAATTTTCATTACAGAACTTGACTTGTATATTCCGATGATGGGCTTCCTCAAATGCCCGAGGTCTTCATGAGCAAGCAAGTTGGATGCACACCCACTTAGTTTCAGTTTAGATTTCATACACTTATAGCTCTAGTGCATCCGTTGCATGGCAATCCCTACTCCTCACATTGACATCAATTGATGGGCATCTCCATAGCCCGTTGATTAGTCGCGTCGATGTGAGACTTTCTCCTCTTTTGTCTTCTCCACACAACCTCTACCATCATACTCTATTCCACCTATAGTGTTATATCCATGGCTCACGCTCATGTATTGCGTGAAAGTTGAAAAGGTTTGAGAACATCAAAAGTATGAACCAATTGCTTGGCTTGTCGTCGGGGTTGTGCATGATTTGAATATTTTGTGTGGTGAAGATGGAGCATAGCCAGACCATATGATTTTGTAGGGATAACTTTCTTTGGCCATGTTATTTTGAAAAGACATGATTGCTTTATTAGTAGGCTTGAAGTATTATTGTTTTTATGTCAAATGATAGACTATTGCTTTGAATCACTCGTATCTTAATATTCATGCCATGATTAGATTATGTGATCAAGATTATGCTAGGTAGCATTCGACATCAAAAATTATCTTTTTTATCATTTACCTACTTGAGGACGAGCAGAAATTAAGCTTGGGGATGCTGATACGTCTCCGTCGTATCTATAATTTTTTATTGTTCCATGCCAATATTATACAACTTTCATATACTTTTGGCAACTTTTTATACTGTTTTTGGGGACTAACATATTGATCCAGTGCCCAATGCCAGTTCCTATTTGTTGCATGTTTTATGTTTCACAGAAAACCCATATCAAATGGAATCCAAACGGGATAAAAATGGACAGAGAATATTTTTGGAACATTTGGAGAATATGGGAAGAAAATCAACGCGAGACGGTGCTCGAGGGAGGCACGAGGCAGGGGGGCGCGCCCCTGACCCTCGTGGGCCCCTCGTAAGGCGGTTAATGCCCTTCTTCGGCCGCAAGAAAGCTAATTTTCAGAAGAAAAAATCTTGGCGAAGGTTTCAGTCCAATCGGAGTTATGGATCTCCATATATATATACGAAACGGTGAAAGGACAGCATGCCAGAACGCCAAAACAGAGAGAGACAGAGAGAAATCCAATCTCAGAGGGGATCTCGCCCCTCCCACGCCATGGAGGCCAAGGACCAGAGGGGAAACCCTTCTCCCATCTAGGGAGGAGGTCAAGGAAGAAGAAGAAGAAGAAGAAGGGGCCCCCTATCCCCTTCTCTTCTGGTGGCGCCGGGACGCCGCCGGGGCCATCATCATCACCGCAATCTTCACCAACAGCTTCACCGCCATCATCACCAACTCTTCCCCCCTCTATGCAGTGGTGTAACCCGTCTTTTACTCACTGTAATCTCTACTTAAACATGGTGCTCAATGCTATATGTTATTTCCCAATGATGTATGGCTATCCTATGATGTTTGAGTAGATTCGTTTTGTCCTATGGGTTAATTGATGGTCGTGATTGGTTTGAGTTGCATGTTTTATTATTGGTGCTGTCCTATGGTGCTCTCCGTGTCGTGCAAGCGTGAGGGATTCCCGCTGTAGGGTTTGCAATATGTTCATGATTTCCTTATGGTGGGTGGTGTGAGTGACAGAAGCATATACCCGAGTAAGTAGGTTGTTTGCGTATGGGATAGAGAGGACTTGATGCTTTAATGCTATGGTTGGGTTTTACCTTAATGATCTTTAGTAGTTGCAGATGGTTGCTAGAGTTCCAATCATAAGTGCATATGATCCAAGTAGAGAAAGTATGTTATCTTATGCCTCTCCCTCAAATAAAATTGCAATAATGATTACTGGTCTAGTTATCGATTGCCTAGGGACAAATAACTTTCTCGTAACAAAAAGCTCTTTACTAAAACGAACTTAGTTGTGTCTTTATCTAAACAGCCCCTAATTTTTATTTACGTGCTCTCTATTACCTTGCAAACCTATCCAACAACACCTACGAAGTACTACTAGTTTCATATTTGTTCTAGGTGAAGCGAACGTTAAGCGTGCGTAGAGTTGTATCAGTGGTCGATAGAACTTGAGGGAATATTCGTTCTACCTTTAGCTCCTCGTTGGGTTCGACACTCTTACTTATCGAAAGTTGTTGTGATCCCCTATACTTGTGGTTTATCACTGTGCGACAGACTTTGTAGGCTACATGAGTAATACAAAATATAATTCCCATTGGACAACACTTTCAGCAACAAGTACACACTTGAAGCCTAATTGATATATGGCTTCTGCACAACATCTCCATCATCATTATCAGTATATCCTACGCAGGTGAGTTAGGATGCACTTGATCCCAGAAAGGTATCTATCCTTCAAACCAGAGGAGTGCTTCAAACTAACAAGAAAACATAACATCCAACAAAAGAGGGTCATGCTACAGCAGCAGGATACATGGCTCAGTCTAGATATTAGTACGAATCAAGTTGTGCATATTTGCTGTTGGCATGAACCACATTGCTGCATGTCGGGTTTGCAAAAGCCATCCATCGCATGGATGCTTGATGCCTTTCACACACTGAAGATTATCTAGCAACAAGCCGTGTCGACGAATCTCTGGATATGGTGATTCATAAAACCCATGGTATGATGTGTAAACACAGTTCCCCCTGGTGAATGGAAGTTGCATAGCACAGTAATCATCGCCGGTGATACGATCGATGATTGGTTGGATGATCGGATAATTGAGGCCCAGGAACACAGAGTGGTTGCCAAGGCTGTAAACCCGCCTCCAATTGAATATGCCTGGCCCAATGGAGTTGGGATCTTTCTTGAACACGAAGCAGCCATAGCCATCAATGTCACGAACGCCCCAGGCATTGTACTGCATGTGGTTTGATGAAATGGTTTGGTCAATTTGGTACATGCAAATGAGCATCAAATGACCGTCGTCAGCTGAACGAGCGATAAACCACCACCCATCGGCTGGTATGATTCCAGGTCTTGGAATCATGAAGGCCAACGCATTTGCTTCTGCTGCAACAATTCAAATTGGAGACCAAAAGTACAAAAATAAACAATCATGTTCAGAGTATGTGTGGAATTAAGATTATTATAACGGTGACACATATCATAGACAGAAAATTGCAATGCCGTGGTCATAATCATACCCCAAGTTAAAAAATAAGCCCATGGCTTTCATATTCTAGCAATATATCATGGTTCAAACATCATGTAACAATGAGAGGAAAACATATATGATAGGGCCTACTCATATTCTACCATAGCACTTACTACAGTTATCATATCAACTCTAAGCAATAACATGCATTGTTATAAAAATCCTGGAAATGAGAGTAACATATAGCAATCATGAGGTTATACTCATAGTATCTATTATAACAATCATTAGATGCCAATTATTCTCATATCAACTCTAACAATAACATGTGTGGTCATAAAAATCTAGGAAATGAGAGGAACATATAGCAATGATGTGGTTATAGACATACTATATACTCTAAAT
This sequence comes from Triticum urartu, assembly GCF_003073215.2. Taxonomy (NCBI): domain Eukaryota; kingdom Viridiplantae; phylum Streptophyta; class Magnoliopsida; order Poales; family Poaceae; genus Triticum; species Triticum urartu. The sequence continues at coordinate 536,617,716 of NC_053028.1, forward strand.
TTGTAACAATGAATAGGCAGTCGTATTCATAAGGTAAAGATGAGATGAGATAGAACAGTTACACGACGATAGATTCCACCAGTATAGACAGCCAATCTGTGCGTCGACCGCGTAATCGATGCCATCGTGCAATATAGCATCAGACAGAAAAGTTGGCTAAAGAGGATTGACGACGAGCCATAACCATGTATGGCGACCGGATTCCAGATAGACTAATACCATGTTGAACACGGCAATGAGCTTGTAACCAATGTAGTCTTCTGATGGTGTGGGCACTTCGCAGATTACAACCTTCAGCAAACAGAGGTCGAGCCAAAAGCTCGACGTGTCTCGTGCGTAGAAGGCAGGAGTGTTCGGCGGGCCGCGAGGTCCGATGGCGGTGGTATCATGAAAGGGTGATCTCTCGCTGGGTGTAGATATCCACGAGACGCTACAGACTATCGGATTGGTGGATGAGGATGATCTAGTTGACCTTCATGCCCGTCCAGTAGTGGCCGCGCATGAAGGATAGGTGGACGGGTAGTGGTAGCATGTCGAGGGGCACCACGACAACCTCCATAGGATCATCAAGTCGGTGTGTGGGCCACCTACGAGGATTAGGCATCAGCAAGCAGGGTGTCTTGAAAAGAGCCGGCCGGTTGTAGATGAGTAGACGGTACAAAGACACCGAGCATGCGGCCAGACGGATGGTGCTGAGCAGGTCCATATGGTTACAGATCTGCTCCAAGAGAACATCGGGGGGGGGGGGATTCCAATCGCGGCTCTGCGTGTTAGTCGGTTTTGCCATAGTTTTTTTAGGGTGCTAAGTGACTGGGGTTTTCGGTGCCTGCGAGCCAGCGGGGAAGTGGATTCGGGCGGGCGAGCGCATAAGATGGCGTGTGTGGCCGAGCAGTGAGCGGGGGGATATGGTACACGCGAGCTACCAAGAAAGATGGTGCGGGCGGGCGAGCAGTGAGCGGGGGGAATGGTGTGCAGCCGACGATGGAGAAGAGAGGTGGAAGAAGAAGAGAGGAGGAAGAAGAGTGAAAGACGGGGAAGAAAGTGCATTAAATCTCAATTCTACTAGTACTACTACCAGGATATACCATCCTTTGGAGTGTAAATAGTTAGGCCGATGACATGTGGGTCTACCTCAAGAGGGCCCATATGTCAGTTAATGGAGGAGAGAGGTGCGTAGTCGTATTTGCGGAAGCGTGCTCCACTGGCAAACATGATGGAAGTACTGGGTAAGGCTGATTTAGTAACACCAACACGTTGGTTCAGCTTATTAATTAAGTGTCCCATCTACTGCAGCAGGTATTGTTACTTCACTGTAAGACTAGCTGAATAGTTCTCTCTGACCGAGATGGGGAATAATGGATCGCGAAGACTTCCTATCTAAAGTATCCCTATGCCTGTACGCTTAGGCCCCTCCCAACTCTCCGCCTTGTACAGGTGCTAAGGTTGCCATGTAGGCAAAAAGCCTGATGTGGCAAGGTAATTAAGAGGAGAGAGATAAGTGTGGTGACCCTACTATGCACGAGAACCTAGACAAAAGACTTAAATGGAAGAATCACAACAATGCATGAAGAACTTTAGTTACAAAATCATTAAATAAAGGATGCTTAGCACCAACAAGTTAAGCACCTATGCATTGGGAGCTTTAGATGCTAAAGTTTTTAATGTGCTTAGCTCCCCATGTAAGCACCGATGCATTGGAAGTTGTCGTCCTAGTAGGAGTATTACAACTATAGCAAACGATGCTACTGTATGATATCGCCACGTCAGCTATATCCAAAGCTGTGCCACCTTTTTTTTCAAAGAGCGTGTTGGAGCATGTGCAACAAGCACACAAGTTTCACATACACATAACACATTTACTAGTAATAAATTCTAAAGGACAAATGCCAGTGTGCTGATGTCTACTACACAACCTTCTTCTTGTAGACGTTGTTGGGCCTCCAAGTGCAGAGGTTTGTAGGATAGTAGCAAATTTCCCTCAAGTGGATGACCTAAGGTTTATCAATCCGTGGGAGGCGTAGGATGAAGATGGTCTCTCTCAAACAACCCTGCAACCAAATAACAAAGAGTCTCTTGTGTTCCCAACCAGGGCCGGTCCTGAGATTTTGGGGGCCCGGGGCGAAAGTAAAAGTCGGGGCCCTTAATATAGACATCTTAACAATAACATTGAATATAGGTACATGCATTATCAAGCACTTAAATGCATCCAGTACTAGTATGCATATCAAATACTTTATAAATACTACCTTTAATAATAGTACTAACATTCCTGATGCAAAATCACTTATGATGGGGTCATTGTCAATATCATCCAATAGTTTCTTCTCGATTCCATAATGTTGCCAAACCATATAACCACTCTTGGGTCATCGGTGACCTCAGATAGTTCCTCAATAATTTCAACTTCAAAAAGCTTCTTCCGGCCTATACGATAGTCACAGGTATAGTAAATAAGATGCAATAAGCAATGGAGATATCAGGATAACAACCAACTTCTCTTACATGCTCGAAATCTCCATAGCATATATTACAGTCATCTGGCAAAGTGAATCCCGCAATTTTCAATTCAGAAATAAGATCATATACTCAACATCACATGAACTCTGAAGAGAGAAAGTTTTTGCAAATTTTGTGCACCACTCTTCAAGTTCATTATCATCAATGACTTCATAGATTCCGAGCTAAAAAAATACAAATATATCTTTAAACACCATAGGTTCTTTAAATCTACCCTTCAAAAAAGTGATCGCTACCAACCAAAACAAAAAAAATCTTGGACAGCCTTCTCAAATTCTAGAATTTATTCTCGACAATCACTTTCCTCAAATTGTTTCTTCCTTGTAACATGACATCTTACCGGAAACAATGGACCTACACTCATTTCATTTGTAATAACTTTCGCAATTATCAAACTAGTAGAAAACCCCTCATCTCTATATATACATCTTAAAATATTGTGTTATACCTTGTATTTTCTTTCTTTTTCCTTTTATCGCTAGCAGATGCATATTTTCTTCCGGATGACACAATGCTGAACAAAAATCATTAATTGTTGAACAGTGCCACTAGGCCGGCTATGCATCTACAGAACCGCAATAAGAATACATGTTATATACTCCCTCCGTTCAAAATTACTCAGTCGCAAAAATGATGTATCTAGAACTAAAATACATTTATTTCTGCGATGAGTAATTCGAAACGGAGGGAGTACCTCGGATGGCCGAATCACCGATTGACGGAAACCGGGGCCGGATTACGACGGGGCCCCGGCGAATTGAAATCGGTGGCGATGGACTGATGATCTAAATTAGGATTAGGAGAAAAGGAGAAAGAAGCGTCGAGCACGCAGTCGCGAATAATCGAAGCCTCGGCGGCCGCTAGAAATCGCTGCGTCAATGCAAGATGAAATAGGAAGGGATCAATCGCTCCTATTTTTACGTGAAAAAAGGAAAGAAACGATTGCTGCCGTTGTGCCTCGATGGCCTGATGCTTGCGTGCTGCATGCTGCGTGAGGCCCAGCAGGCCAGCCCGATAGGGCTTTTTTTTCTTCTGCCTCGCTGGACATATAGCCTATGTACGCATACCTGGGGAGGGCCCCCTGAACTTTGGGGGACCGGGGCGGCCGCCCCCTGCCCCTCCCCAGGGCCGGCCCTGTTCCCAACACACCCAATACAATGGTAAATTGTATAGGTGCACTAGTTCGGCGAAGAGATGGTGATACAAGTGCAATATGGGTAGTAGATATAGGTTTTTGTAATCTGAAAATATAAAAACATCAAGGTAGAAAGTGGTAAAAGTGAGCATAAATGGTATTGCAATGCTAGGAAACAAGGCCTAGGGTTCATACTTTCACTAGTGCAAGTTCTCTCAACAATAATAACATAATTGGATCGTATAAATATCCCTCAACATGCAACAAAGAGTCACTCCAAAGTCACTAATAGCGGAGAACAAACAAAGAGATTATGGTAGGGTACGAAACCACCTCAAAGTTATCCTTTCTGATCGATCTATTCAAGAGTCCGTAGTAAAATAACACAAAGTTATTCTTTCCGTTCGATCTATCATAGAGTTCATACTAGAATAACACCTTAAGACACAAATCAACCAAAACCCTAATGTCACCTAGATACTCCAATGTCACCTCAAGTATCCGTGGGTATGATTATACGATATGCATCACACAATCTCATATTCATCTATTCAACCAACACAAAGAACTTCAAAGAGTGCCCCAAAGTTTCTACCAGAGAGTCAAGATGAAAATGTGTGCCAACCCCTATGCATAAGTTCACGAGGTCACGGAACTCGCAAGTTGATCACCAAAACATACATCAAGTAGATCATGTGATATCCCATTGTCACCACAGATAAGCACATGCAAGACATACATCAAGTGTTCTCAAATCCTTAAAGACTCAATCCGATAAGATAACTTCAAAGGGAAAACTCAATTCATCACAAGGAGAAAGAGGGGGAGAACCATCATAAGATCCAACTATAATAGCAAAGCTCGCGATACATCAAGGACGTACCGAACCAAGAACACAAGAGAGAGAGAGAGAGAGAGAGATCAAACACATAGCTACTGGTACATACCCTCAGCCCCGAGGGTGAACTACTCCCTCCTCTTCATGGAGAGCGCCGAGATGATGAAGATGGCCACCGGAGAGGGATTCCCCCCTCCGGTAGGGTGCCGGAACGGGTCTAGATTGGTTTTCACTGGCTACAGAGGCTTGCGGTGGCGGAACTCCCGATCTAGGTTTCTTTCTGGAAGTTTGGGTATATATAAGAGGTGTTGGAGTCGGGAACAAGTCAGGGGGGTCCCCGAGGTGGCCACGAGGTAGTGGGGCGCACCCAGGGGGTAGGGCGCGCCCCCACCCTCGTGGTGGCCTCGGGACTCTTCTGGCCCATCTCCGGTACTCCGTGGGCTTCTTCTGGTCCAAAAATGATCTCCGTGAAATTTAAGGTCAATTGGACTCCGTTTGGGTTTCCTTTTCCACGATACTCAAAAACAAGGAAAAAACAGAAATTGGCACTAGGTTCTAGGTTAATAGGTTAGTCCCAAAAATCATATAAAATACCATATAAATTCATATAAAACATCCTAGATGGATAATATAATAGCATGGAACAATAAAAAATTATAGATACGTTGGAGACGTATCAAGCATCCCCAAGCTTAATTCCTGCTCGTCCTCGAGTAGGTAAATGATAAAAATAGAATTTTTGATGTGGAATGCTACCTAACATATTTATCAATGTAATTATCTTTATTGTGGAAATAATATTCAGATCCAAAAGATTCAAGTCAAAAGTTTAACATTGACATAAAAATAATAATACTTCAAGCATACTAACAAATTAATCATGTCTTCTCAAAATAACATGGCCAAAGAAAGCTATCCCTACAAAATCATATAGTCTGGCTATGCTCTATCTTCATCACACAAAATATTTAAATCATGCACAACCTCGATGACAAGCCAAGCGATTGATCCATACTTTTGATGTTCTCAAACTTTTTCAATCTTCACGCAATACATGAGCGTGAGCCATGGATATAGCACTATAGGTGGAATAGAATGGTGGTTGTGGAGAAGACAAAAGGAGGAGATAGTCTCACATCAACTAGGCGTATCAACGGGCTATGGAGATGCCCATCAATAAATATCAATGTGAGTGAGTAGGGATGGCCATGCACGGATGCACTAGAGCTATAAGTGTATGAAATCTCAAAAAGAAACTAAGTGGGTGTGCATCCAACTCGCTTGCTCATGAAGACCTAGGCCATTTTGAGGAAGGCCATCATTGGAATATACAAGCCAAGTTCTATAATGAAAGATTCCCACTAGTATATGAAAGTGACAACATAGGAGACTCTCTATCATGAAGATCATGGTGCTACTTAGAAGCACAAGTGTGGTAAAAGGATAGTAGCATTGCCCCTTCTCTCTTTTTCTCTCATTTTTTTGTTTATTTGGGCTTTCTTTTTTTTATGGCCTCTTTTTTCTCTTTTTTTTCCGTCCGGAGTCTCATCCCGACTTGTGGGGGAATCATACTCTCCATCATCCGTTCCTCACATGGGACAATGCTCTAATAATGATGACCATTGTCGGATTTCGGGTTCCAGCAGACCCTTGAGGTTCGAACACTGGGGTGCGCGCGGAGATCTCTCCCCTACCGATCTTCGTCCGATCCTCTCGTGCGAACTAAGATGAAAATGATGAATCAACACAAGAGACATGAGGTTTATACTGGTTCGGGCCACCGTTGTGGTGTAATACCCTACTCCAGTGTGTGGTGTGGTGGACTGCCTCTGAGCTGATGATGGACAGTACAAGGGAAGAACAGCCTCGCGAGGGGTGTTTTGAGCTGGTGCGGTGTGTTCTACTTAGTCTCTACTAGGTTTCTCCTCCTTTCCTTCCCTTTGTGGAGGCTAGCTCTATTTATAGAGGCCTTGGGCCTCTCCCCGAATAATTGAGCGGGAAGGGCGCCAACAATTGGCCATTTTGAAGGGGAACATCTAGTACAAGTTATCTTGACCAAAGGTTGTCTTCGGCTGCCAAAAGCACTGGTGATGACGCCGTCTTGGGCTCCACGGTGACCTCCGTCCGGCCGTTCGGCTGGTCTTGGTCTCGTTGCATCGGAATGGTAACCTTTGCCTGATACCTTGGCCTGTGCTTGCCCCCTTTGCACCAAAGGGGAAACAAGGACCCTGCGCAGGCAGGCGCCCGCCTGGCCTTGATCGTCATGGCTTGTGTCATGGGATCCTCGCGAGGTACCCTTGCATTGATCTCTTCGCCTCCTCGCGATCCTGCCTGATGAGGCCGCTCTTGAGGAAGCTTCATGTCGTCCGCCCCGCGAGGCTTGGCCCCTCGCGAGGGTCTTGAGCTTGGGCTGATGAAGATGGGCCGCGCTGGGCCCCCACCTGAGCCACGCCGCAGGCAGGCAAGTCTGGGGACCCCCGTTCCCAGAACGCCGACAGTAGCCCCCGGGCCGAAGGTGCGTGCGGGCTGGGCTTAGCAAAGAAGCGAAGGGGCAAGCACAAAGCGCCGCGGGCCCTAACAGCCTGCGGCCTTGGGCGCCACGTGGCGGTTGATTGGACGTGGTCGTCTGCACTTCCCACGACGCCTCGGCAACTTCACGACTTGACAAGTCCCTGCATGCAGAGATATGGGTCATGATTACCTGAGGTCATGGTGCTCGGCGGTTGGCCTTCCCCGGCTATAAGTACGGGGCCGTGTGAGCTTCCTTAGTTCACCCCTTTGTGCTACTCCCTTTTTCTTCTTGGCCACTCGCTGTTCTCATTGCTCCGAAGAGATTCTCGGCTGCAGAGAAGGGAAAGGCCCGCCAGGCAGGGCCTGACTCCCCCCGGCCAGGCGTGGCCGGGGTCGTCCTCGCAAGCATCCCATGGTCCCCGCGGCGGCTTCCCGCAGCCACGGAGGCGGTTCCCTGCGCGGTGGTGAGTGCTCGGCTGCCGTGGGGAGGCATGTCGTGACCGCGTGACCCCCAGGCCGCGCTTTCGCTAGGCGGAGGTGCTGCCGGAGTTCGTCGTGTGGTCGGCGGACCCGATCAGCACCTAGCTCCAGCTCCCCCGCTTCTTCGTAGGTGAGCTGCCGGCCAGCGCCCGGTGCGGCTTCTGGCTCCAGGCGGATGGTTGCTGCAGCAGGGCCTTCTGGGCTTCGCTGGAGGTCTCCCCTTCCGGAAATGGGGCCCTGACTCGCGGCTGGCAAACGTTTGCCCCCGCGCGTGGCCTGGGTCAGCGGTGCACCCTGCACTTCAAGTTCGATGGCGAGGCCACCCTCTACGTGAGGGTGTTTGGGGAAGATGGTCGTCGCGCTGGGTGCTGCCCCGAAGATGGTGACCCCGGCCGCCTGCCCAGCCCCAGCATCGACCAGGATGAAGACAGTGCCAGGCGTGCCGGCGGCGGTGCTCGGGGCTCACCAAGTTTCGGCGACTCTCCCTTAGGCAGCAGCTCCTCCAGCGGTGGCCGCGACCAGCCCCCGCGCCGTCGCGCCTGCCTGGGTGAAGGCAGCGGGTCCACCCGCCGCCGCGCCCTGGTGAAGCGAGAGGAGGCGTCCGCCTGAACCCCAGGAGCATCTCGAGCTTTTGCTATAGGTTGGTGTTGGACAGGTTGTGTCCATTTTGTTTCCTTCCTTTCCTGCGTAAGAAGAAGGTAGTACAGGGCCCCATGGGGGCGTGTTAGAGCTGTTGCTGTCAAGTGTCGTGTTGCTTTTGCCATTTCTGCGCTATGTTTCCGTGATGCGTGTCCATGTGCGGGAGTCATTTGAGCTTGGTGGAGCTTGACGCGGCCCTCGCCTCCGGAGGCTGAGGCCTCGCCGTGCGCTTCATGCCCTGCAAGGATTAGTTAGAGGGGTAGCCTTTGGTCCCGGTTGCGGGGGCGATCAGCCGTCCTGCGTTTGTGCTGTGATGCCCGTGAGGCATGGACTGGGAGGGGTGCTCCCTTCAGAGGACTCAGACAGGAAAGCTCCAGACGATCGGGGTAGAAGACGCTCACGAGGGCGCCCGCGAACATCCCTCGCGAGACTTGTGCGAGAGAAAACGAGGCGAGTGGATGAAAAAGACAGAGAGTCACAAGCCAGGAACGCCAACAACTCCAATAAGACTTCAAACGGGAATAAACACGCCAATTGCATAAAGCAAATGAAAAAGCCGCGTCCGGCACCTATTCTAGTCTTCAACGTCTTCTCACCAGCGCGGAGCTAAGTGCTGCCACTGGGCGTGGGCGGGAGCCCCCGAGGCCCAAGGGCGGCACTCTGGAGACTCCGGGGCGTGTACAGTCCCACTCATTATTACGTGAGAGTGTCACGGGCGGCGAGCTTCACAGGCGTTTGCCTTCTTCACAGGCACCGGGCCTTTCCCAAAACGTGATAGCTTCACAGGCATTGGCCTTCTTCACAGGCACCGGGCCTTTCCCAAAACGCGATAGCTTCACAGGCATTGGCCTTCTTCACAGGCACCTGGCCTTTCCCAAAACGCGATAGCTTCACAGGCATTGGCCTTCTTCACAGGCACCGGGCCTTTCCTAGGCGCTAGGCCTCGCTCAGGGGTAGAACCTCCGGAGATGTTGAATGTTCCATGCGTTCTGGATGGGTACTCCCTCCGGAGTCTCCAAGTGCGCGGAGCCAGGCCTGGAAACATGAACAACCTTGAACGGGCCCTCCCATATGGGAGAGAGCTTGTGCAGCCCCTCCCTGGAGAGAACCCGTCTGAGCACGAGATCCCCTACCTCAAGGGTCCTGGGCAGATGTTCCGGCAGTGGTATCGTCATAGCGCCTGTTGATGCCTTGCCGCTCGCAGTGCAGCTTCCCGACGGCGTTCCTCCCCCAGCACGAGATCCGTCCCCCACGTGGCATCCTACCGAGCCTCGTCGAATGCCAGGACCTGTGCGGAGCGACACCTGACCTAGTGAGGGAGAACAGCCTCTACTCCGTAGACGAGGAAGAACGGGGTCTCGCCAGTCGGCTTGGTCGCTGTCGTGCGGATTGACCACAGCACAGACTGGAGCTCGTTGTACCAGCCCCTGCCACAGGCCTCCAGCTTCTTCTTGAAGGTCCTGGCCTTGAGGCTCCTCAGGACCTCGGCGTTGGCTCGTTCAGCCTGGCCATTGCTCCAGGGGTGTGCTACCGAAGCGTAGCATATCTGCGTTCCAAGGTTACACAGTACGTTTTGAAGAGATTACTGGTGAATTGCGAACCGTTGTCAGTGATGATGCGGTTAGGCACCCCAAACCGGCTCACGAGGCCCTTGATGAACTTGACTACCGAGCCTGCCGGGATTGTGCGGACAGCTTCCACCTCGGCCCACTTGGTGAACTTGTCCACAGCGACGTAGAGGTAGCGATAGCCCCTGGCGCCTGAGGGAACGGGCCCAGAATGTCCAACCCCCACACTGAGAACGACCATGAGAGGGGTATGGTCTGCAAACCCCCCGCAGGCTGATGGATCTGTTTAGCGTGAAACTGGCAGGCCTCGCAAGCCTTCACCAGCTCAACGGCGTTGTTGAGTGCTGTGGGCCAGTAGAACCCGCTGCGGAACGCCTTGCCGACGAGGGTTCGCGATGACGAGTGGTGCCCGCAGTCTCCGCTGTGTATGTATGCCGGCAGTTCCTTTCCTTGCTCCCTGGAAATGCAACATAGGGACACGTCATTTGGCCACTTCCTGTAGAGCTCGCCATCCTGGATGCAATAAGCCGTGGCCTGCCGTGCCACACGCTCCGCCTCCTCCTCGTTCTCTGGCAGAATCCCTTGCATCAAGTAGTCCTTGAGCTCTGGGATCCAACATCCTTCCTGAGGCTCCAACGCTAGGAGCAGGCGTGCCCCTAAGGCCGGGCCGCAGACCGGAGCTCCCGAGGCAGGCGGCTGAGGAGGCTCCTCCCTTGGTTGCGCCGTGCCTGATAGCGACGGCACCGCCGAGGGCTTGACGAGCCGCTCCTCGAAGACGCCAGGTTCCTGCGGCAGCCGCCTAGATGCCCTCTTGGCAATGTCGTCGGCCTCCTGATTGGTGCCGCGAGGCACATGCTGTAGCTCCAGCCCCCAGAACTGTTTCTCCATCCTGCGGACTTCAGCGAGGTAAGCTTCCATGTGCTCGTCCTTTGGCTCGTATATCTTGTTGGAGAAGTTGACGAGGAGCTGTGAATCGCCCTTGATGGTGAGGCGCTTTACCCCTAAAGCGACCGTGGCTTTCAAGCCTGCTATCAGGCCTTCGTACTCTGCTATATTGTTAGAGACCTTCTCTCCGTGCTGGAAGCAGAGTTGCATGACGTAATAGATTTTGTCTTGAGTGGGGGATACGAGCACCACGCCAGCTCCCGCGCCATGTCGGGAGAATACCCCATCGAAGTACATGACCCAGCCATCCGGCGCTTCGCTTCCTGGGGAAAGTGACCGGTCTTCGCCTGCCTCGAGACCTGGTGCTTCTGCCCATTCTGCCACGAAATCCGCAAGTGCGGCTCCCTTGATTTCCCTGGTCGTACTGAATTCCAGCTGATATGCTTGTAGTTCGATGTTCCATTCAGTGACCCTTCCAGCTGAGTTGGGGCTCCTAGGTACCCTCTCCAAGGGGTATGCCGAGACGACCTTGATGGGGTGGCCTTAGAAGTAGTGCCACAGCTTGCGTGAGGCCACCAATAGCGCGAGGAGGTGCTTTTGAGGCATGGGGTACCGCGCCCTCGCGTCCCGTAGCACTGTGCTGACGAAATACACGGGGTGCTCGATGAGGTTGAGGGTGCTGACGCAGCTTGCGTCCTCCAGGGGTTGAGGCATCTCCTGAGGCAACGGAGCCCCCAGCTCTTGATCGTTTAAAGGGGCCTCCCCTGCCCCGGGTGCGCCCTCCTGCTGCGGCTGCCCCTCTCTGGCTGTGTCGCGGTCCTCGCGAGGACCTCCTGGCCTCGCTCTGCTTCAGCCTGGTCAGTCGATGAGGCCTTGGCCCGACGCTCCTCCCTGACCGCCACCACAGCTGCGCTAGCGGAGTAGGGCGTGGCCGCAAGGTAGAGCACCAGGGGCTCCTGAGGGCGAGGGGCTACCATCCCCGGTGGGCTGGTAAGGTACCTCTTGAGTTCTTGGAACGCCTTGTCGGCCTCTTCAGTCCATTCGAAGGGGCCTTTCTTCTTCATAAGCTTGAAGAAGGGCAGTGCTCACTCCCCTAGCTTGGATATGAAGCGCCCTAGCGCGGTTACACGCCCGGTGAGCTTCTGCATCTCCCTGAGGGTCTTCGGCGGGCTCATGTCCTCGACCGCCTTGACCTTCTCCGGGTTGGCCTCTATGCCTCTATGGGATAATAGGAAGCCCAGGAGCTTGCCCGAGGGGACTCCAAACACGCATTTCTCCGGGTTGAGCCGTAGATCCACTTCGTTGAGGCTCGCGAAGGTTTCCTCCAGGTCCTGTATCAGGGTTTTTGCCTCCCGAGAATTCACCACGATGTCGTCGATGTAAGCCTCAACGTTCCTCCCGAGCTGCCGGCCTAAAGCGATGTGCATCAGCCGCTGCAAGGTTGCGCCTGCGTTGCGCAACCCAAATGGCATGCACGTATAGCAGTACACCCCACACAGGGTTAGGAAAGCAGTCTTCTCCACGTCTTCCACCACCATCTTGATCTGGTGATAGCCCGAGAAGGCATCCAGGAAGCACAATAGTTCACACTCTACAGTGGAGTCGACAACCTGGTCAATGCGGGGGAGCGGAAATGGGTCCTACGGGCAGGCTTTGTTGAGGTTGGTGAAGTCGACACACATGCGCTCCTTCCCCCCTTCTTTGGCACGACAACAAGATTAGCCAGCCAATCGGGGTAGCGGACCTCGCGGATAACCCCTGCCGCTTCCAGTTTCTGGGTCTCTTGAACGATGCAAGCCTGTTTCTCAGTAGACTGCCTCCTTGCCTTCTGCTTCACGGGGCGTACGTTGGGGCACACGTTGAGGTGATGCTCGATCACACCTCTCGGGACTCCTGCTAACTGATCAGGTTCCCATGCGAACACCTTCTTGTTCGCGCGCAGGAATCCGATCAGGGCCTTCTCCTGTTCGGGCTCGAGGTTGGCCCCTATGGTGAAGGTGGCGCCGGTGGACCCGTCCTCGTCGACCGGTACTTGCTTGGTTTCCGCCTTGTCCTGGGTGAACAACTGCTTCTTTTTAGCCGGCGCAACCCCCTTGGGCTCAAGGGCGTCGGTGCTTGTGGGCTGTGCCACCGCGGACGCCTTGAAGGCGAGTTGGAGCACCTGCAGCGCATCCCTCGCGTCTCCTGGCACGCTGAGGATGCGCTGCTCCTGGGCATCTTCATGAGGTTGTACGCCGGGTGAGTTGCCGCCATGAACCAGGCCAAGGCCGGGTAGCCGAGGATGGCGTTGTAGGGGAGGCCGATGGGGGCGATGTCGAAGTCGATCAGCTCTGTGCGGAAGTTGTCATAGGTGCCGAAGGTCACTGGGAGGTGGATCTGCCCCAAGGAGGCGGTGGAACCGGCTCCGACGCCTGAGAAGGGCCTGCTGGGCAGGAGCCGCTCCGGTGGCACGTGAAGGAGGCTGAAGGCCTCCACCGAGAGCACGTTGAGGCCGGCACCACCGTCGATGAGGGTCATGGTGACGGCCACTTGGCAGATGGTGGGGTTGCACAACATCGGGAGTGTGCCCGAACCGGAGGAGTTGAAGGGGTGATCATCCGCGCCGAAAGTCAGATCGGCCTCGGGCGCCGCCCAGCCCCGGGGGGCCTCTTGGCGCTTGGATGCAGTGCTGATCTGACGGGTGAATGGCTTGACATGGTGGCTCGAGGGTGGTGCTTGGGAACCACCCAGGAGAGCCGCGACGACGGGCGGCGCTGGCGCGGCGAAACGGGCGAGGAAGAGGTCGCGTAGCTCCTCCCAAGAGGTCAGAGAAGCTATCGGTAGGTGGAGGAGCCACATGCGCGGGACACCGATGAGGGCCATGGGCAACCAGTTGGCCATCACCCGGTCGTCGCCACCGGCCTTAAGGACGGCGTCCTCATACGCCAGCAGGAAAACCAGCGGGTCCGTCGCGCCGCCGTAGCACGGCGGCATCTCGGGATTGAACTTGCGCGGCCACTGCACCCGTCGCAAGGTGGGGGCCAAGGCCTGGAGCCCCCTAGTCCCAGCGCCGGCATCTGCTGCCGGAGCGGGCGGCGCGTTGTCCGCCATGAGGACGGAACGCGGTGTTGGTGGAGAGCGGGCTGTCGGGAGGGAACTCCGGCGCACCCCTACCTGGCGCGCCAAATGTCGGATTTCGGGTTCCGGCAGACCCTTGAGGTTCGAACACTGGGGTGCACGCGGAGATCTCTCCCCTACCGATCTACGTCTGATCCTCTCGTGCGAACTAAGATGAAAATGATGAATCAACACAAGAGACACGAGGTTTATACTGGTTCGGGCCACCGTTGTGGTGTAATACCCTACTCCAGTGTGTGGTGTGGTGGATTGCCTCTGGGGCTGATGATGGACATTACAAGGGAAGAACAGCCTCGTGAGGGGTGTTCTTGAGCTGGTGCGGTGTGTTCTACTTAGTCTCTACTGGGTTTCTCCTCCCTCCATTCCCTTTGTGGTTGCTAGCTCTATTTATAGAGGCCATGGGCCTTTCCCCGAATAATTGAGAGGGAAGGGCGCCAACAATTGGCCATTTTGAAGGGGAACATCTAGTACAAGTTATCCTGACCAAAGGTGGTCTTCGGCTACCAAAAGCACTTGTGATGACGCCATCTTGGGCTCCACGGTGACCTCCGTCTGGCCGTCCGGCTGGTCTTGGTCTCGTTGCACCGGAATGGTAACCTTTGCCTGATACCTTGGCCTGTGCTTGCCCCCTTTGCACCAAAGGGGAAACAAGGACCCTGCGCAGGCCGGCGCCCGCCTGGCGCTCGCCTGGCCTTGATCGTCATGGCTTGCGTCATGGGATCCTTGCGAGGTACCCTTGCATTGATCTCTCCGCCTCCTCGCGAGCCTTCCTGATGAGGCCGCTCTTGAGGAAGCTTCCTATTGTCCACCCCGCGAGGCTTGGCCCCTCGCGAGGGTCTTGAGCTTGGGCTGATGAAGATGGGCCGCGCTGGGCCCCCACCTGAGCCACGCCGCAGGCCGCAGGCAAGCAAGTCTGGGGACCCCCGTTCCCAGAACGCCGAGAACCATCACACTTCTATTTACTTACAACTCAAGAATTACAACTCGATACTTAGAAGAAAATATGACTCTATATGAATGCCTCCGGCAGTGTACCAGGATGTGAAATGACTCATGAGTGACATGTATGAAAGAATTATGAACAGTGGCTTTGCCACAAGTACGATGTCAACTACATGATCATGCAAAGCAACATGGCAATGATGTAACGTGTCATAAAAAACGGAACGGTGGTAAGTTGCATGGCAATATATCTGGGAATGGCTATGGAAATGCCATAATAGGTAGGTATGGTGGCTGTTTTGAGGAAGGTATATGGTGGGTGTATGATACATGCAAAAGGTGCGTGGTATTAGAGAGGCTAGCAATGGTCAAAGGGTGAGAGTGCGTATAATCCATGGACTCAACATTAGTCATAAAAAATCACATAGTTATTGCAAAAATCTATTAGTTATCGAAATGAAGTACTACGCGCATGCTCCTAGGGGGATAGATTGGTAGTAAAATACCATCGCTCGTCCCCGACGCCACTCATAAGGAAGACAATCAAAAAATAAATCATGCTCCGACTTCATCACATAACGGTTCACCATACGTGCATGCTACAGGAATCACAAACGTTAACACAAGTATCTCTCAAATTCACAACTACTCAACTAGCACGACTCTAATATCACCATCTTTATATCTCAAAACAATCATCAAGTATCAAACTTCTCATAGTGTTCAATGCACTCTATATGAAAGTTTTTATTATACCCATCTTGAATGCCTATCATATTAGGACTAAATTCATAACCAAAGAAAATTACCATGCTGTTTAGGACTATCAAAATAATATAAGTGAAGCATGAGAGTTCAACAATTTCTTCAAAATAAAACTACCACCATGCTCTAAAAAGATATAAGTGAAGCACTAGAGCAAATGACAAACTACTCCAAAAGATATAAGTGAAGATCAATGAGTAGTCAAATAATTATGCAACTATGTGAAGACTCTCTAACATTTAAGAATTTAAGATCTTGTTATATTATTCAAGCAGTGAGCAAAACAAAAGAAAATAAAATGACGCTCCAAGCAAAACACATATCATGTGGTGAATAAAAATATAGCTCCAAGTAAAGTTACCGATGAACGAAGACGAAAGAGGGGATACCATCCGGGGCATCCCCAAGCTTAGGCTCTTGATTGTCCTTGAATATTACCTTGGGGTGCCTTGGGCATCCCCAAGATTAGCCTCTTGCCACTCCTTATTCCGTAGTCCATCGAATCTTTACCCAAAACTTGAAAACTTCACAACACAAAACTTAACAGAAAACTCGTAAGCTCCGTTAGTATAAGAAAATAAATCACCACTTTTGGTACTGTTGTGAACTCATTATAAATTTATATTGGTGTAATATCTACTGTATTCCAACTTCTCTATGGTTCATATCCTCTGATACTACTCATAGATTCATCAAAATACGCAAACAACACAATGAAAACAGAATCTGTCAAAAACAAACAGTCTGTAGTAGTTTGTATCATTCGAATACTTCTGTCACTCAAACAATTCTGAAATAAATTGGTGGACCTGAGGAATTTTTCTATTAATCATCTTCAAAAAGAATCAACCTAAACGCAATCTCCAGTAAAAAATGGCAGCTAATCTCGTGAGTGCAAAAGTTTCTGTTTTTTACAGCAAGATCGCAAAGACTTCACCCAAGTCTTCCCAAAGGTTCTACTCGGAACAAACACTAATTAAAACATAAAACCACATCTAAACAGAGGCTAGATGAATTATTTATTACTAAACAGGAGGAAAAAGCAAAGAACAAAAATAAAATTGGGTTGCCTCCCAACAAGCGCTAACGTTTAATGCCCCTAGCTAGGCATGACGATTTCAATGATGCTCACATAAAGGGTAAGAATTGAAACATAAAGAGGGCATCATGAAGAATATAACTAGCACATTTAAGTATAACCCACTTCCTATGCATAGGGATTTTGTGAGCAAACAACTTGTGGGAACAAGAATCAACTTGCATAGGAAGGTAAAACAAGGATAACTTCAAGATTTCAACACATAGAGAGGAAACTTGATATTATTGCAACTCCTAAAAGCATATATTCCTCCCTCATAATAATTTTCAGTAGCATCATGAATGAATTCAACAATATAACTATCACATAAAGCATTCTTTTCATGATCTACAAGCATAGAAAATTTACTATTCTCCACATAAGCAAAATTCTTCTCATTCGGAATAGTGGGAGTATCATTAGAAACTCGAATACTATAAATTGTTTCCACATTAAAAGATTAATGTTCAGAAAAAGGGTAATCATAATCATGACAAGTTTTATAAATATAATCATTATTACTTTTTATAGCATAAATGTCATCACAATAATCATCATAAGTAGCAACTTTGTTCTCATCATAATCAATTGAAACATCTTCCAAAATAGTGGAATCATTACTAAATAAAGTCATGACCTCTCCAAATCCACTTTCATAATTGTCACAATAAGATTTAACACCCTCCAGAATAGTGGGATCATTACTTCCTAAAGTTGACGCTCTTCCAAACCCACTTTCATCAATGTAATCATCATAAATAGGAGGCATGCTATCATCATAATAAATTTGCTCATCAAAACTTGGGAGACAAAAAATATCATCTTCATCAAACATAGCTTCCCCAAGCTTGGGACAAACATTAATTGCAGCAAATAAATTCTCAAACATGTCGTTCTCATCAAACATAGCACCCCCAAGCTTGGGCCTTTTCATATCATAAGCATAATCACTCTCATCATTAATAGTATGGATAGCACCAATAGTATAGCAATTATCGTCATCACAATGAGTAATAGGAGCAAAATCATTTGGGAGGGATACCTTTTTACCTTTGCTTATACGTCTTTTCTTTTTATTCTTCGCATCATGTGTGGGTTAACCCTCTTTTTGGAGCTCCTTATTAATGATATTGGTTGGATAGAAGGCTCCTCCTCGTTACCTGATTCATCATAAGAAAAAAGGAGGATATTGGGAAATCTCTTCCCTTTCATTAGTATTCTCTTCATCTTCTAATTGTTTTCTTGACTTTATGTAATTGGCAATATAAGGATTCTCAATGCAATTCACCGCACAATACATATAAATTTCCTCTAGATCAAAATCAAGAACTTTATCAAGGGCAAATTCTGGAATATCCTTAGTTATATGTTTTATTTCTTCATAACCCAGAAGCAAAGTAAGTTCATTATGATGCGCAAGGGAAATCAAGTCATCACAATTCTTGGACACGATTCGATCATGAAACAATTTGCATTGATATCTAAATGACCATGTTCATTGCAAAGTTCACAAGGATGGCTAAGAAAATTTAAATTTTCAGCACAAACATCTATCCTTTCTTGCAACCATTTAGTTTCTAAGTACTTATGCCTCTTGCAAAATCTATCTTCCCTATTTGGTGTGTACTTGCAAACCCTATGCACTCCACAAAAATTGACATGCTTATAAGAGACATTTTCATCATGACTAGTGCAATCATCATTAGTACTATGGATATTCAAAGAGTTCATACTGACAACATTGCAATCATGCTCATCATTCAAAGATGTAGTGCCAAACATTTTAATGCATTCTTCTTGTAGCATTTTGGCACAATTATCAGAATCCTTATTTTCATGAAATATATTAGAAAGATGAAGCATATGAGGTATCCTCAATTCAATTTTTATAATTTTCTTTTATAGACTAAACTAGTGATAAAACAAGAAACTAAAAGATTCGATTGCAAGATCTAAAGATATACCTTCAAGCACTAACATCCTTGGAAATGGTGCCAGAAAAGAGCTTGATGTCTACTACACAACCTTCTTCTTGTAGACGTTGTTGGGCCTCCAAGTGCAGAGGTTTGTAGGACAGTAGCAAATTTCCCGTAAGTGGATGACCTAAGGTTTATCAATCCGTGGGAGGCGTAGGATGAAGATGGTCTCTCTTAAACAACCCTGCAACCAAATAACATGTGTCCCGAACACACCCAATACAATGGTAAATTGTATAGGTGCACTAGTACGGCGAAGAGATGGTGATACAAGTGCAATATGGGTAGTAGATATAGGTTTTTGTAATATGAAAATATAAAAACATCAAGGTAGAAATTGGTAAAAGTGAGCGTAAACGGTATTGCAATGCCAGAAAACAAGGCCTAGGGTTCATACTTTCACTAGTGCAAGTTCTCTCAACAATAATAACATAATTGGATCATATAAATATCCGTCAACATGCAACAAAGAGTTACTCCAAAGTCACTAATAGCGGAGAACAAGCGAATAGATTATGGTAGGGTATGAAACCACCTCAAAGTTATCCTTTCTGATCGATCTATTCAAGAGTCCGTAGTAAAATAACACAAAGTTATTCTTTCCGTTCGATCTATCATAGAGTTCGTACTAGAATAACACCTTAAGACACAAATCAACCAAAACCCTAATGTCACCTAGATACTCCAATGTCACCTCAAGTATCCGTGGGTAATTATACGATATGCATCACACGATCTCATATTCATCTATTCAACCAACACAAAGAACTTCAAAGATTGCCCCAAAGTTTCTACCAGAGAGTCAAGACGAAAATGTGTGCCAACCCCTATGCATAAGTTCACGAGGTCACGGAACTCGCAAGTTGATCACCAAAACATACATCAAGTGGATCACGTGATATCCCAATGTCACCACAGATAAGCACATGCAAGACATACATCAAGTGTTCTCAAATCCTTAAAGACTCAATCCGATAAGATAACTTCAAAGGGAAAACTCAATTCATCACAAGGAGAAAGAGGGGGAGAAACATCATAAAATACAACTATAATAGCAAAGCTCATGATACATCAAGGTCGTTCCGAACCAAGAACACAAGAGAGAGAGAGAGAGAGATCAAACACATAGCTACTGGTACATACCCTCAGCCCCGAGGGTGAACTACTCCCTCCTCTTCATGGAGAGCGCCGAGATGATGAAGATGGCCACCGGAGAGGGATTCCCCCCTCCGGTAGGGTGCCGGAACGGGTCTAGATTGGTTTTCGGTGGCTACAGAGGCTTGCGGTGGCGGAACTCCCGATCTAGGTTTCTTTCTGGAAGTTTGGGTATATATAAGAGGTGTTGGAGTTAGGAACAAGTCAGGGGGGTCCCCTAGGTGGCCACGAGGTAGTGGGGCGCGCCCAAGGCGTAGGGCGCGCCCCCACCCTCGTGGTGGCCTCGGGACTCTTCTTGCCCATCTCCGGTACTTCGTGGGCTTCTTCTGGTCCAAAAATGATCTCCGTGAAATTTCAGGTCAATTGGACTCCGTTTGGTTTTCCTTTTCCGCGATACTCAAAAACAAGGAAAAAACAGAAACTGGCACTAGGTTCTAGGTTAATAGGTTAGTCCCAAAAATCATATAAAATACCATATAAATGCATATAAAACATCCTAGATGGATACTCCCTCCGTCCCAAAATTCTTGTCTTAGATTTGTTTAGATACAGATGTATCTAACATTAAACCATGACTAGATACATCCGTATGTAGATAAATCTAAGACAAGAATTTTGGGACGAAAGGAGTAATATAATAGCATGGAACAATAAAAAATTATAGATACGTTGGAGACGTATCATATGCCACACAAGTTCATCTCCAATTCATGTGATAAATTTGTGTGCGACTAGTCAACATATATTCACAGCGCTACCATTCACAATTTACCATACCCCACTTACACGTTATAGATGGGCTAGATGTCCTCCTCCGGGTTCCAGTCTGCTACCTCTTGAGCTTGCGTTGGTTTTCCCTTGAAGAGGAAAGGGTGATGTAGCACAGTAGCGTAAGTATTTCCCCTCAGTTTTTAGAACCAAGGTATCAATCCAGTAGGAGACTACACGCAAGTCCCTCGTACCTGCACAAACAAACAAGAACCTCGCAACCAACGCAATAAAGGGGTTGCCAATCCCTTCACGGTCACTTACGAAAGTGAGATCTGATAAAAATAATAAGATAAATATTTTTGGTATTTTTGTTGTATAGATTGGAAAATAAAGATTACAAAATAAACAGTGACAAAAATAGTAAATAGATAGGAAAATAATATGATGGAAGATAGACCCGGGGGCCATAGGTTTCACTAGTGCCTTCTCTCAAGATAGCAAATTCTACGGTGGGTGAACAAATTACTGTCGAGCAAATGATAGAAAAGCGCATAGTTATGAGAATATCTAGGCATGATCATGTATATAGGCATCACGTCCGCGATGAGTAGACTGAAAGGATTCTGCATCTACTACTATTACTCCACAGATCGACTGCTATCCAGCATGCATCTAGAGTATTAAGTTCATAAGAACAGAGTAACACATTAGGCAAGATGACATGATTTAGAGGGATAAACTCAAGTAATATGATATAAACCCCATCTTTTAATCCTCGATGGCAACAATACAATACGTGCCTTGCTTCCCCTGCTGTCACTGGGAAAGGACACCGCAAGATTGAACCCAAAGCTAAGCACTTATCCCATTGCAAGAAAGATCAATCTAGTAGGCCAAACCAAACTGATAATTCGAAGAGACTTGCAAAGATATTAAGTCATGCATAAAAGATTTCAGAGAATAATCAAATATTGTTCATAAATAATCTTGATCATAAACTCACAATTCATCGGATCTCGACAAACACACCGCAAAAAGAATTACATCGAATAGATCTCCAAAAGAATCGAGGAGAACTTTGTATTGAGATCCAAAGAGAGAGAAGAAGCCATCTATCTAATAACTATGGACCCGAAGGTCTGTGGTAAACTACTCACACATCATCGGAGAAGCTATGGTGTTGATGTACAAGCCCTCCGTGATCGATTCCCCATCCGGCGGAGCGCCGGAAATGGCCCCAAGATGGGATCTGATACGTCCATTTTGCATCATGCTTTTATATCGATATTTATTGCATTATGGGCTGTTATTACACATTATGTCACAATACTTATGCCTATTCTCTCTTATTTTACAAGGTTTACATGAAGAGGGAGAATGCCGGCAGCTGGGATTCTGGGCTAGAAAAGGAGCAAATATTAGAGACCTATTCTGCGCAGCTCCAAAAGTCTTGAAACTTCACGGAAGTTATTTCCCGAATATATACAAAATATTGAGCGCAAGAAGTACCAGAGGGGGGCCACCCACCAGCCACGAGGGTGGGGGGCGCCCTACCCCCTGGGCGTGCCCCCTGCCTCATGGGCCCCCTGGTGGCCCTCCGATGCCCATCGTCTTCTATATGAGGTCTTTCGTCCGAGAAAAAAATCATAAGCAAGCTTTCGGGACGAGACTCCGCCGCCATGAGGTGGAACCTTGGCGGAACCAATCTAGGGCTCCGGCGGAGCTGTTCTGTCGGGAAAACTTCCCTCCGGGAGGGGGAAATCATCACCATCATCATCACCAATGATCCTCTCATCGGGAGGGGGTCAATCTCCATCAACATCTTCACCAGCACCATCTCATCTCAAACCCTAGTTCATCTCTTGTATCCAATATTTGCATCCAAACCTCAGATTGGTACGTGTGGGTTGCTAGTAGTGTTGATTACTCCTTGTAGTTGATGCTAGTTGGTTTACTTGGTGGAAGATCATATGTTCAGATCCATTATGCATATTAATACCCCTCTGATTATGAACATGAATATGCTTTGTGAGTAGTTACGTTTGTTCCTGAGGACATGGGAGAAGTCTTGCTATTAGTAGTCATGTGAATTTGGTATTCGTTCGATATTTTGATGAGATGTATGTTGTCATCCCTCTAGTGGTGTCATGTGAACGTCGACTACATGACACTTCACCATTGTTTGGGCCTAGAGGGAGGCATTGGGAAGTAATAAGTAGATGATGGGTTGCTAGAGTGACAGAAGCTTAAACCCTAGTTTATGCGTTGCTTCATAAGGGGCTGATTTGGATCCATATGTTTCATGCTATGGTTAGGTTTACCTTAATACTTCTGTTGTAGTTGCGGATGCTTGCAATGGGGGTTAATCATAAGTGGGATGCTTGTCCAAGTAAGGACAGCACCCAAGCACCGGTCCACCCACATATCAAATTATCAATGTACCGAACGCAAATCATATGAACGTGATGAAAACTAGCTTCACGATAAGAAATTTTCTAGGCTTGTCCTTTGCTACAAAAAGGATTGGGCCGTCTTGCTGCACTTTATTTACACTTGTTACTTGTTATTCGTTACCAATTACCTTATCAAAAAACTATTTGTTACCGATAATTTCAGTGCTTGCAGAGAATACCTTGCTGAAAACCGCTTATCATTTCCTTCTGCTCCTCGTTGGGTTCGACATTCTTACTTATCAAAAGGACTACGATAGATCCCCTATACTTGTGGGTCATCAGGATCTCACGGGTACAGAAGGTTGCGGCGGTGGAAATAGGGTTTCATGGTGCTCCTGGATGTTTTCGGGGTATATGGGTATATATAGGAGGAAGAAGTACGTCGGTGGAGCTGCGAGGGGCCCACGAGGGTGGGGGGCGCGCCCTCTTGCCTCGTGGCCTCCTCGCTTCTTTCTTGACGTCCACTCCAAGTCTCCTGGATCATGTTTGTTCCAAAAATAATTCTCCTGAAGGTTTCATTCCATTTGATATTACTTTTCTGTGAAACACTGAAATAGGCAAAAACAACAATTTGCACTAGGCCTTAGGTTAGTAGGTTAGTCCCAAAAATAATATAAAAAGGTATATTAATGCCCATTAAACATCCAAAACAGATAATATAATAGCATGGAACAATCAAAAATTATAGATACGTTGGAGACATATCAAGCATCCCCAAGCTTAATTCCTGCTCGTCCTCGAGTAGGTAAATGACAAAAAACAGAATTTTTGATGTGGAATGCTACCTAGCATAATTCTTAATGTAATTTTCTTTATTTTGGCATGAATATTCAGATCTGAAAGATTCAAGACAAAAGTTTAATATTGACATAAAAATAATAATACTTCAAGCATACTAGCAAAGCAATCATGTCTTCTAAAATAACATGGCCAAAGAGAGTTATCCCTACAAAAATCATATAGTCTGGCTATGCTCCATCTTCTCCACAAAAAATATTTAAATCATCTACAACCCCGATGACAAGCCAAGCAATTGTTTCATACTTTTGATGTTCTCAAACTTTTTCAATCTTCACACAGTACATGAGTGTGAGCCATGGACATAGCTCTATAGGTGGAATAGAATGGTGGTTGTGGAGAAGACAAAAAGGAGAAGATAGTCTCACATCAACTAGGAATATCAACGGGCTATGGAGATGCCCATCAATAGATATCAATGTGAGTGAGTAGGGATTGCCATGCAACGGATGCACTAGAGCTATAAGTGTATGAAAGCTCAACAAAAGAACTAAGTGGGTGTGCATCCAACTCGCTTGCTCACGAAGACCTAGGGCATTTTGAGGAAGCCCATCATTGGAATATACAAGCCAAGTTCTATAATGTAAAATTACCACTAGTATAATAAAGTGACAACATAGGAGACTCTCTATCATGAAGATCATGGTGCTACTTTGAAGCACAAGTGTGGTAAAAGGGTTGTAGCATTGTCCCTTCTCTCTTTTTCTCTCATTTTTTTCTTTTCCTCTGTTTTTTAGAATTCGTCTGGAGTCTCATCCTGACTTGTGGGGGAATCATAGTCTCCATCATCCTTTCCTCACTTGGGACAATGCTCTAATAATGATGATCATCACACTTTTATTTACTTACAACTCGAAAAATTACAACTCGGTACTTAGAACAAAATATGACTCTATGTGAATGCCTCCGGCGGTGTACCGGGATGTGCAATGACTCATGATGACATGTATGGAAGAATTATAAGGGTGGCTTTGCCCCAAATACGATGTCAACTACATGATCATGCAAAGCAATATGACAATGATGAAGCGTGTCATAACAAACAGAACGGTGGTAAGTTGCATGGCAATATATCTCGGAATGTCTATGGAAATGCCATAATAGATAGGTATGGCGGCTGTTTTGAGGAAGGTATATGGTGGGTTTATGGTACCGGCGAAAGTTGCTGTGTACTAGAGAGGCTAGCAATGGTGGAAGTGTGAGAGTGCGTATAATCCATGGACTCAACATTAGTCATTAAGAACTCACATACTTATTGCAAAAATCTATTAGTTATCAAAACAAAGTACTACGAGCATGCTCCTAGGGGGGTAGATTGGTAGGAAAAGACCATCTCTCGTCCCCGACCGCCACTCATAAGGAAGACAATCAATAAATAAATCATGCTCCGACTTCTTCACATAACAGTTCAACATACGTGCATGCTACGGGAATCACAAACTTTAGAACAAGTATTTCTCAAATTCACAGCTACTCAACTAGCATGACTCTAATATCACCATCTTCATATCTCAAAACAATCATCAAGTATCAAACTTCTCATAGTATTCAATGCACTTTTTATGATAGTTTTTATTACACCCATCTTGGATGCCTATCATATTTGGACTAATTTTATAGCCAAAGCAAATTACTATGCTGTTATAAAAGACTCTCAAAATGATATAAGTGAATCATGAGAGATCAATAATTTCTATAAAATAAAACCACCACCGTGCTCTCAAAGATATAATGAAGCACTAGAGCAAAATTTTCTAGCTCAAAAGATATAAGTGAAGCACATAGAGTATTCTAATAAATTCTGATTCATGTGTATCTCTCCAAAAGGTGTGTACATCAAGGATGATTCTGGTAAACTAAAAAGCAAAGACTCAAATCATACAAGATGCTCCAAGCAAAACACATATCATGTGGTGAATAAAAATATAGCCTCAAGTAAAGTTACCGATAGACGAAGACGAAAGAGGGGATGCCTTCCGGGGCATCCCCAAGCTTAGGCTTTTGGTTGTCCTTGAATTTTACCTTGGGGTGCCTTGGGCATCCCCAATATTAGGCTCTTTCCACTCCTTATTCCAAAATCCATCAAATCTTTACCCAACACTTGAAAACTTCACAACACAAAACTCAACAGAAAATCTCATGAGCTCCGTTAGTATAAGAAAACAAACCACCACTTCAAGGTACTGTAATGAACTCATTATTTATTTATATTGGTGTTAAACCTACTGTATTCCAACTTCTCTATGGTTCATACGCCCCGATACTAGCCATAGGTTCATCAAAATAAGCAAATAGCACACGAAAACAGAATCTGTCAAAAACAGAACAGTCTGTAGTAATCTGTAGGTTTCGAATACTTATGTAACCCCAAAAATTCTGAAATAAATTGGTGGACGTGAGGAATTTGTATATTAATAATATTCAAAAAGAATCAACCTAATCTCACTCTCCAGTAAGAAATGGCAGCAAATCTTGTGAGCGCTAAAGTTTCTGTTTTTTACAGCAAGATCGCAAAAACTCCCCCCCCCCCCCCAAGTCTTCCCAAAGGTTCTACTTGGCACAAACACTAATTAAAAGAATAAAGCCACATCTTAACAGAAGCTAGATGAATTATTTATTACTAAACAGAACAAAAAGCAAGAAACAAAAATAAAATTGGGTTGCCTCCCAACAAGCGCTATCGTTTAACGCCCCTAGCTAGGCATAAAAACAAGAATAGATCTAGGTATTTTCATCTTTGGTATGCAATCCATAAGTGGCTCCCATAATATATTCATAAGGTAATTTAATTTTCTTTCTAGGAAAGTTTTCCATGCCTTTCCTTAACGGAAACTGGAATCTAATGTTTCCTTCTTTCATATCAATAAATGCACCAATCGTTCTAAGGAAAGGTCTACCAAGAATAATAGGACATAAAGGATTGCAATCTATATCAAGAACAATGAAATCTATGGGCACATAATTCCTATTTGCAACAATAAAAAAACATTAATCCTTCCCATAGGTTTCTTAATAGTGGAATCCGCAAGGTGCAAATTTAAAGAACAATCATCAAATTCACGGAAACCTAACACATCACACAAAGTTTTTGGAATCATGGGAACACTAGCACCCAAATCACATAAAGCAAAGCATTCATGATCTTTAATTTTAATTTTAATAGTAGGTTCCCACTCATCATAAAGTTTTCTAGGGATAGAAACTTCTAATTCAAGCTTTTCTTCATAAGATTGCATTAAAGCATCAACGATATGTTTGGTAAACTTTATTTCGATCATAAGCATGAGGATAATTTAGCACGGATTGCAACAAGTAAATACAATATATCAAAGAGCAATTATCATAATTAAATTCCTTGAAATCCAAAATAGTGGGTTCATTGATACGTAAAGTTTTGACCTCTTCAATCCCACTTTTACCAATTTTTGCATCAAGATCTAAAAACTCCGAATCATTGGGACGCCTTTTAGCTAAAGTTGACTCATCTCCAGTCCCATAATTATCAAGATTCATATTGCAAAACAAAGATTTAATTGGAGACACATCAATCACTTTTAGATCTTCATCCTTATTATTGTGAAAAATAGAAGAACACGCTTTTATAAAGCATTCCTTTTTTTGCACGCATCCTAGCGGTTCTTTCTTTGCACACATCAATGGAAATTATCATGGCTTTGAGAGACTCATTGATATCATGCTTAGGTGGAATAGATCTAAGTTCAAAGAATCAACATCAAGAGAAATTCTATCCATGTTCCTAGCCAACTCATCAATCTTAGGCAATTTTTCTTCAAGCAAAGCATTAAAATTCTTTTGCGAAATCATAAATTCTTTAAGACTAGTCTCAAAATTAGAGGGAATATTATTAAAATTTCCGTAAGAGTTGTTGTAGTAATTACCATAATTATTAGAGGAATTACTAGGAACCATCCTAGGATTAAAGTTTCCTCTATAAGCGTTGTTACCAAAATTGTTCCTACCAACAAAATTCACATCCATAGATTCATTATTATTCTCAATCAAAGTAGACAAAGGCATATCATTAGGATCAGAAGAAACACTCTTATTAGCAAACAATTTCATAAGTTCATCCATCTTTCCACTCAAAACATTAATTTCTTCTATAGCATGAACCTTTTTACTAGTAGATCTTTCGGTGTGCCATTGAGAATAATTAACCATAATATTATCTAGAAGTTTAGTAGATTCTCCTAAAGTGATTTCCATAAAAGTGCCTCCCGTGGCCGAATCTAAAAGATTTCTAGAAGCAAAATTCAATCCAACATAAAAATTTTGTATGATCATCCATAAATTTAATCCATGAGTAGGGCAATTGCGTGTCATTTATTTCATCCTCTACCAAGCTTGTGCAACATGCTCATGATCAAGTTGCTTAAAATTCATGATATCCTTTCTAAGAGAGATGATCTTAGCGGGAGGAAAATACTTAGAGATAAAAGCATCTTTGCACTTATTCCACGAATCAATACTATTTTTAGGCAAAGATGAAAACCAAATTTTAGCACGATCTCTAAGAGAAAACGGAAATAGCTTCAATTTAACAATATCATTATCTACATCTTTCTTCTTTTGCATATCACATAAATCAACAAAGCTATTTAGATGGGTAGCGGCATCTTCACTAGGAAGGCCAGAAAACAGATCTTTCATGACAAGATTCAACAAAGCAGTATTAATTTCACAAGATTCAGCATTGGTAAGAGGAGCAATCGGAGTGCTAATAAAATCATTATTGTTGGTATTGGAGAAGTCACACAATTTAGTATTATCTTGAGCCATCGTGACAAACAATCAATCCAACACACAAGCAAACAAGAGGCAAGTGGAAAGAAGGCGAACTGAAATAAGGCGAATGGAAAAGAGGGCGAATAAAACGGCAAGGGTGAAGTGGGGGAGAGGAAAACGAGAGGCAAATGGCAAATAATGTAATGCGGGGGATAAGAGTTTGCGATGGGTACTTGGTATTCTTGACTTGATGCAACCTCCCCGGCAACGGCGCCAGAAATCCTTCTTGCTACCTCTTGAGCTTGCGTTGGTTTTCCCTTGAAGAGGAAAGGGTGATGTAGCACAGTAGCATAAGTATTTCCCTTAGTTTTTGAGAACCAAGGTATCAATCCAGTAGGAGAGTACACGCAAGTCCCTCGTACCTGCGCAAACAAACAAGAACCTCGCAACCAACGCGATAAAGGGGTTGTCAATCCCTTCATGGGCACTTACGAAAGTGAGATCTGATAAAAATAATAAGATAAATATTTTTGGTATTTTTGTTGTATAGATTGGAAAATAAAGATTGCAAAATAAACAGTGATAAAAATAGTACATAGATAGGAAAATAATATGATGGAAGATAGACATGGGGGCCATAGGTTTCAAAAGTGGCTTCTCTCAAGATAGCATATTCTACGGTGGGTGAACAAATTACT
Source organism: Triticum urartu (assembly GCF_003073215.2). Lineage (NCBI taxonomy): Eukaryota > Viridiplantae > Streptophyta > Magnoliopsida > Poales > Poaceae > Triticum > Triticum urartu. The sequence goes on from NC_053028.1 coordinate 536,646,728, forward strand.
GTCGAGCAAATGATAGAAAAGCGCATAGTTATGAGAATATCTAGGCATGATCATGTATATAGGCATCACATCTGCGACGAGTAGACCGAAATGATTCTGCATCTACTACTATTACTCCACACATCGACCGCTATCCAGCATGCATCTAGAGTATTAAGTTCATAAGAACAGAGTAACGCATTAGGCAAGATGACATGATGTAGAGGAATAAACTCAAGCAATATGATGGAAACCCCATATTTTTATCCTCGATGGCAACAATACAATACATGCATTGATGCCCCTACTATCACTGGGAAAGGACACCGCAAGATTGAACCCAAAGCTAAGCACTTCTCCCATTGGAAGAAAGATCAATCTAGTAGGCCAAACCAAACTGATAATTTGAAGAGACTTGCAAAGATATTAAATCATGCATAAAAGATTTCAGACAAGAATCAAATATTGTTCATATATAAGCTTGATCATAAACCCACAATTCATCGGATCTCGACAAACACACCGCAAAAAGAATTACATCAAATAGATCTCCAAGAGAATCAAGGAGAACTTTGTATTGAGATCCAAAGAGAGAGAAGAAGCCATCTAGATAATGATGAGGACATGAAAACCATTGAGCCCTTATAGTCTAGGATGACTCCTTTTCAAGAGGGGAAGGATGATGAGGACATGACAACCATTTATACGTCCTTGGTCACCAAAGGAGAAATCATAGCATTTGGTCTCAAACGAACACATTGCCACGTGAATGCTAACTTAAGTTTATACTATAATCTTGGACACATGGCTACACTTTCACCTCCTTTGTTGTTGGTTGAACTCAGGTGCAATATAGAAGAAGGCCAAACACATATCAGTCCGTGCAGAACAATGTTTTATGGAGAAGAAACAAAGTTAGGGGTTCATGAAGAGATGAGTTGTCTGCTGAAGAAAATTTGTTCCGATTCTGACGAAACAATGTTTTGCATGAGTTTGATATCCCAACTTGCGAAAGATTTCCAGAACTCAAGTTTTCTGCTGAAGGAAACATTGTTCGACCCCAATGAACAATGTTTGGTCGGGAACTACCAACCACCTCCAACGAGAGTTTTCCAGAAGCTACCTCATTAAGTCTCGAAGCCATTTAGTCTAACCAAAGCTGGTTCTCTTCCACACCTAAGCTGGGTCCCAAAGCTAGTTTGTTTCCACACCTATCCAGGGGGTTGTCCCGATTATAAATAGGCTAGCTCTTCCCATCTTTGGGGACTTTTGCCATTTCTATCAAAGAACAAAGACATAGACGCCTCCTGAGATTGGAGAGCTCTTGTTACCCTTATTCTCGTGATTCCTTGAGAAATTGCTCCTAATTCATGCTCCACGACTAGATCATGTTATGTGGGTTAGAGTTCGTGGTTTCCCTTGCGGATTGCACATATCCCGTGCTCCATGACTTGAGCATGGTTGTGTGGGGTAGTATTGCGGGTTGTGGATCGGCGAATATTCAGATTGCAAGCCTCGGTGAGCCTCCTCCTCGTCGTGTCATAATCTCTTATTTTCCATTTTCTGGCTGCTTGCAGCTAGTTATCCCCATCCATTTATCGATCCTACGCCGTGAAGATCGGACCTCCCCTTCCGCTCCCTCTTCTTCGAAGACAGGGTCATATCATCTGGTATTCAGAGCAAGGCTTACATGGTAGGATCTGTATCTTTGTCGCTATATCTATCCTTTTTAGTTTCGTTTTTGACGTCCTAGAGTCCAAAGCTAAAAAGCCACAAAAATCCAAGCCTTTGTTGTTGAGATCTAGTTGTTTGCTTTCCTCTTTGTGTTTGCACCAAGTTCTATCCAAAGTTGATGTTGTTTTCTTTGAGTCTTGTTGGATCTTTTGTGCTGCAAAAAAAGAGAGAGAAAGAAAAAAAAGCAAAAAAAGCAAAAAAAAGAGCAAAAAAGAGAAGAGGAAGTGTTGAGAAAGTGTGCAATTATTTTCAGTTGGGTGAGAAATTTCATAAGTTGTAGTGGCAAGTGTTGCAGCTCAAATGTGGTACAAGGATCTACAAATTTTTCTTGTTCATTTGGTTTGCATCAATTGGATCTCAGCACTAGCCCTCCCTTTTTACCCCACCCAAATCCACCTATAAACCGCTAGCTTCCTTCCTTTCATTCGCTTATCCACTCCTGATTTGCTACTTCCGCACGGCCGCCAAGGAATCATTAGAATTTGGGTAAGCAAGAAGCTGAGCTAAGTGTTTTCCACATATATTTTTCTTTTGTCCACTTGTTTCCAAGAGTTAAAATGACAGGATCCAACTCGAGTGTACATGGACATCAACATGTGGAGGATGATCTCCCAAAAACTCGTGCAGCACTTGGTGATATGATTGAGGAGAGTATAGTTGCAACTATGCGAAGGATGTTCGGTGGTCATCTTCCTATTGCGGGTAATGGGGATCAACATCAACACAGCCCCGCTGCCTCGCTGGCCGCCGACAACCGGCAACGTCAAGAACACAACGATCGCAATGTTGGTGGTGGACAAGCGGCAGGAGCTGCTGCCCACGGCGCCCCTGCTGTTGGTACTGAACAGAGGCGTGGCCACTTTGCTGCCCCCCGTGAGGGTGGGCTGCATGGAGGAGAAGCTTGCGGGCGAGGCCATGACCCCCGCGGGTTTGCTGCGGATCACCGACGACGAGCGACACATGATGGTGATGCCATCTTCCTTGAAGATCTCTCTGAGCATGGTGACGAAGATGAAGGCATGGGGGACTATAAACCCTATTACCCACCTCACCGCGGTGCTGTATTTGGTCGCAATGGTCATCATTATGACCGTCGTGATTAGGATGGCCGTGACAACCAAGCAAGAGTGAAGCTACATGTGCCATCATTCATGGGAAAAGAGGATCCAGATGCATATATTGAGTGGGAAGAGAAGTGTGATCAAATCTTTCACATCCATGGTTTTTCTGAAGCCAAGAGAGTTGATCTTGCTGTTATAGAGTTCTCTAGTTATATATGCTCTTACATGGTGGAATCAGTTGCAAGACGATCGGTTGATGTCAGGCAATAATCATATCCGCAGCTGGACTTTGATGAAGGAAGTCATGAGGCGCCGTTTTGTTCCATCATACTATGAGAGGCAATTGTACAAGCAGTTGCAGGGGCTCACTCAAGGTTCCCGCACTGTTGAGGAGTACTATAAAGAGATGGAGGTGCTGCTAATTCGGACAAGAACCCGTGAAAGTGATGAGGCGAAAATGGTGAGATTTTTACATGGGATGAATGATGAAATATCAGATTTTGTGGAGATGTTTCCTTATGATACATTACAAGATGTGGTACATCAAGCTATAAGAGTTGAGAAGAAGAATATGTGTAACGGTCATACTCGTGCTTTCCAAGGCTGCACAACCACACACTCATGGCAGCGAGCACAACAGCCATATGGTTCTTAGTTTGAGGGTGCACCACCTATACACCCACATGCCTCGACGGCTTCCTCACCTGGAATTCGCAATCAAGATAAGAGGTCATCAGCTACAACAGGAGTATCCTCTGCTCCACCTCCAGAAAAGAGTTCTACACGCAGCAGTGACATTCAATGCCACAAGTGCAACGGAAGAGGTCAAATTTCTTTAGAATGTCCAAGCAAAAGAACTATGATCATAAATGAACAAGGTGAATGGGAGTTTGAAAGTGGCCCTAAAGGTGGCAATGATGGAGTGGAAGAGGAGCAAGGTTGGGAAGTAGGAGGAACTATTTTATCTCATGAGGAACTTGATGGAGAAGCTTTGGTTGTATGTCGCTCACTTAACGCCCAGGTTCTGGAGGAGGAAAAGGGGCAGCGGCATAAGCTTTTCCACACCCGTTGCCTTATCAACTCAAAAATATGTCGAGTGATTGTTGATAGTGGCAGCTGCAACAATATTGCAAGTACGGAGATGGTCGAGAAGCTTTAATTGCAAACAAAACGTCACCCACACCCATACCGCATGCAATGGCTGAATGACTGCAGCGCAATTAAGGTGATTAGCAACATGCAAATACCATTTTCAGTAGGGACATATCAGGATGATGTTGAGTGTGATGTGGTGCCGATGCACGCTTGTCACTTGCTTCTTGTGCGACCGTGCTTGCATGACCGTGATGTGCAAATCAGCGGGCGTGTGAATCGCTTATGTTTTTTCCATAGAGGTGAAAAGTTCACTTGGCTGCCCATGACACCCGAGGTACTCTATCTTGATGAGATGAAAAGAAAGGGAAAGAAAAATGGAGAGATTGATCATACACAAAGAGTGAGCCACCAACATAGTGAGGGAGTGTTTCCACATCCAAAAGCTCCACAGCCAAATATAACCAAGCCCCGGGAAACAGGTATTAGTTATGATGGCTAGGAAAAGGGATATGCAGGCATTGAGAGAACCTAATACTCCATTATTTGTACTCATGTACAAGGAAACTTTATTGACTGCTAACGACTTACCCTCAACTCTTCCTAGTGTTGTATTGGATCTTTTGCAGAGTATGGGGATGTGCTTCACAAGGAGGTGCCACCCAGATTGCCACTGAAGCGAGGCATTGAACAACAAATCGACTTGGTTCCGGGCGCCTCGCTTCCAAAAATTCCACATATTGAGTGTGCTAAGAGGGGTGAGTTGCGTGACTCCACCAAATGTGAGGAAGAATGTCCATTTTCAAAACATCCACATATTGAGAATGATAAGAGAGGTGAGATGAGTGATTCCACCATATGTGAGGAAGAGTGTTCACTTCCCAAAAGTCCACATAATCAGAGTGATAAGAGAGGTGAGGTGAGTGAATCCACCAAATGTGAGGATCAGATTGTTTAAAATGAGATTAGAGAGAAGGAATATCTCCACCCATGTATACCTCACTGTTGGTGTACAAAAGTAGGGGCTCTCCTTTTGACCCCTTTACTTGTGCATGGGCAGTCAGAGCCACGCGCCGTGGCCACACTTAGCAGGGCATAGGAGGGAAGCCGGAGATAAGACGAAGCACGAGACGACCAAGGCGACGCCAAGACCGGAAGCACAGGAGGGCAAGAGGGCGAGGTGGACTCCCTCGGCAAGATCCTTGCCGAGGCGGCCACCCGCAGCCCCGGCAAGAGCCTTGCCGGGGCAACTTGCCTGATGCCAGCGGAGTGAACCACCCATGAGCCCACCGGCCCCAACCCAACCAGCTGCGTTGGAATCAGGGCTCGGGAGGCGCCTCTGTGGTGGCATGTTCGTCAAACTCATAAATATATGAGTTCAGATGAGGACTAGAAGGCGGCGACCCTCGGCAGGATCCTAGCCGAGGAAATCCACAAGACCCCCGGCAAGACCCTTGTCGGGGATGACAGCAACACCACGGCAAGACCCTTGCCGAGCCCCCGACAAGACCCTTGCCGAGGGCGTCAGCAGGGCCACTGCCAGGCCCGCATCAGCCAAGACTTCGCTGCCGTTCGCATGCAGCTGTCAGCCCAACCAGCTGGGCAGGCACCCGCGTGGCAACATGCAACTTCCAGGCCAAATCAGCAAGCACCTGTGTGGCGGCATGCAGATCTTCCTAAAGGCCCTACCACCGTGCCACCTCAGCTGCCTGCCTGCCTACATGGCGCTGCATGCATCGCCAGCCTGGGCGTGTGTCGAAGCGAGGCGAAGCAGCGACGGACGGGACGGGCCTCGTTCCCGTCCCTGATAAAGCTAATGGACACCTACGTAGCACATTTAATGCGCTTTGTCCCGTAATGCCGTGCGATAAGCTCGCACACTGTAGACCTTTCCACCTCCTGTGCACCACTGTGGCAACCCTTTTTTCTTCTAAAAGGAGGCCTGAGGCGACCAGGAGAGGGATTTGGCTTTTTGGAACGGGACGACCACCGTAGCTAGTTTAGAAAGCTCAAGAACACTCAATACATCCACCAAAGCAGGACTAGGGTTTTACGCATCCTCGCGGCCCGAACCTGGGTAAACGATCTGTGTGTCCTAAACCTTCTCTTCTCACGACCCCATGCCCGCCGACCGTAGAAGGGATCCCAGTGATCCCATAGGTGTCGTTCTCACCGACATCTTTGGCGCACCAGGTAGGGGGTGCAGTTGTGAGAATCTGGTCTAGCAGTTAGCCTAGCAGTTCTTTGTCGCCATGGCGGTCGGTCTATCGGGAGCCGGACGGCCCGTACCGGTGCGGGTGAGCAGTGGGCCGGTCATGGACAGAACCCGAGGCGCGACCCGCGAGCACCAACATCGCTCTGGCAGTCAGAGCCTGGCGAGTGGCATCGTTCGTGCGCAAGGCGACGGGCCACACGCTGCGAAATACAGAGACGGAGCTGGGGCCCCCGCAGACGGCACGGGACCCTCCGGGGCATTGCCATACCACCCGCGGGCGGCGCGGCGACCTCCAAGATGCCCACTCCGACGCCCATAGCGCGCTCTTCCCAGGTTGTGCGCGACGAGCAGCGTCACTACGCCGGTGACCCTGGACGCCGCCGTGGGAAGAGTCATGTGCGTCATCCGCGGGACGAAGGAGGCCAGCATGCCCGCCGAAGTGCTGGCGAGGACGGCGCTCAGCCGCTGGGCCATGACAGAGCTCCTTCTAACGTGGTTAGAAGTCGAAGCGCGCCACGGTCCACGCAGCTTTTGCTATCGCCCATGCCAGCGGAAGCCTTGGCGCGCGCGCAGCTGCTCCTCAACTTCCCTCCCGCCGTGGAGAAACTCGATGAGTGGAGAGCCACTGTTCAGAGCCTTGTCGGCGTCGCCAACAAAGACGAGCCACGGCCGGCGGGGCCCTCAGGCCGGCGCTCCATCGAGCCACTGCATGCTGGCGGTGGAGGGGCCGGAGGCGCCTCGGCCACGGTGCACTCTCCTCCTCCACGCCAGCCACCATGGATGTCGGTCCATTGTGATGACGCTTGTGATGACATTTCCATAGCATCGTCCGAACCACGGACCCACCGCGATCAACGCCAGGTTCTTCAGGAGCGAGCCCATGAAGACGCTCGAACCACCATCGACCGCCGGCCCGATACGCGCCATCAGTCAGACAGGCGGGCAGGGCCCGCTATGGACCACCCAGCACCGGGAGGCTCCGGCGGCCTACCTTACGAGGTGGGTTGCCCAGCCATTACCCATGAGCTGCGACAGTTCCATTGGCCGTCCCACCGCACGTTCAAGCCCGACGTCGGTGAGAAGTACGACGGCAAGACCCACCCGTCAGAGTTCCTCAGCATCTACACCATCGCGATGCAAGCCGCTGGAGCTCGTGATGACAAGGTGCTTGCCAATTACTCCCTGTTGGCCCTGAAACCCAATGTCATGTGTTGCTTGATGCACTTGCCGGCGGATTCCATTTCTTCTTGGTCAGATCTGTGCCACGAGTTCATTGGTGCCTTCACTGGAGGCCACCAAGCTCATGGCCGGGCGAGTGATTTGCATATCATTCCCCAGAAGGAAGGTGAAAACCTACGAAAGTACATACAGAGGTTTAGCCGAGTGTAATACAACATCCCGAATGTTCATCCTGCCGCCGTGATCAGCGTATTCCATCAGAATGTGCATAACCGCAAGATGCATGAAGAGCTGGCAATGAACAAGGTCAAGGATGTGGCTGAACTTTACGTTCTGGCCGGTAGATGCGCCGGGCTGAAGAGGGAAGGAAGTACCCCGGCGGAGACGCCGGTGCGGAAACCGACTCTACCAACGAAGACACCGCCGCCCCGACGAAGAAGGGCCGGCGTCGCAACAGGAAGAGCAAGGTCAAGACCGTGCTTGCCATCGAGGGATCTAGTGACACCAGCGCCACTAAGAAGGCCAAGGAAGATGACCCCGTCAAGGAGATTGCGGGGTGCGCCGCTTGCCGGGCCTTGGCGGCTACCGACAAGCCAGGGGGCTCCAACAAGAAGTACTGCAAGATCCACCGCACCAAGGGCCAGGACCTCCAGAACTGCCGACGAGTTCAGGTGCTTGCTGAATAGCAACAAGACGAATATGAGAGGCGGGACAACGAGAAGGGTCGGGATGGTGCCGAAGGATCCGGCAAGAAGCATGGTGGCCAAGGAGATCGCCACAGCAAGGATAACCAACAAGTGAGGCCCGCCCGGGGCTGCGATAGAAAGCGGGAAGACGATGATTGTGACGAGGACGACGTGTCCGGTGAGCATGAGTTCCAGAAGGCTACGGAGGCTATGTGCGTCGTTGGTGGTGCCACGCTGCACACTTCTCACCGCCAGCTCAAGCAGTGGGCACATGAGATTACAGCAGCAGAGCCATCGTTCGACGCTCGGAAGCCACTGAAGTGGTCCAGCACGCCCCTCATCTTTGACGCCAAGGACCACACTGACCGCACGACTGTGGTCGGGTGTTTGCCGTTGTTGGTCTCACCAATGATACACAACCTCAAGGCGAATAAGATGCTGGTTGACGGCGGGGCCGACCTGAACTTGATCTTGCTCGTCGTGATCAAAAGGCTGCAAATTCCTGATGGAGACCTTGAGGAAATGGGTACGTTTCAAGGGGTTAGCCTGCGAAGGAGCCAGCCGAAGGGGAAGGTCACATTTCCCATGACGTTTGGAGCTGAGTTAAACTATAGGACGGAGAGGATCGTCTTCGATGTGGCCGAGATTCCCTAGCCCTACAACGGAATCCTCGGCCGCTCGGCACTAGCCAAGTTCATGGCGGCGTCGCACTACGCCTACAATACACTGAAGATGACTGGGCCGATGACCATAATCGCCGTCCCTTCCGAGAAGAAGAATGCGCTGATCTGCACTGACCAACTCTATCGAGAAGCAGTTGCAGCAGCTGCTGCCAAGGCACCTGCTCCTGCCCGTTGAGGCCCCGGGAGGGAAGAAGAAGACCGGCAAGACCTCTCCCACCCACTCCGGCAAGCACACCTGTTCGGAGTGCTGTGCTACCGTCGAGGACGTGCCCGAGAGCTGTACTGGCCAGAGCAAGAAATCCAGAGCTGCACCACCAGAGAACAAGAGGGTGTCCGTCAAGGAGGATGGCGCGGGAGGGGCTTTCACCATAAGCTCCACCCTTGACAGCAAATAGGAAAGCGCACTCGTCACTTTCCTACGGGCGAATGTCGATGTGCTGAGTACGAGGGGCTGCTCGCTAGTCTTAGGATCGCGGAAGACCTCGGGGTGAAGAAGCTCATCATTAGGGGTGATTCGCAGCTTGTCGTCAGACAGATCAACAAAGATTATCAGAGCCCATTGATGGAGGCCTACGTAGATGAGGTGAGGAAGCTGGAGGAGCGCTTCGAAGGTATTCAAGCAGAGCACATTCCCCGAGCGGAGAATGACATTGCTGAGTACCTATCAAAGCGCGCTGCATTCAAGCTACCTGTGGAACCAGGTACCTTTTTGCTCCGGCTAACTCAACCATCCATCGAACCATGAACGGAGCGGAACAAGCGGAATAAATCAGGCCCCGACAAGTACTTTCCCACCGAGCCCCCAGGAGGCGCCGGCAAGAGTGTTGCCGCGGATTCCGAGCCTGCCAAGGGGCGGTTGGCTCCGGCAGGGCGCCAAGCCCTGGCCGTAGAGACAACTACCCCCATGGTGGAAGAATTGCCTTTGGTCCTTGCCGTCAAGCCCCGGGCTCCGGCAGGGGCACAACATACCGTCTGTTTCCTCCAGACAGGGGAACTTCCTGAAGAGCTGGAAGAAGCGGAAAAAGTAGCCCATCGGTCTACCTTGTACCAGTTCGTCAATGACGTCCTGTATAGAAAAAGACCAAACGGTGTGAAATTGAAGTGCATCCCCCGGGAGGAAGGACTGGAGCTGTTGGCAGAGATACATGGAGGCATATGTGGCTCCCACATAGGGTCGAGGGCCCTTGTCGGCAAAGCATTCCGGCAAGGCTTCTTCTGGCCCACCACCCTCCAGGATGCGACGACACTAGTAACCAGGTGTGAAGCGTGACAGTTCCATTCAAAGAAGCTTCATCAACCAGCTCAAGCCCTTCAAACAATTCCTCTCTCCTGGCCGTTTTCAGTCTGGGGGCTCGACATACTGGGCCCCTTCCCCCATGCTGTCGGGGGCTTTGAGTACTTGTATGTTGCAATCTACAAGTTCACAAAGTGGCCGGAAGTGGAAGCAGTGAGGAAGGTGACAGCACAGTCAGCCGTCAAGTTCTTCAAGGGACTAGTCTGCCGTTTTGGTGTGCCAAATAGAGTCACACCGCCAACGGCACGCAGTTCACAAGCCACGCCTTCATGCAGTACACCCAAGACCTCGGCAACAAGGTCTGTTTTGCTTCCCTGGCACACCCACGGAGCAAGGGCCAGGCGAAGAGGGCAAATGTTGAAGTACTGCGAGGCCTAAGAACAAAGACTTTTGACAAGCTGCACAAAAGCGGAAGGCGCTGGATTAATGAGTTTCCGGTGGTTCTTTGGTCGATCAGGACAACGCCAAATCTAGCCGCCGGCCAGACACCCTTTGCCCTGGTATACAAGGCAGAAGTAGTTCTCCCCACGGGACTCATATACGGGTCACCTCGAGTGCTCTCTTATGATGAGCTTGAGCAAGAGCGATTGCAGCAATATGACGCAACGCTCCTTGAGGAAGATCGTCTTCGAGTGGCTGTGAGAGCAGCAGGCTACCATCAAGCCTTGTGCCGCTACCATAGCCACAAGATCCATGCCCGGAGCTTTGAGGATGGCGACCTTGTTCTTTGGCGCATTCAGTCGGCCAAGAATTCCAACAAGTTGACGCCAAAGTGGGAAGGCCCTTATCAAGTAATACGAGTCACCAGGCCCGGCGCAGTCCGCCTGGAGACCGAAGATGCTGTCCTAGTAAGCAATTCCTGGAACATCGAACATCTTCACAGGTTTTACCCATAAGGCGCGGTTGCCGGGCCTCCCAGCGAACCACCTTCTGTACAAGCCTTGCCGGCAAGGCATGTAACCCTCTGTACAAAGCCAGGCGCATACCCTGAGCATAAATAAACGAAGCGTTGGCGCCCTAAGTTATAGCACGCATGCAAGGTCAAGTCTTTCCCTCGGTTAGGGTTGATAGTGCTTAGCGGCGACTAACCCCCAGCCTAGAGGTCGAGTGTGCGTCTTTCTGTTCTCTTTGGTTCGCAGGGCATGCGGACACTTCTGCTGAGCCGCTTGGGAAAAAGAGAACGAACCGGTGCTTCGGCCCCGGCAAGCCAAGACTACCCGGGGCTGAAGATACAAGGATCCAACCACGGCAAGACAAGGTTGCCGGGGGCTGTGGATTCAGATAAGTCTTTCATCCCCTTGTTATGCGTTTTCGTATAGAACTGGGACATGTGAAACCTCGTTTATGTCCTTGAAACCACCGTGCTCCCCCTTTCTTGTACCCAAGAGTTACCTCCTGGGTCGGAATTTGGTAGTAGACGCGGTGGCGAGGAGATGAACAAGGGGCCTAACTCTACTTCGCCCCTGCCTCCGCCAAGAGCGCGAGAATGGTCGACCGAAGTGGGGAGACGGCAAGGCCTGTTGCTGGGCGACTTGTTTATATTAAAAATAACAAGGATTCATCCTTGGCATGGGCCTCGCTCACGCACAAAGAACCCAGCAAGCACCCTTTTTCATTAAAAACATCCCATACAGGTACAGTTCATACGGAATTAAAAACATGAGCAAGGGGATAACAAGTCTTAAAATAAATAAGTGCCCGCAGGCTTAGAAACTAAAAAAAGATAAGATGCCCATAATCCCTTTCTTGTCCCTCCCCTTAGAAGGTGGAACAAGAGGGCAGGAGGGCGAAAAGAGCGCCTAGGTGAGGTGCGAGGAGCAGAAGGCGCCAAGAGAACGTCCCGGTGCCGGGAGGGGAGCTGGAAGATGAGGCAGCGGCCGTCTATACGCGACGAAGGCATCGGTGCCCGCGTACTCCGACTTGACAGCCGCCACCCGCCTTCTTCGCCCTCTCCGGCCCTCCTACGCCAGCCGCCCAAGGAGACGACGGGGAGCGCCCCGATGGAGAGCTTGGCGAGGATGGCCCTCGGCAAGGCGCGTGGCCGAGGGAGGGGCGGCGCGGTCAGTCGAAGTCGGAGTCGGCATCCTGCCGCTCGACTCCCTCGCTGTCACTACCGCTGTTCTCCTTGCCACTCCGGCTTGAGGAGGAATCGTAGGAAGAACTCTCCACGCAGCACTTCAAGCGAGTTCCGAGATATCCGAAGACCTTGACGGAGAGCAGGATGCCCTCCGTTAACTCGAAGTAGAGGACAAGCCCCGCCGTCAGGCTGTGGTTGCGTGTGAACGTCTTCCATCCGCGGCGGAGGTACATGACATGAGGGGCGGGGAAGTCAACGTCGACCCGCGTGCCGCCGTTCCCATAGCCCTTCATGTGCAACCAAAGGGTCTGGGGTGGATCGAGCTCCATCTCCCGAGCAAAGGCAGTAGGGAGACAGAGGCGGCGACGTGGTGGCCGGCGTAGCCTGATGAAGAACGCACGGGGCTGGTCCCCGACGTGGTGCTCCGTCGAGGAGGCATCGCTGGCGGAGGCGAGGCCGATGCGCCGCCCCGTCCTCCTCTCCCCCGAGCGCCATGACGACCTCAACTTCGCCCCTCCCCCTTCCTCTCGTGGCCGGTTCCGCCGCCACGAGCTCTTGGGAAGGAGGAACGCGCTGGCGGGCAGCGACCCTCGCCGCCACCGTCGAAGGGCGGAGGTGGAAGGAGACGGATGATGGAAGAATGTGGAATGCCGCCCCCTCCCCTCCTTATAAAGGGGCGGAGTCGGGGCTCGGCCGCCCCACTTGACCAATCGGGTCATCGGGGGCGCAGGGAATCAGTTCCGGACCGCTGCCCCAATCAGCGACGGCCAGGTTTCCCGCCTCCACCTCCTGCCACCTGCATGAGGGACACATGGCGAGCGAGCAGCATTGAAGGGATAGGCGAAGCGGTCGCTCCCCACCCCGTGATCGTGGGGGGCGGGCGCCTTGAAGGCCACGACCCGAGTCCACCTGAGTAAATGGGCCGTGCCTCTGCGCCTCCCTCATTTTATGGGGAAGGCGCAAGCCACCTCTTTACCACGATGTGACACATGCGTGCGGGAACCACCCCACGCATAACCCCACGCCACGCACGGCCTTCCACGTCGCGCGCTCAATGCGAATCATGGTGAAGCGCAGCGGACGAGAAATTACTACGGTAAAATCCGCCCCACCTGCCCGCGCACCGTTCTGGGCCTAGCCCAACAACACGTCGCGCTTATGTATAGCCCAGGCCCGGGGGCTCCTGTCAGTGTACAAAAGTAGGGGCTCTCCTTTTGACCCCTTTACTTGTGCACGGGCAGTCAGAGCCATGCGCCGCGGCCACACTTAGCAGGGAAGAGGAGGGAAGCTGGAGAGAAGCCGAAGCACAAGACGACCAAGGCGACTCCAAGACCGGAAGCACAGGAGGGCAAGAGGGCGAGGTGGACTCCCTCGGCAAGATCCTTGCCGAGGCGGCCACCCGCAGCCCCGGCAAGAGCCTTGCCGGGGCAACTTTCCCGATGCCAGCAGAGTGAACCACCCTTGAGCCCACCGGCTCCAACCCAACCAGCTGCATTGTACCAGGGCTCGGGAGGCTCCTCTGTGGTGGCATGCAAATCTTTGTTGAACTCATAAATATATGAGTTCAGATGAGGACTAGAAGACGGCGACCCTCGGCAGGATCCTAGCCGAGGAAATCCACAAGACCCCCGGTAAGACCCTTGCCGGGGATGATAGCAACGCCACGACAAGACCCTTGCCGAGCCCCCGGCAAGACCCTTGCCGAGGGCGTCAGCAGGGCCACTGCCAGGCCCACATCAGCCAACACTCCGCCACCATTCACATGCAGCTGTCAGCCCAACCAGCTGGGCAGGCACCCGCGTGGCAACATGTAGCTTCCAGGCCAAATCAGAAAGCATCTGCGTGGCGGCATGCAGATCTTCCTAAAGGCCCTACCACCGCGCCACCTCCGCTTCCTTCCTGCCTACATGGTGCAGCATGCATCGCCAGCCGGGGTGCGTGTCAAAGCGAGGCAAAGCGGCGACGGATGGGACGGGCCTCGTTCCCGTCCCCGATAAAGCTAATGGACACCTACGTAGCGCATTTAATGCACTTTGTCCCGTAATGTCGTGCGATAAGCTCGCACACTGTATACCTTTCCACCTCCTGTGCACCACTATGGCATCCTCTTTTTCTTATAAAAGGAGGCCCGAGGCGACCAAGAGAGGGATTCGGCTTTTTGGAACGGGACGGCCACCGTAGCTAGTTCAGAAAGCTCAAGAACACTCAATACATCCACCAAAGCAGGACTAGGGTTTTACGCATCCTCACGGCCCGAACCTGGGTAAACGATCCGTGTGCTTGCTCCTAAACCTGCTCTTCTCACGACCCTGCGCCCACCGACCGTAGAAGGGATCCCAGTGATCCCATAGGTGTCGTTCTCACCGACACTCACATTCAGCGAGAGAGGATCAGTGAGTTGTGTGTGTCCACCAAATATGAGGGTGAGGTAATCCACCTCAAGATTAGAGAAATGAGTGAACCTCAACATATTATACCACACCATCAAAGTGAGAGGGGTAGCGAGTTGTGTGAGTCCACCAAATGTGAACTTGAGGTGTTTACACACAATATCAAAGAACCGAGTGATCCAACAAATGATGGGAGAGAAGAATATTCAATTGCTAACCATTCACAAATTTCTCTTTATTTGAAGTATGTGCAGATGCAAAAATCATACGTAGCTGCCCTGCTACAGCGATGGGAGGATGAGATCCATGAACAATTATGGCGCACGTGGAGTACCATCAAAGAAACATCATGTGGGGTAAGTGATCTTAAAAAGGGCATTGAAGTACTCGGTAAGGTAAAAGAAAAGAGATCATTCATCTTGAAGCACCCAGAGGTATGCACTTATGAACTCTTGAAGCATTGGCGCGATGCAATCAGAGACAAGATGTTTGATATATCGTCAATACAACAACACCCTTTTGTTAATCTTGTCGAGAGTATAAAAGAGCCAACAAAACAGAAACATGCACATCAATATTCAACTTTTACTTTACCAAGATATTTTGTATTTTCCTCGTGCTATTATCTTGTAGACCGAAGGAAGTCGAGGGCGACTTTTCTTCAAGAGAGGGAGGATGATATGAACATGGATGTGCCTGATTAAAAGTTTCTACTCCATGGAAATGTTAGTTGGAAGGAATTGCTGAGCCAACACAAGCAGTCGAAGTTCGCAAAGGTGAAAGCTAAACTTAAGCATTTGATAAAATCTTTGCATTGCTTCTTGGTACTGGCCTATTTTCTTTTGTGTGATGACCAGCTAGAGTCAAGGACGACTCCTTCTCAAGCGAGGGAGGATGATGAGGACATGAAAATCATTGAGCCCTTAGAGTCGAGGACAACTCCTTTTCAAGAGGGGGAGGATGATGAGGACACGACAACCATTTATACGTCCTTGGTCATCAAAGGAGAAATCATAATATTTGGTCTCAAACGAACACACTGCCAGGTGAAGGCTAACTTAAGTTTATACTATAATCTTGGACACATGGCTGCACTTGCACCTCCTTTGTTGTTGGTTGAACTCAGGTGCGATATCGAAGAAGGCCAAACACATATCAGTCCATGCAAAACAATGTTTTATGGCGAAGAAACAAAGTTAGGGGTTGATGAAGAGATGAGTTGTCTGCTGAAGAAATATTGTTCCGATTCTGACGAAACAATGTTTTTCATGAGTTTGATATCCAAACTTGCGAAAGATTTCTAGAACTCAAGTTTTCTGCTGAAGGAAACATTGTTCGACCCCAATGAACAATGTTTGGTCGGGAACTGCCAACCACTGATACGTCTCCAATGTATCTATAATTTTTGATTGCTCCATGCTATTATATTATCTATTTTGGATGTTAATGGGCTTTATTTTACAATTTTATATCATTTTTGGGACTAACCTACTGACCGGAGGCCCAGCCCAAATTGCTGTTTTCCCCCTATTTTAGGGTTTCGAAGAAAAGGAATATCAAACAGAGTCCAACCGGAATGAAACCTTCGGGAACGTGATTTTCTCAACAAACATGATCCAGGAGACTTGGAGTGGCCGTCAAGAAACAAGGGAGGAAGGCATGAGGCAGGGGGCACACCTACCCCCCTAGGCGCGCCCTCCACCCTCGTGGGCCCTCCGTTGCTCCACCGATGTACTTCTTCCTCCTATATATATCCACATACCTGAAACATCCAGGAGCACCACGAAAACCTAATTCCACCGCCACAACCTTCTGTACTCGAGAGATCCCATCTCGGGGACTTTTCCAGAGCTCCGCCGGAGGGGGCATTGATCACAGAGGGCCTCTACATCAACTCCATGGCCTCTCCGGTGACGTGTGAGTAGTTTACTTCAGACCTTCGGGTTCATAGTTATTAGCTAGATGGCTTCTTCTCTCTCTTTGGATCTCAATACAAAGTTCTCCTTGATTCTCTTGGAGATCTATTCGATGTAATCTTCTTTTGCGGTGTGTTTGTTGAGATCTGATGAATTGTGGGTCCAGTTTATCTATGGACAATATTTGATTTTCCTCTGAATTCTTTTATGTATGATTGGTTTATCTTTGCAAGTCTCTTCGAATTATCAGTTTGGTTTGTCCTACTAGATTGATATTTCTTGCAATGGGAGAAGTGCTTAGCTTTGGGTTCAATCTTGCGGTGTTCGATCCCAGTGATAGAAAGGGAACTGAGACGTATTGTATTGTTGCCATCGAGGATAAAAAGATGGGGTTGCTATCATATTGCATGAGTTTATCCCTCTACATCATGTCATCTTCCTTAAAGCATTACTCTATTCTCTTGAACTTAATAATCTAGATGCATGCTGGATAGCGGTCGATGTGTGGAGTAATAGTAGTAGATGCAGAATCGTTTCGGTCTACTTGTCTCGGACGTGATGCCTATGTACATGATCATACCTAGATATTCTCATAACTATGCTCAATTCTGTCAATTGCTTGACAATAATTCGTTTACCCACCATAATACTTATGCTCTTGCGAGAAGCCACTAGTGAAACCTATGGCCCCCGGGTGTATCTTCCATCATATTAATCTTCCAATACTTAGTTATTTCCTATTGCCTTTTATTTTACTTTGCATCTTTATTTCTCTTTATCATAAAAATACCAAAAATATTAGCTTATCATATATATCAGATCTCACTCTCGTAAGTGACCGTTAAGGGATTGGCAACCCCTTTATCGCGTTGGTTGCGGGGTTCTTATTTTTTTGTGTAGGTGCGTGGGACTTGAGCGTGATCTCCTACTGGATTGATACCTTGGTTCTCAAAAACTGAAGGAAATACTTACTCTACTTTACTGCATCACCCTTTCCTCTTCAAGGGAAAACCAACGCAGTGCTCAAGAGGTAGCAAGAAGGATTTCTGGCGCCGTTGCCGGGGAGATTTGCGCCAAGTCAAGTCAAGATTTGACTCCCACAACGAGTCATTTCTGGTGCCATTACCAAGTCAAAATATACCAAGTACCCATCGCAAACTCTTATCCCTCGCATTACATTATTTGCCATTTGCCTCTCATTTTCCTCTCCTCCACTTCACCCTTGCCGTTTTATTCGCCATCTCTTTTCCACTCTCCTTTCTTTCGCCATGTCGGAATCAAAAAGGGTTGGGGGTTCTCTCCCTAGGTTTAGTACTTTTGACAATCCTTCTATTCTCTCTAAACTCATAAAAAATGATGCTATGGAAAGACCTACCAAAGTTATCAATGAGAATTTTGACGAAGATGATTCCGGAATTTTTTGTTATTTACTCAATGAATTTTTGAAAGATGCTTGGGATAGAATATTAAGGATCCAGGCCAGCTATGTGCCCCAATACCAAATTGAAATTTACTTAAAGAGCTTTTATGTTGCCCTACCTTCTTTGTTTAAGCATGTCCTAGGTTATATTTTTGAAGAAGATTTTCTTGAAGGGGATGCCATAGAAACTTATGAAAACATGAAAACCGTATTTGGGCACCCCATGAATGAGAGGGTTGAATCCACATCTCTTTTACTCTCCTACCAAAACGAATCTATCAAAGAGATGAAAGCTAGCTTAGATGCAAATTTCCGTAAAATGCTCAATCTTTCTTCTACCATTAACAACCATGTGCTTTATAAAAATAGAAATATTAATGCCATAGATAATAATTTTGCTCTTTTCTTCCCTAAAACTAAAGATGGCAATACCTAGATCTATCTTCGCTTTTATGCCTAGCTAGGGGCGTTAAACGATAGCGCTTGTTGGGAGGCAACCCAATTTTATTTTTATTCCTTGATTTTTGCTCCTGTTTAGTAATAAATAATTTATCTAGCCTCTTTTTTGTGTTTTTTTGTGTTCAATTAGTGTTTGTGCCAAGTAGAACCGTTGGGAAGACTTGGGGAAAGTCCTTTTGATCTTGCTGTAAAAAACAGAAACTTTAGCGCTCACGAGAATTGCTGCCATTTTTATTTGGAAGGTGATATTTAGTTAATTCTTTTTGAACATGACTAATATATAAATTGCTCAAATCCAGCAATTTATTTTAGAATTTTTGGGGCTCCAGAACTTTCGTTAGCTACAGATTACTACAGACTGTTCTGTTTTTGACAGATTCTGTTTTTCTTGTGTTGTTTGCTTATTTTGATGAATCTATGGCTAGTAAAAGAGTTTATAAACCATAGAGAAGTTGGAATACAGTAGGTTTAACACCAAAATAAATCAATAATTAGTTCATTACAGTACCTTTAAGTGGTGTTTTGTTTTCTTTCGCTTAAGGAGCTCACGAGATTTTCTATCTTGAGTTTTGTGTTGTGAAGTTTTCAAGTTTTGGGTAAAGATTTGATGGATTATGGAACAAGGAGTGGCAAGAGCCTAAGATAGGGGATTCCCATGGCACCCCAAGGTAAAACTCAAGGACACCAAAAATCCTAAGCTTGGGGATGCCCCGGAAGGCATCCCCTCTTTCGTCTTCGTCTATCGGTAACTTTACTTGGAGCTATATTTTTATTCACCACATGATATGTGTTTTGCTTGGAGCATCTTGTATGATTTGAGTCTTTGCTTTTTAGTTTACCACAATCATCCTTGCTGTACACACCTTTTGAGAGAGACTCACATGATTTGAAATTTATTAGAATACTCTATGTGCTTCACTTATATCTTTTGAGCTATATAGTTTTTGCTCTAGTGCTTCACTTATATCTTTCAGAGCATGGTGGTGGTTTTATTTTATAAAAATAATTGTTCTCTCATGCTTCACTTATATTATTTTGAGATTCCTTTAGAACAACATGGAAATAATAAAAACTTTCATATAAGTGCATTGAATACTATGAGAAGTTTGATACTTGATAATCGTTTTGAGATATGGAGATGGTGATATTAGAGTCATGCTAGTTCAGTAGTTGTGAATTTGAGAAATACTTGTGTTGAAGTTTTTGATTCTTGTAGCATGCACCTATGGTGAACCGTTATGTGATGAAGTCAGAGCATGATTTATTTATTGATTGTCTTCCTTATGAGTGGCGGTCGAGGACGAGCGATGGTCTTTTCCTACCAATCTATCCCCCTAGGAGCATGCGTGTAATACTTTGTTTCGATAACTAATAGATTTTTGCAATAAGTTTGTGAGTTCTTTATGACTAATGTTGAGTCCATGGATTATACGCACTCTCACTCTTCCACCATTGCTAGCCTCTCTAGTACTCTAGTATCGCGCAACTTTTGTCGATACTATAAACCCACCATATACCTTCCTCAAAACAGCCACCATACCTACTCATTATGGCATTTCCATAGCCATTCCAAGATATATTGCCATGAAACTTTCCATCGTTCCGTTATTATGACATGCTTCATCATTGTCATATTGCTTGCATGATCATGTAGTTGACATCGTATTTGTGGCAAAGCCACCGTTCATAATTTTCATACATGTCACTCCTGCATCATTGCACATCCCGGTACACCGCTAGAGGCATTCACATAGAGTCATATCTTGTTCTAAGTATTGAGTTGTAATTCTTGAGTTGTAAGTAAATAAATGTGATGATCATCATTATTAGAGCATTGTCCCAAGTGAGGAAAGGATGATGGAGACTACGATTCCCCCACAAGTCGGGATGAGACTCTGGACGAAAAAAAGAGGCCAAAAAAAGAAAGAAAGAAGGCCCAAATAAAAAAAGAGAGAAAAGGAGAGAAGGGACAATGTTACTGTCCTTTTTCCACACTTGTGCTTCAAAGTAGCACCATGTTGTTCATATAGAGAGTCTCCTATGATATCATTTTCATATACTAGGGAATTTTTCATTATAGAACTTGGCTTGTATATTCCAATGATTGGCTTCCTCAAAATGCCCTAGGTATTCGTGAGCAAGCAAGTTGGATGCACACCCACTAAGTTTCTTTTGTTGAGCTTTCATACACTTATAGCTCTAGTGCATCCATTGCATGGCAATCCCTACTCACTCACATTGATATATATTAATGGCATCTCCATAGCCCGTTGATACGCCTAGTTGATGTGAGACTATCTTCTACGTTTTGTCTTCTCCACAACCACCATTCTATTCCACCATATAGTGCTATATCTATGGCTCACGCTTATATATTGTGTGAAGATTGGATGGTTTGAGAACATCAAAAGTATGAAACAATTGCTTGGCTTGTCATCGGGGTTGTGCATGATTTAAATATTTTGTGTGGTGAAGATAGAGCATAGCCAGACTATATGATTTTGTACGGACAACTTTCTTTGGCCATGCTATTTTGAGAAGACATAATTGCTTAGTTAGTATGCTTGAAGTATTGTTATTTTTATGTCAATATTAAACTTTTATCTTGAATCTTTTGGATCTGAACATTCATGCCACAATAAATAAAAATTACATTGAGAAATATGTTAGAAAGCATTCCACATAAAAAATTCTTCTTTTATCATTTACCTACTCGAGGACGAGCAGGAATTAAGCTTGGGGATGCTTGATACGTCTCCAACGTATCTATAATTTTTGATTGCTCCATGCTATTATATTATCTATTTTGGATGTTAATGGGATTTATTTTACACTTTTATATCATTTTTGGGTCTAACCTACTAACCGGAGGCCTAGCCCAAATTGTTGTTTTTTTGCCTATTTTAGGGTTTCGAAGAAAAGGAGTATCAAACAGAGTCCTAACGGAATGAAACCTTCGGGAACGTGATTTTCTCAACAAACGTGATCCAGGAGACTTGGAGGGGCCGTCAAGAAACAAGGGAGGAAGGCACGAGGCAGGGGGCGTGCCTACCCCCTAGGCGCGCCATCCACCCTCGTGGGCCCTCCGTTGCTCCACCGACGTACTTCTTCCTCCTATATATATCCACGTACCCCCCAAACATCCAGGAGCACCACGAAAACCTAATTCCATCACTGAACCTTCTGTACTCGAGAGATCCCATCTCGGGGCCTTTTCCGGAGCTACGCCGTAGGGGGCATTGATCATGGAGGGCCTCTACATCAACTCCATGGCCTCTCCGGTGATGTGTGAGTAGTCTACTTCAGACCTTTAGGTCCATAGTTATTAGCTAGATGGCTTCTTCTCTCTCTTTGGATCTCAATACAAAGTTCTCCTCGATTCTCTTGGAGATCTATTCGATGTAATCTTGTTTTGCGGTGTGTTTGTAGAGATCCGATGAATTGTGGGTTTATGATCCAGTTTATCTATGAACAATATTTGATTCTCCTCTGAATTATTTTATGTATGATTGGTTTATCTTTGCAAGTCTCTTCGAATTATCAGTTTGGTTTGGCCTACTAGATTGATCTTTCTTGCAATGGGAGAAGTGCTTAGCTTTGGGTTCAATCTTGCGGTGTTCGATCCCAGTGACAGAAAGGGAACCGATACGTATTGTGTTGTTGCCATCGAGGATAAAAAGAAGGGGTTTATATCATATTGCATGAGTTTATCCCTCTACATCATGTCATCTTCCTTAAAGCATTACTCTGTTCTCTTGAACTTAATACTCTAGATGCATGCTGGATAGCGATCGATGTGTGGAGTAATAGTAGTAGATGCAGAATCGTTTCGGTCTACTTGTCACGGACGTGATGCCTATATACATGATCATACCTAGATATTCTCATAACTATGCTCAATTGTATCAATTGCTCGACAGTAATTCGTTTACCCACCGTAATACTTATGCTCTTGAGAGAAGCCACTAGTGAAACCTATGGCCCCCGGGTCTATCTTCCATCATATTAATCTTCCAATACTTAGTTATTTCCTATTGCCTTTTATTTTACTTTGCATCTTTATTTCTCTTTATCATAAAAATACCAAAAATATTATCTTATCATATCTATCATATCTCACTCTCGTAAGTGATCGTTAAGGGATTGACAACCCCTTTATCGCGTTGGTTGCGAGGTTCTTATTTGTTTGTGTAGGTGCGTTGGACTTGAGCGTGATCTCCTACTGGATTGATACCTTGGTTCTCAAAAACTGAGGGAAATACTTATGCTACTTTACTGCATCACCCTTTCCTCTTCAAGGGAAAACCAACGCAGTGCTCAAGAGGTAGCAACCACCTCCAATGAGAGTTTTCCAGAAGCTACCTCATTAAGTCCTGAAGCCATTTAGTCAAACCAAAGCTGGTTCTCTTTCACACCTAAGCTGGGTCCCAAAGCTAGTTTATTTCCACACCTATCCAGGGGGTTGTCCCAATTATAAATAGGCTAGTTCTTCCCTTCTTTGGGGACTTTTGTCATTTCTATCAAAGACCAAAGACATAGACTCCTCCTGGGATTGGAGAGCTCTTGTTACCCTTATTCTCGTGATTCCTTGAAAAATTGCTCCTAATTCGTGCTCCACGACTAGATCATGTTGTGTGGGTTAGAGGTCGTGGTTTCCCTTGCGGATTGCACCTATCCCATGCTCCACGACTTGAGTGTGGTTGTGTGGGGTAGTATTGCGGGTTGTGGCTCGGCGAATGCTCGGATTGCAATCTTCAGTGAGCCTCCTCCTCGTCGGGTCATAATCTCTTATTTTCCATTTTTCGGCTGCTTGCAGCTAGTTATCCCCATCCATTTATCGATCCTATGCCATGAAGATCGGACCTCCCCTTGTACTCCCTCTTCTCCGAAGACAGGGTCATATCAGCTAATAACTATGGACTCGAAGGTTTGTGGTAAACTACTCACACATCATCGGAGAGGCTATGGTGTTGATGTAGAAGCTCTCCGTGATCGATTCCCCCTCCAGCGGAGCGCCGGAAAAGGCCCCAAGATGGGATCTGACGGGTACAGAAGGTTGCGGCGGTGGAAATAGGGTTTCGTGGTGCTCCTGGATGTTTTCGGGATATATGGGTATATATAGGAGGAAGAAGTACGTCGGTGGAGCTGCGAGGGGCCCACGAGGGTGGGGGCGCGCCTACCCCCGGGCGCGACCTCCTGCCTCGTGGCCTCCTCGCTTCTTTATTGACGTCCACTCCAAGTCTCCTGGATCACGTTTGTTCCAAAAATAACTCTCGCGAAGGTTTCATTCCGTTTGGATTCCGTTTGATATTGCTTTTCTGCGAAACACTGAAATAGGCAAAAAAACAGCAATTTGCACTGGGCCTTTGGTTAGTAGGTTAGTCCCAAAAATAATATAAAAAGGTATATTAAAGCCCATTAAAATCCAAAACAGATAATATAATAGCATGGAACAATAAAAAATTATGGATACGTTGGAGACGTATCACAGTCCCAGGTGTTCTTCATGGATGGCACGATCCATAGCGGTGGGCAACGGGAATCATTGCCTCAGCTTTCTAGTCCGCTTCCAACGCTGAAGTGGCATAAATCAGGGATAGCGTATCCCAGCATGTCGTTCATCCAACGGTGCGCACTAAAGACACAACCATGCTTCATGAATGGCAGGCCTTCGGGTGTTGTGCACGGAAGGTGGTATCCTCTTCACAACGGGGTAGCTTCCCCCAATGAAAAGCGAGTACTCTCCAAGAGTGTTCCTCGGCACCCACGTAGCATCACAGGGGTCGAACTCAGCGCCGTTCATCTGGTACACGCGACATCTTAGATCTGGACACATGGTGACGTACACAGTCAACAGCCATGCTTAATAATGTTGTGCTCAAATATGACGATCAGTAATACTGTGCAGCAAATAGTACTACTCCAGTATAGAGGAAGTAAAATAACCGGCTTATTATATATAGCCACTCTTGGCTACATGGATGAGATAGTAAGACATGGAAAACCAAAATGGTGGCAGCTAGTGGGTTCAAGTCTTCAAGGGCCTAGCTAGCTATACGCGTCCTCTAAGGTGAAAAGTACTCCTACTAGTACTAGTAAGTACTCCTAGTACAACAACGAAAGAGAAGGCGAGAGGGTTAAAAACTATAATACTAAATGGAATACCTGGGTAGATGGTGACGGTCCGATCGTGGTAGATTGTGTGACCATGTTGCACATCAGTGGTACCATGGGTAACGGCTGCTAAGATAGTTGATCCCAATATGCCAAAGTCAGCTACAAGGTTCCAGGTTAGACCGAGTCACGGATGCAAATGCAAATGCACATCCAGGATCGGCGATCTTATTTTGATCGGGGTATGACTGGTCCCCGAAAAATAATGGAGTACCGTTAGGGATGCAAATGATGGTTTGTGCATTCCGTTTGTAATCTCCCGTACCGTAGGATGGCAACCAGATGAAACAAGTCCCCTGGCCTGTCACCGTGAAGATGCGGCCTAGATGGCGCACAACGTCTTCGAACCTGTAGGGGTACAAATCTGCTGCGGCCAACATGCGCCAGCCTCTGCCGTTACCGCCTCTTGCATTGATGGCAATCCTTATATCAAACACCACGATGAGATAGTAATCGTCGTAGCCGCGTCGCTTTGTCGGCGGGTACGCAATTGCTATCTTCTTCAATCCTATGTAGGCATCATCATACGTATTCAAGCCCAGCCAGTCCGGAATACCGATCCCAATGGTGGAGAAGGGGTCTACGGGAATGGCCGCACTGTTGTGGATGTTGTGCAAAATGATGGAGGTACCCGGCCGGAGGTATGCAAGCCAATCTTCGTTGGCACCGACCCAGACCTATATATAAGACGGTGGGCAGCGGAGAAATTACGGGATGGAAATGGAATAACTAAGTACTACATGATCAAACTCCATGACTGACCTGCTCATCGGACAAAATCTGACTACCTCTCAACGTCAGCAACTCTAGCGGAGTCAACATGCAACCATGGCCAGGGAGCGGTGGACTGTTCGAAGGATTGTCCCATAGAAGAACCTTCTCCTCGAGGATGCATGGAACACCAACAAGCATGGCCTTTTCCCAAGCTTGTTTAAGCACCGTCTTGAAAAGGTTGGTGTAGGAAGCACCGAGTCTTGTGCCGGTGAGGACGTCGGAGTGGCGTGCGATTTCTTCCAGAGGATCATTGTCCAAGGTCTCCCAGCCCCGATGAGGAGGAGAACCGCCTGGCGAATCCATGGGAGCAGTGATGAACTGCCTTCTCTTCGGGGGGAGGGGAACTGACTAGGAGGAAGTAAGAACATAGTAACTGCAGGGCCTCGTCCCTTCCAACTGTAGCTCCTCGATCATTCCTAAGCGAAGGGGTGAGTCTATTATTTACTACGTACTAGTACTATAGAAGTACTAGTAGAGCACTACTTTCTCAACTAGTAGTGCGATGTACTGTACTTCTAGTATAGTGCACCATTTTTGAACTCTTGAATCTCAAGGCCATCGATGTACTATCAATGCAGGGAAAGTACACTTGCGTAGTGAGTACTCTCGATGCTCTATTCAAGTGCGTAGCTGGCCTACTTAGCCGCTCCTCTCTCACACACACTAGCAGCCTGTTTATCAGCGATGGTTACTGCAGGGGCAGAACATTTGAGTTATTTGATATAGCGAGACTAGGATTTTCGCTTCCATTTGTGGAGGTGTAAAGGATCTCGTCGAACTTTGTTAGTAGTTCCTTCTTTATGAATGAGATGAGGCAAAGCTTTTGCCTCCGTTTCAAAACAAAAAAATTCACGACTAGAGGAATTTCTTTTATAGAGACGATAATGGAGTGAAGTCCATGCGTGCAACGCCACAAGCTACGGAGTAGTAGAGTACTAGCACTTTACGTACAGAGCCATATTGCACAGTTCCCAATGTCGCGCCAGGCTTTTCCGACTCCTCAGGCTTAATTGGGAGGCGCTAGTTTAAAAATGCTACTAGCTGATGAGGAAGCTGCAAGTGAGGTGCGACTAGTGCGAGCACGCGAGCCACGAGATGATGGGAAGGAAACCCCGTTCACGTGGCTGGGCTATCCAATGCACCCAGATTGTGGTGCGACACGTCCGTTTGACTTCAAAACTCAAACTACCCGTGTACAATATTGGCTCGTAGCGAAGTTACTATTTAAAAAAAAGGCCGCCGTGCGTTCGGCCATGATTGAACCCACAAAACAAGGTATACACTCCCGCGACCACTAGTAGTACTCGTTGAAGTACACGACGCAACCTAGAATTGCCTTTTGTCGCTAGTAGCACATTGTTCCTTACAAGAAACCACTAATAATGCCAAGAAACTACTACCACTTGCATACGTGGCAGACTTAAGATAAGACTACCTTATCAACCATTGTACATGCCCTTACCAACCAGCCCTACCAAGAAACGACTACTCTACAAAGTGTCGTTATAGGCACGTTTCAACCCATGTCGCCCCTTAAGTCAACACCTTCTATTCGACCGGCAAGTTAGGCGTTATGACTTGTGGGACCTACATGTCAGTCTGCACAAAAATCCCCGAGTGACCTCCTACCTCCGGCCCGTCCACCTAGTCATCCTCGGCCATGGGACGCAGCTATCGCCGCCCGCAGAAGGGGAGGTCAAAACCGCCGACGGTGCGGAGCCCATCTTGCGGCAGCCGGATGCCAGCTCTGTCTGGCGCTCGCGGCCACTACCTAGCCAAGATAGCTCCGTCCAGCTGCTTGTCTGCAAGGTTTGCTAGCTAGATTGGCATGGCGGCATGGCGGCTTGCTCGCACGCGCCGCGCTAAGGCCAGCCATCTGACTCGAGTGATGGCTAGCGCGGTGGCTTGCCCGCGCGTGAGTCACGCTCGGGCTAGCCTGCCAACCCGTGCGGAGGCCAGCGCGGCGTCCGGCCCGTCCGGCGGAGCGGCAGCCAACTCCCTCATCACCGGCGCCACCGAAGAACACGCATAAGTACTGTTTGAAGTAATGTTCAGGAAATATAATGATTTGAGGGGGAATCTAATAGGATAGAAGATCAAATGTGGGTCCCTCGTGTCAATGGTCAAACAAAATGTGTTGGTTTAAGCTGCCTCATCAGCATGGACGTGTGGGCCAACCCTGTCATAAACGGGTTTAAATGAGCCTAATCGGCACTAGGTAGTAGTTTTTGGCACGGATTAAGAAATTTTGGGTATGTTTTTGCTATTTTTTGTACAATAGTTTCTTCCTAGGGCTGGTTGAAAGTGGTAGTTTTTTGTTAAATACTCTACATATTGTAACTAGGAGTGAAAGTTAAGCTTTGGAAGCCAATAAGCAAGGCTAGTTACATAGTGCCTACGTGTACATGATTGAAAGTAAATATCAACCATGAGTGACTAATATCTTGATGGAAAACTCAAAACTATGGAAATACTAGCATTTTGTTGGAATGGTTGGAAATACTAGCAATATTGACGTGCGTTGCAACGGATCATAATTAGAATAATATTTCACAAACTTGATACAAAACACTCTAATTTTGATATACATATATCACTAGAGATATATTATGTTTCAATCAGAAAATATTCCTTGAGCTGTTTTGGTGAGGTGAGGGAAGGGTGTGGATGGTTTTAAGATACTAATTATGGGTTTTTCCGCAAATTGGTAGAGAAGTGGGATGTTGGTGAGAAAAGGCAACAACTTACCTCACAGTCGTTAGATGTAGATCTAATGGTTAGAAATGACGGATGGTAGACACACCATAATCACGAACTTAGTCTTCTGTAGGAGTACTAGCAAGATGTCCGTGCATTGCACGAAACATCAAGATGCATATTTTTATAAAACACTTGTTGTGATTGATCCATGCAGGAGTAATACCATGTGTAAAAACTAATAATATCTCGAGAAAGAGGAGATAAGGTGAAGAGGAGTGGGGCATGGTGCCGATTGGTGGTCGGACTGAGCGGAGGCAAGGGGATGGACGACGCCGACAGCGGCCACTAGGCCAGTTTGTTCCAGAGGCTTCCTTTTTTAATTTCTCAACAATGAGGTTGTTGGAGATAAGGATGAACGAGGGAAGGCCTTGTCTGCAAATGTGGAGAGAGGTGCGGGTATCTTTTAGTTTAATTTCCATCCCTCAGATATAGATCAGACGGTCTATTGCAAGATGGCATGCATACCATCATCACCAACTTGGTTTTTTATAAGGTAAGAAATATAAGTATGGAGATACAAACGTATTATCGATACTTGCTTCCGTAAACTAGGATCTACATTCTATTCAACGGCTCAACATGTGGGGCCTTAGCACAATGACTTCTCGATTGTGTAAAACAAAGGTTTTCCCGTCGCCGATAAGGAGGGGGTGATGGCGGCGCGCTTTCGGCTTGCTCTAGTCCTAGTAGTCATACTAGGTGGTCTATGCACGTGTAGATTTATTATTTTTCACGTCTCGTGTTCGCCGTACTGCCACGACTATTGATGAATAGACGGTAAGTTGTTCACGGGGAAACCCTTGTTGAGCGTGTTTGTGTGTGTGTGTGTGAGAGAGAGAGAGAGAGAGAGAATGTGCATGTGTGATATGTCTAGAGACCGAGGCAATGATAAGAGATTCTTTGTGTCTATGTGTGTGGAGCATAGAGAGAGATATGTACATGGGGCTTTGTGTTGTGTAACATGGACACACATAGACATAATCAGGGAGTGAGTGTGTGAGATACACATGCGGACATGGGGAGAGATGTGTGAGTTAGAGAGATGGAGAATTTTGGCGTGCATCTGAGCTAGAGAGGGGGGGTATATACATATCTAGAGCAGTAGAGAATATGCAAGGGTGTGTGTCTTAAAAGAAGGATCCAGATAGCTAGATGGGTGTTTATGTGTGTCTATGTGTGTTTGTGCGCGCGTTTGTGTGTGAGAGGGAGTGTGTGTATGTTGAGTAGAGAGATCACTAATGATGTAAACCTAGTATAAGGTAAGGGGGAATGGTGTGACATGTGTGTTAAAGGGAGACAAAGGCATGTGTAGTAGCGGGATAGCATGGGTGCGGGCGGGGAGCAGACTATTTGGAAGAGACATCGAGTGTGTGTGGGAGAGGGGTGTGAGAGGGAGAGAGAGAGAGAGAGCTAGAGACAAAGAGAGAGAGGAAAAGAGGGGGGAGAGGGGTCGTTTGTGTCCATAAGTGGCGTATAGATAGGGAGACAATGTTGATGTTGTTCGAAATTGGCCTATGTACGGAGACGCAAGGGAAGCCAGTCATCGTGTGTGATAGGGACTTCATGAGAGATCTAGAATAGATGGTGTAGAGAACAACGTGCGAGATTGAGAACGATGATACATTAGGGAGCTATGGAAAGAGTCACGACATATATGTATACAGGGAAAGAGCTGGGGCGGGTCCGCATGTGGGAGAGATAGAAAGAGGAGAGTGGTGCACAAGGAGACAAAGTGTGATTGGTTGCAGGGGAGGGGTGAGGTGAGTGTGCGAGAACCACATAACTAGGGAGATAGACATTTGGGGCGACGTTTTGTGTGTATGGGAAAGATACACTCTACATAGTGCGTGTGCTTGGGAAAGAGAGATGCCGGAAGACCTGGAGAGTGGGGGAAGAGATGTGTGCATGCCCGAGAGACAAAGTGATAAGAGACCTATATTGGTGTTCATACTTTAGAAGAGAGTGGGGTGTTAATGTGCTCGTGTGTTCATGTCTGGGGGAGAGAACGGCGTGTGTGTGTGGGGGGTGGGTGGCGACGGAGGGGTGGGGTTGGCTTCAGATAATGAGTTAGGTGTCTATATTTGAGGGACTTTAGTGTAATTGAGATTTATATGGTCAATAGTGTGTGCACTCATGGTTGATCAATTTGTTTCACAGTTTGGACTATGAGATAACAATACTTTTGGACATGCATGATATACCTTGATGTACCAGAATTACAAACCTAAGATTGGAATTTTTGGAATTCAACTCCATCATTAGCTTTTGTAATTCATTTAAACGGAGGTACATTTTTTAAGCCGCGATTTCATGATTTCAAATTCATATATCAGATATACACATACGGGCATGTTCGAACTTTATAATCATCCACTTTATTCATACACATACACATTTTTGCGTTTGTCATCATATTTAGGATAAACACATTTGGAATTTCATTTGAATTGGACTGTATGATGGTATTTTCTTGTACTAGCTTAATGATACATATTTGAATTGAATGGACAATCTAAGTTTCGAGTTTGAGACATTGATTTTCAAAACTTGCACTTTTTTGCGTGCAAAACAAATAAATTCTCGGCCATGATATCATAATCGGCCGTACAAGAGCAGAACACTTATAATTTCAGGCGCCAAAGGCTTTCAAACTTCCCGCTCACATTGAAATATCTCGTGCCCAAAAGTTTAGCCCTACGATATTCCTATTTTATCCCTGCCACATGAACGGAGAACGGCTGCCTTGGTAACTCCGTTGTTTTCCCCTCTTTGCCCCCAACATTCTTCCCCAGAGCCCCTCCCCTTCCCCTCCCCGACCCCCAACCACAACAAGCCGCTGAATCTAGTCCTCCGCCACAGCGGTGGACCTCACACCCCGCCGAATCTACCTTCCGCACCTTGGAACCCCCAACTGCCAACTCACCACTTCACGGGAGCCGCTTCACCAACCGGCTTGTCCTCCGCTCCAGATCTCCTTGAGCGCCATCATGGTCCACCGCACCGGATCTGCTGAACCGACGCCCTCGTCCACCAAAGTGTAGGCCCTTCACTGACTCCCTCGTCTGCCCCATCACTGGCCCTTCATACAAGCCCTCGTCCGCCGCAATAGATCCGCCTCACCGAAAGCACTATACATCATGCCCGCCGAAGCCTTCATGCACTGCACCGGACCCGCTCCATGGATGCCATATTCAACTCCATCGGCCCTGCTTTACTGATGCTGCAGCCTCATCAGGTTATTTCGATTTGTACTCCTTCGGTTTTTCTCTTCTTTATCGTGCAACTGTTCACTTACCACAGATGAGCTTTCTTGTATGTTGACATGCGCCGCAACCGAAGCACCGGCGCCGCTTCAGCGACAGTGACAGCCGGCCCAAACTCAACCGCAACATGAGCACCATCGACGATCCTTAGCTATAAAGTATGACAACGATACCCATACGCCGCCGAGAATCAGGTACTATTATCCAACGGCCAGTGCCTACGTTCACTTTCTTAGCATAAGCACCGCACCTTTGAATTTCTTCAGGGCATCATTCAGTTTTTCATGAGATGTGTTATTCTCCTTGCACCTTTAGGGCCATACTTCTGGCAGTGAACATGTTACATGTGCTAAATTACATACTAGTGCACATATAGTTAATATGCTTTAGTTTTGTCCTAAGTATTATTGTACTTCCTAGATATCACTGCCTACTATTTTACTTCTTGAATGCTATACTTATGATAATGGTGTTGTTCTGATGCCACCTGTTGGTTCCATCAGACTGCTTCATGTTCTCTATGCTTAATTACACATTAGCAAACTAGCATGTGGTTCCGCTGCTTTTTGTTCGTTTTACCCTACATTTTCTGATGCTAGCTATTACATCACTGCTCCGAGCCTCTGTTCATTACTTTTTTGTGTGTTCTTGATCTTCCCAAGTTGCATGACTAATTTGATGCTTCTATTAATTATGGAGCTGCCAATCTCATCAAGCAAAATATTTGTTCTTTTGGGGCTGGCACCTCGAACAAGCATAAAAATAGAGTGAAGCAGATATATTGCTGTGTAAGCACACACCCTTATTTCATTAGTTTAGATGAACCCTTGATGATCAATTCGAACTAGTGCATGCGATTAAAATTAATTTTACCTAAATAGAGGGTGCAGAATAAACTACATCAACTAGATTTGCAACCACAGGATGCTGACGATATCTTCAAAGAACATTGCAACACCAGCGAGGCTTCACAGCAACATATGTTAAGCCAGTGTGTTTTAGTACATGTGAAATGTAATGCGTGTGAGCTGCTTTCTTGGCTTGTGGCCTCAACCTGTAATCCTACGGAATTACAAATAGTTCAGTTGTCTGCTTTGTTGTATTGCTTGATTCGAATGCTTGTTTGTTACTTGTTAGGCTATACCTGAGTTGGCCAATATGTCAACAGTGCCTGCTGTACTATCGTAAAGAAATGCATGCCTAGTTCATTTGAGTCCTTAACTTTTCCTCTGAACTTCATCACAAGACTGTCTTCATAGTTTATATGAGGACACACTGTTAAGTGCTTTCTCAGATTATTTGAACTGCTTAGATGCCTTGGCAACTTAAATATAGCGGTGGTACACTCCCTTTCAAGTAGGGATGTCAACTGGGTCTCGTTTAATCCCAATTAAAGTCCACTACTGGTATGATAGTTCAAAAGGGTTTTTGTTTTTTGAGGAAAATGAACTAGGGAGCTAGCAAAAACTAACTAGATGGGACTGGCGGATGTCGTTTATTTGCCACTTACTTCCCTAGTTTCATCTTACCATTTTAATTTCTTTTCGGCTGATGCTGCTTTGAACCATTTAAATATAGCTTGCCATGCTCTGCAATAATTCGTATGTCGTTTACCATGTAAGCTTACTGCTTGGATCATGCGATAACTATCTCTTACTTATGTCCAGCGGAAACCTTTCAGGATGCCGTTCACACTAGGACACAATGTACAACCCCAGAATCTATTTGTGGAACAGTGCACCATCCATGTTACCAGATGGTAGCAGTTTAGAGGCAACACCGCCGAAGAGCAGTCTGAGCACAGATATTTGTCGGCATTCTGGGAACGGGGGTCCCCAGACTTGCCTGCCTGCGGCCTGCGGCGTGGCTCAAGTGGGGGCCCAGTGCGTCCCATCTTCATCAGCTCAAGCTCAAGACCCTCGCGATGGGCCAAGCTTCATCGGGCGGACGACAAGAAGCTTCCTCAGAGGCAGCCTCATCAGGCAGGCTCGCGAGGAGGCGGAGAGATCAAGGCAGGGTACCTCACGAGGAGCCCATGACGCAAGCCATGACGATCGAGACCAGGTGGGCGCCAGGAGGGCGCCGGCCTATGCAGTGTCCTTGTTTCCCCTTAGGTGCAAAGGGGGCAAGCACAGGCCAAGGCATCGGGCAAAGGTTACCATTCCGGTGCAACGAGACCAAGACCAGCAGAGTGGCGGGATGGAGGTCACCGTGGAGCCCAAGACGGCTCCATCACCAGTACTTTTGGCAGCCGAAGACCACCTTTGGTTAGGATAACCTGTACTAGATGTTCCCCTTCAAACTGGCCAATTGTTGGCGCCCTTCCCGCTCATTATTTGGGGAGAGGCCCAGGGCCTCTATAAATAGAGCTAGCCACCACAGAGTAGAGACAGGGAGAAGACATCGAGAGATCTCGGAGAACCCTAGCAGAGAGAGAGAGAGAGGCGACTGAACTCACCCTAGCAGTTCATCGCACCAGCTCAAGAACACCTCTCGCGAGGCTGTTCTTCCCTTGTACTGTTCCTCATCAGCCCCCGAGGCAATCCACCATACCACACACTGGAGTAGGGTATTACACCACAACGATGGCCCGAACCAATATAAACCCCGTGTCCCTTGTGTTGTTCGTTGTTTCTAGTTTAGATCACGCGAGGAGATTGGACGTAGATCGGTAGGGGAGAGATCTCCACGCGCACCCCAGTGTTCGAACCTCAAGGGTCTGCCGGAACCCGAAATCCGACATTTGGCGTGCCAGGTAGGGGTGCGCCGGAATCCTTCCTCCTCCGCATTGCGTTCTGTCGCCTCGCCGCTCAGATGTCAAGCGACCCGGCTGCCGACGCCGACCGCTGGGCAGCGTGGCCCGCCCACGCCTTGTCACCAGCCCAGGGCGAACTTAACCTTGCACCTCAGGCAGCCTGCGCTCCGCAGGGCGCTGCGGGGCGCGGGCAACGCGGCCAGACGCTGCCTGCCCTCACACCACGGCAGGTGCGGGCCGCGGCAAGGGCCTTAAACCACACCGCGGCCACGGCGCCATACACCCGAAGGGAGCAAGCAAACTCCAGGGCCGCGCTCTTGGTGGCCCGAGAGCTGCTACGGTGTCGGCTGCTGGAGGGCGGTCGCGACGTATTGCTGGAGCGAGTCGCCGAGATCCTGGACGCTGCCGCCTCAGGGACACCTCCTTTCTGCGTCCAGCTGCCACCCCAGACCCAAGGCGGGCCGTATGGCGGCGTCGTGCGCGCGCACGCAACTTTCGGCGGACTCCAGGGCCCATTCAACGTCAACACCCTCGCCGGCACCGGGCGACAAGTCGCGCCGGCCTCTTCTCATGCCAGCGAAGGGGTTCCCGCCGTGGCCCTCGGTTTCGGCGGACCGCCGCGCCATCACCTCCAAGACGGCGCTCCATGCTAGGCTGCGTGGCATGCGGGGCGCTACAGCGAGGCGCACAGGGCGGTGGCCCCAGAAGCTTACGTGCCCTGCATGGTGGATCAGGGGTGCGCACTGGAAGAAGATAATGGCTCATTCCTTGGGCCAGGCTGGGGCGAGGAGATGCCAGGAGCTGAGCTCTTTCTGGAACCACAAGAGAGCCTCGACGGCCGCACCGGCGGCGGCAATTATCGGGTACTACTCACCCCTCAAGAGCAAGCTTATGCTAACCATGGGTCACAAGAGATACAGGTCACCGCAGCAGGTGGCTGCCCCAATTCTGTAGCCTCATACCCCTCAGGAGCAGGGAGCAGGGGGCTGCAGGAGAGGGGCCGAGATTCAGGTTCGTCACCGCGGCGGTCGGAGCAAGGCATTCTCAGGAGGTAGGCCCCTCTGTCGGGGAGGTGCCCCAAGGCCTGCCCCCGCAGGGGACCCGTGGTCGTCGGGGGAACCGGTGGCGATCGCTCTGCCCCATTGGCGTCGTCCTGGATTCCGGTCGCCGTCGGTGGCGGCAGTGTGAGGCACAAGGCGGGCCCCTCGTCTAGCGATATGAAGCAAGGCCGGTACCTGTGAAGAAGGCCCAGTGACTGTGAAGCTCGCCGCCCGTGACACTCTCATGTAATAATGAGTGGGGCTATACACGCCCCGGAGTCTCCGGATAGCCGCCCTCGGGCCTCGGGGGCTCCCGCCCACGCCCAGTGGCAGCACTTAGCTCCGCGCTAGTGAGAAGACATCGAAGACTAGACTAGGTTTCGGACACGGCCTTTTGCTTTTGCCTTTCCTTGTTGACAAGTTCTTTGATTTGGATTTAAGTTGGATTTGAGCTCGATGCTTGCATGAGTTTGGGAGAAGGGGTGTTTATGTCGGCGTTCTGGGAACGGGGGTCCCCAGACTTGCCTGCCTGCGGCCTGTGGCGTGGCTCAAAGGGGGGCCCAGCACGGCTCGTCTTCATCAACACAAATCCAAGACCCTCGCGAGGGGCCAAGCCTCGCGGGGTAGACGATGTGGAGCTTCCTCAGGCACGGCCTCATCAGGCTGAATCGCGAGGAGGTGGAGAGATCAAGGCGGGGTACCTCACGAGGTGCCCGTGACGCAAGCCATGACGACCAAGGGCGCCAGGCGGGTGCCAGCCCGCGCAGTGTCCTCCTTTCCTCTTTGGTGCAAAGGGGGCAAGCGCAGCCGCGGAGTACCGAGGCATCAGGCAAAGGTTGCCATTTTGGTGCAACAAGACCAAGACCAGGAGGACTGCAAGACGGAGGTCATCGTGGAGCCCAGGACGGCGTCACCACCAGAGCTTTGTGCAGGCGAAGACTACTTTTGTCAGGGTAGCTAGGACTAGCTGTCCCCCTTCAAATTAGCCCGCCATTGTTGGCTCCCTTCCCGCTCGATATTTGGGAAGAGGACCAGGGCCTCCATAAATAGGACCAGCCACCCACAAAAGAGAAAAGGTTCAAGAGGGAAGGTTCAAAGGAGGAGAGGTAAAAGAGGAGAGGTTAAAGAGAAGAGGTTCGATAGGAGGGGTTCGATCAGAGAGAGAGAGAGAGAGAAGGGTGGCTGAACTCCTCCCAGCAGTTCATCGCCCCAGCCAAGGACAGACCCTCGCGAGGCTGTTCTTCCTTGTATCATTCATCATCATCAGCCCAAGAGGCAATCCACCACGCCACACACTAGAGTAGGGTATTACACCACAACGGTGGCCTGAACCAGTATAAACCCTGTGTCCCTTGTGTTGTTCTTTCCATAGCTTAGATCTTAGCGAGGCGGAGGGGTGCAGGTAGGTAGGAAGCGAAATCTCCGCGTGCACCCCAGTGTTCGAACCTCAAGGGTCTGCCGGAACCCGAAATCTGACATTTGGCGCGCCAGGTAGGGGTGCGCTGGAATTCGTCTTCCACCACCCCGTTCTCCTCCGACCATCGCACCCATGTCTGACGCTCGTCGGGCCCGCGCCGAGCGCCGGGCCGCTCTCGCTTCCCGCTTCGCCCAGATGGCTCCTGTCGGCGGGCGCCCTCACTGTTCCCCGTCACCTGCCGTCAACACCGCCACCGGCCCGGCGGGGGACGAGCAGCAAGCATCGTCTCAGCATCCGTCCGTGCGGCAAGACGGCCGCACCGCAACTCCCTCGCTCCCCCAGCTGGTTCCTCGTCCCGCGCGCTCCGCGCACCCATGGAGGCTCGAGCTGCACTCATCGCGGCAAATGAGATCCTACGCTACCGCCCCGTCGACGACGTTTACGAAGAATGGCTCGACCACGTCGCCGAGCTCGTCCGCACCGCAGGGGGCTCTCCTGCGCCATCCGTTCTGCTGCACCGCACCCCGCCCCGCGCCGGCGACGAAGCTCCGGCGGCGCCCCGGCCGCCTCCTCCTCAAGAAGGCGCCATGGCTCCAAGGCGCGTGGCCCCTGGGCGGAACCCGCTCCGTCAGGTGCCAGCGCAGCAAGAGCAGAGCTGCCAGGAAGTCCCTCGCCCGCAAGAAGCCGCTCGGGCGCTCCCTGCTCCAGCACGTCGCGACCATGCTCCTGCTCCCGCACGTCAAGACCCAGCTGCAGTGCATGGGGACATGCAAGACCAAGCTCTCCGTCACCCAAGGCCCCCCATGGCCACATCAGGCTGCCGTGCCTTCACCGCCGAGCTACGCAGTGTCGCGTGGCCCGGCAAGTTCAAGCTAGACCTGCCTCCTCGCTACGACGGCACGGCTGACCCTGCGGAGTTCCTCCAGCTCTACGAGCTGGGCATCGAAGCTGCCAATGGAGACGAGAAGGTCATGGCGAACTGGTTTCCCATGGCGCTCAAGGACGGGGCCTGCACCTGGCTCCTGAACCTGGCTCCAGGCACGATCTCCTCCTGGGACAAGATGCGCACCCGCTTCATCGCCAACTTCCAAGGTACTCGCGACCGGCCATCCGCCGTGAGCGACATGCGCCGCATCAAGCAACAACCCGGGGAGACCCTGCAGAAGTACATCCAGCGCTTCAACAACGCACGCCTCAAGATTCCCAGGGTGACTGAGGAGGCCATCATCTCAGCCTTCTCCGACGGCGTGCGCGATGTCAAGATGAAGGAGGAGCTGGCGATGCATGAAGACCTGTGCACTTCTTTGGAGCTGTTCAACTTGGCAACCAAGTGCGCCAGGGCTGAGGAAGGGCGTCTCTCCCTCCTCGAGCTGCCTGCCGCGAACCCGGAAGAGAAGAAGCCCAAGGCCAAGGATGTGAAGCGCAAGGGGGCTGCCGTGCTCGCGGCAGAACCAGACACCAAGCGGGGCAGAGATCAGCCCGAGCCTTCCAAGGGCAGCCGGTACTACGTGTACCACGACCTCCACACCCACTACACCAACGAATGTCAAGAGCTCCGAGCCGTGCGAGAAGGAAGGATCGGCCGTTGCCCCAACCGTGGTGACCGGGGCTATGGTCGAGGAGGAGGAAGGAACGCAGGACGCTGGGAAGACCGTGGCCCGCGCCAAGGATGGCGCGATCAACCTCACGAGGATCGCTGGCAAGACCCGCCTCGCGAGGGAGACTGGAGGGGTTGGCCTCGCGAGGATCGCCTGTAAGGCAACGCAGGCCTCCCTCCGCTGCCGCCGCAACCAAGGAGAAACGAGGACCGCCACCAGGACGAGGAGGCTGGGGCTTCCAGGAGCCGCGCGCGATCGCCTGCATCCTGGGCGGGGCTCAAGCCCCAGCCTCTCAACGCATCTTCAAGCAGTTCGCCCGTGAAGTGAATGCAGTCCTCCCCAGGCTTGAAGCCACGCGCCCTCTCAGGTGGTCGGCGTGCTCCATCACGTTCAGCTCAGCAGATCAGCTCAAGTGTGCGGCTACAGCCGGAGTCCTCCCAATGCTTTGTTTCCCAATCATCAGCAATGTGGTGGTCACCAGGACCCTCATCGATGGCGGGGCAGGGCTCAACATCCTGTCCGTGGAAACATTCAACAATCTCCAAGTGCCCTACACCCAGCTTCAGCCAACCAAGCCTTTCTCCGGAGTCACCGACGGCTCCACGGTCCCGATTGGGCAGGTCCACCTCCCTGTCACCTTCGGGGCACGCGACAACTACCGCACCGAGGTCATCGACTTCGACGTCGCTCACGTTCGCCTGCCGTACAACGCCATCCTCGGGTACCCAGCGCTGGCCAAGTTCATGGTCATAACCCACCACGGCTACAACGTCCTCAAGATGCCAGGAAGTGGCGGAGTCATCACGGTGCCCTGTGAAGAGAAGGATGCGGTGTGTTCCCTGGAACGAGCCTTTCAGGCCGCGTCACTGGAAGACCCGGATCGCGGAAGCAGGAGGCTTCCCGAGACCGCCCCCAAGAAGAAGAAGACATCGTCCGGCCCGGCTCCTCAGGAGGCAGGCCCCTCAGGGCCCGTGCCTGCCCAAGGGGAACCTCCTTCCATCGCATAGGAAAGCGCGCCCGACGCCCTCCTCAGGCAGGGCTCGGGGGCTCTCCCCTGGAGGGCCACCGACCTGGCTAGGGTCACGAGGGAGGCGCTTGGGCACCACATGGAGGCGTGTTTCAAAGCACGTTTCCCTCAAGAATGAGTAAGGCAAGGAGAGCCAGACCCTCAGGAGTTCGTCAGCAAGGCCATTCAGGAGCTATAGGAGTCAAGAGTCATGAAAGGCGGCCGCCGTCTACCAGCAGTGGCCCCCCATCCAGGCGAGGATGGTGAGCTGCACGTCTGCACCGACATACCAGGGCTCAACCGAGTCGTCTCCCTGGAGCGCCTCTGGCCCTCGCGAGTGGGGCGCTGCGGAGGTCCACCCCACAGCTACGTTCGCATGCCTTACAGCTTGCCGAACGTGGCTGCCACGTACCAGCGCCTCATAAGGGCATCATGGAGGCACAAGAGGCCAGGCGTTCCGCAGCACAGGCGGAGATGGAGATGGTCCGCGGGGAGCCGCCAGCACCCCGGAGCCTCCCGAGGCCCCCGGGCCTGGGGGCTCGTGAGGATCGGCTTCCGCAGCCCACCGAGTCTGCTACACCAACACCCCTTCGTCCTCAACGTCATCAGGTGACATCTTTCAAGTTTCACTTCCAGCTGGGAGCGCCCCCCAGGGCTGCATTATTCCCAGGCTGCGTGGGTCCATTCCTGCGGCATGTATCCCTTTTATTTCATGTCGTTAGCTTACCTTATTGGGGGCGCCCCTCGGGCTGCATGATCCCCAAGTCGCTCGGGCCTGACCCAGTGATGTCCGCCTTCCCAGCATCTATTTGAACGAATCCACTTCTTCGCGGCTAATGTGTTTTACCTAGTTGCCTGCTCAGCTGACGCCAACTAAAGGAGCTGCTCCCAAACGGCACGACGCTTGCGCATGGGTCCGTCCCTGCAACGCCGACAAACCTGAATGGCTGAGCTCTGGCCGCGGCAGCCCTGCATAGCGTCACCTCATCAAGCCTTCAGTGCGTCATTACCCCTCGGAAGCAACCAACAGCTGACTGTCAATTGTCATGGCAACCCCTTGTTTTTTCTATGATGGGTCTACAGGATCTCCTAAAGGAGCTGGGTCAGGTGAGGCCCTTGCGGTGTCTCCTCCACTCTCGTCCACGCGAACCGCTTGCATGTTAAAGGGGGGGTGCCTGAGCATCGCGACTCAGGGCTCCTACTGGCTCTCCAGCCCTCACCCTCTGGCCTTGTCCACGGCATCGCGACCTGGCATACCAGCGACGGCTAAGACTCGCTCGAGGGCCGGGATCCGAGGACGTAGAGTAGAAAGGGGAGCAAAGGCGAGAGGGGAGAGACACACGAGGACCTCGCCGAGCAACCTCGCGCCTGCCGATGCACGGACCCGGCGACACACCAGAGAGCGGCCCCTGATTCTCGAGATAAGTCATCACCCGGAAGCGCCAGCTACCGTGGCACCATCCCCGCACCTAATGCTATCCCGTGTTAGCGATGCCCCTCTCCTTTCTCACTGAACGGCGGCTGCTTGAGCGCCAAAGGGGACCTCCTGAGCATCGCGACTCAGGGGCTCTTACCGGACTCCGGGTCGCTCACCTCTTGGCCTTGACCACGGCATCGCGACCTGGCATACCAGCGACGGCTGAAGCCGCCTTGGGACTGGGACCTGTCGGCGTAGAGCACCAAGCCCTCGTGAGGTTCGAAAGGGAGGACTGAGCTAGGACGGAATGAGCGACTCGCACAATTCTACAACAAGGGTTATATTAACAAAACAGGATCACAGGCACCTTACAAGCCCCCACGGGACGCGTCTTTGATTCCTCGCAGGGAACAGATCCTAAAGGAACACTAGCTACGCGCGCCCCTGCAGAAGACGCCATCATCAACAGTGGGCCGTCCAGCACCGGCGCCAACCCCATCCAGATCAGAGTCGGCGGCGGCCTGACAAGCCCGCCCTGCTCCAGGAGCGGAGCCGGCTCGGGGGCTCGTAGCTGTCGTCGCTCGTCTTCGGAGTCGCGAAGAGCTCGCCAGAGTCGCTGGAACCTCCGACGCCTCCGCCGCCTGTGGAGTCGCCAAGGGAGCGGTCGGCGGGCCCAGTCCTCACCGCAGCAGGGCCCCGGCCACCTCTCCCGGGAAAGCACTCCAGCCGGCACCCGGTCGCATCGAAGACCTTGAAGAACATCATCGAAGCACTGTCGTAATCCAAGTGGATCACGAAGACGCCCCTTGTCCTGCAAACCCGGGCGATCTCTCTCCAGCCCTGAGTCATGAAGACCTCGCCCGGGGCAACAACCGCGACCTCTACCTCGGTCGCGAGGGTGCTGCAGCCGGCGTGCTGTAGCCAGAGCTCCAGGGGCTCCCCCTATGGGATGATGGAGGCGAAGAAGGGAGGAAGGCGAATCCAAGACTGAAGAGGCACGGCGACATGGAGCACGAACTCTCGGGAGGAGCCCTCGGTGTGGACCCCAGGGGGGACGACCCACACCTTCGTGACCCATCGGCACCGACGGCGGCGCCGCCCGTGGCGGTCAGCATCAGCTCCTTCAGGGCCCTCGACGTGGGCGTACAACGGAAGCGGGAACCCCGGCGGCGCCCGCTCGCACCAAGGCCTCGACACCTCCTGAAGGGCCCCCTCGTCCGGGCCACGGGGGACGAGCCGTTTCTTCGGCGGGAGTGGGTCTGGTTCCTCTCGGGGAGCCTTTCCCTTCTCTGCTGTCGAGAACCGGCGGAACGGAGCCATCGCAGCAAGACGAAGCAAGGATCGGGAAGAAGGAGAAGCAAGAAGGGACGGACTGGAAGGGCGTGCGCCGTTCCGTACTTATAGCCGGCGAAGGCCAACCGCCGACCTCCACGATCGCAGGTAATCATGACCCGCTTTGCATGCAGGGACTTGTCCAATCCGTGCAGTTGCCGAGGCGCCATGGGGAAGTGGAGACACCCACGTCCAGTCAACCGCCATGTGGCGCCCAAGGCCGCATGCTGTTAGGGCCCGCAGCGCTTCGCTCTTGCCCTTCCGCCTCCCTGCACAGCCAAGTCCGGGCGCGCCTTGGGCCCGGGGGCTACTGTCGGCGTTCTGGGAACGGGGGGTCCCTAGACTTGCCTGCCTACGGCCTGCGGCGTGGCTCAAAGGGGGGCCCAGCACGGCCTGTCTTCATCAACACAGATCCAAGACCCTCGCGAGGGGCCAAGCCTCGCGGGGCGGACGACGCGGAGCTTCCTCGGGCACGGCCTCATCAGGATGGCTCGCAAGGAGGCGGAGAGATCAAAGCGGGGTACCTCACGAGGTGCCCGTGATGCAAGCCATGACGACCAAGGGCGCCAGGTGGGTGCCAGCCCGCGCAGTGTCCTCCTTTCCTCTTTGGTGCAAAGGGGGCAAGCGCAGCCGCGGAGTACCGAGGCATCAGGTAAAGGTTGCCATTTTGGTGCAACAAGACCAAGACCAGGAGGACTGCAAGACGGAGGTCATCGTGGAGCCCAGGACGGCGTCACCACCAGAGCTTTGTGCAGGCGAAGACTACTTTTGTCTGGTAGCTAGGACTAGCTGTCCCCCTTCAAATTAGCCCGCCATTGTTGGCTCCCTTCCCGCTCGATATTTGGGAACAGGACCAGGGCCTCCATAAATAGGACCAGCCACCCACAAAAGAGAAAAGGTTCAAGAGGGAAGGTTCAAAAGAGGAGAGGCAAATGAGGAGAGGTTAAAGAGAAGAGGTTCGATAGGAGGGGTTCGATCAGAGAGAGAGAGAGAGAAGGGTGGCTGAACTCCTCCCAGCAGTTCATCGCCCCAGCCAAGGACAGACCCTCGCAAGGCTGTTCTTCCTTGTATCATTCATCATCATCAGCCCAGGAGGCAATCCACCATGCCACACACTGGAGTAGGGTATTACACCACAACGGTGGCCTAAACCAGTATAAACCCTGTGTCCCTTGTGTTGTTCTTTCCATAGCTTAGATCTTAGCGAGGCGGAGGGGTGCAGGTAGGTAGGAAGCGAAATCTCTGCGCGCACCCCAGTGTTCGAACCTCAAGGGTCTGCCGGAACCCAAAATCCGACAGTTTAGTCTCATTCGAGCAATCTCTCGCGTTCTGGTTTCGGCTTTGCGTCCAAAGTCAGCATCGGCTGCCCCCCCTCGCGAGCCCCTCGTGAGCTGGGCTGGGCCAGGCACGTTTACAACTAGGACCGCTGTTACCGCACCCTTTTCAGAGGTTTTCGTCGCGGAATCTACAAGTTAATCAGAAGATACCCGAGGTGCAGCGGCCCCCGTAGGCCCGCTCAGAACTCGTCGGGGTCGGAAGGTACGCAAGTCAGCTGACCCATCACCGGGCCAGCGGCTAAGTTCACACGCAACATTATGCTTACCAGGGTACTAATTGCAAACCTTTACATGAGGGGCTTCCCCTCCCAAAATGCTCTTACTTCCTTCAGGGTCAAGCCCGAACCTTCTTCGTGTAGGTTAAGCAGCAGTGACATGCGATCAGTCGGACATATCACTCACCGCGACTTCTTGGGCATCCTCGGAGGCATCACTGGCGTCGTCGACATTGCCGCCGCCGCCAGCATCCCCATCAGCACCAGGCCCGTCCACAACGCCGCCTTCATTGGCGCCCATGACCATGCCATCGTCATCAGACGCAAAGGCCCTGACGAGGGCGTCCACGTTGTCCTCCACCCACCGTGCCAGGTCGCCCCAGACGGCAATGGGCACGGGTGCGATGGTAGCGTCGCAGTCGAAGTGGGGGTCCCTGTCCTGCAGATGGCTGAAGACGCGGGAGAAGGCACGCCCGAGCAAGGCTCGGCTCCTCTCTTCAACAAGCCAATGGGACCTCTCGGATCGGTTCTCTAGAAGCGTCACCACATCGGTGAAAAATTGGAGGTTGTTGGCGTAGTTGACCTCGTGCGGCTCCTTAGCGGCAACCTCGCAGATATAGCCCAAAGCTGTGTTGGCCCTCTCTCTGAGCGTTTGAAGCATGGGGGCATGCACATGTTCTAGAACCCGCTGCCGATGGATCTCGTCCTCATTCCACTACGCGATGGCCTCGGCGTCATCAACCCTCTGTTGGAAAAGAAGCTGCTTGGCCCGGGAAGAGGATAGCTCCGCCTGCGCCGCGCTGAGGGCGGCTGCGGAGGAGTCCGCACGCCGCGTCACTTCGGTCAGTTTGGCCCTGAGGGCTGCGGTCCTGCCCTCGGCCTCGGCCTTGATCAACCCCAACCTCGTCTCGTATTCACGCTCGAAGGCTGAGCGAGCTTCCGCCATGGGGCGATCGACTTCTTCCTAGGCCCGGGCTTCGCGCGCGGCAACGTCATCCTCTGCCCGGGCCACCAGGCGCTCCCTCGTCTCCAACCGCTCAAGGTCAAGGTTACGCTCGGCGGCCTCCAGCGTCAGCGCCTCCTCACGCTTCAGAAGCTCCGCCCGGTCAACAGAGGCCACCCCCATTGTCGGTGTCAAAACCGGCGGATCTCAGGTAGGGGGTCCCGAACTGTGCGTCTAGGCCGGCTGGTAACAGGAGGCAAGGAACACGATGTTTTACCCAGGTTCGGGCCCTCTTGATGGAGGTAAAACCCTACGTCCTGCTTGATTAATAGTGATGATATGGGTAGTACAAGAGTAG
Organism: Triticum urartu; assembly: GCF_003073215.2. Taxonomy (NCBI): domain Eukaryota; kingdom Viridiplantae; phylum Streptophyta; class Magnoliopsida; order Poales; family Poaceae; genus Triticum; species Triticum urartu. The sequence continues at coordinate 536,691,302 of NC_053028.1, forward strand.
ATCTACCACGAGATCAAGGAGGCTAAACCCTAAAAGCTAGCCTATGGTATGGTTGTTGTATGATGAAGTTGTCCTACGGACTAAAACCCTCCGGTTTATATAGACACCGGAGAGGGTTAGGGTTACACAAAGTCGGTTACAATGGTAGGAGATCTTGAATATCCGCATCGCCAAGCTTGCCTTCCACGCCAAGGAAAGTCCCATCCGGACACGGGACGAAGTCTTCAATCTTGTATCTTCATAGTCCTGGAGTCCGGCTGAAGGTATAGTCCGGCTACCCGAACACCCCCTAATCCAGGACTCCCTCAGTAGCCCCTGAACCAGGCTTCAATGACGATGAGTCCAGCGCGTAGATTGTCTTCGGCATTGCAAGGCGGGTTCCTCCTCCAGATTCTTCATAAAAGGTTGTAAACACCAAGAGTAGTGTCCGGCTCTGCAAAATAAGTTTCCACGGATTCCCACGGAGAGAATAATATTAACACAAATCTAATCTGCTGACGTATTCCGCAACATGACATCACACTACGGCCAAGCCTTTATTCGAATCGTTTTCACTTTTCCACCTCAGCGCGTTTTGCGAGGCGGTTTCCTTGGCACGTCTTGTCAAAGCAGAGATCGTGTCCCCTTTATTTATGGGATTCTCATCAATACGGACGTGGGTAACCCAATCATGCCCGTTAGCATGTCTTCTCGATTAAAGGCGAGTCCCAAACGGTTGCGGGGAGGGCTCCTGGTGTTCAACCTCTTATAAAGAGACCAAGGCCTTACTCCTTTTCTCTAATCTCAAAACAAGTTCACCAGTCGCCTCGAGTTCCAACACCCTAGGCTCCAGATTCCAGGCGCTTCGGACCTTCGACAATGTCCGGTTCCGACCTTCAAGGCCGATGGATGCCCTCCTCCGTCACAGAGGAGGACGTGCTAAAGTTGAGAGAGGCTAAGTTCTTGACCGCCGAAATTTTGCATAGGTTGCCTGCTCAAAGGCAGGCTATTCCCAGTCCCCATCCCGGTGAGAGCGTAGTGTTCATGTCTCACTTCCTTCGGGGGTTATGCTTCCCGATGGATCCCTTTGTGAGGGGGCTGATGTTCTATTATGGGCTGGAATTTCATGACTTAGCTCCGGAGTCCATCCTCCACATTTCCTCATTCACAATTGTGTGCGAAGTGTTCCTTCGTGTTACTCCTCACTTCGGATTATGGCTCAAGACTTTTGGAGTGGAGCCGAAGATGATCGAGGGACAGCACGCAGAGTGCGGAGGCGTTGTCATAAGTAAGAATGCTGATGCTCCATGGCCCGAGGGCTCCTTTCAAGAGGAGCTCGGCTTGTGGCAACGAGAGTGGTTCTATATCACCGCTCCCAGGAGCACCAAGTGGGTGGCGCCTCCTGCCTTTCGCTCGGGTCCCCCACCACGGCTAGCGTCATGGGTCAACATAGGATTAGATTGGGGGTTATCCAAAGACGTGCCCTTGTTGCAGGGCCGCATTAGGGATCTCTTAGAAAGAGACCTCAACCTGGTCAAGGTGACGCAGGTCATGCTGATTCACCGAACACTGCCCGGCAAACATCGCTCCCATCGTCTGTGGGAGTTTAATCCGGAGGGACCACGAGCTCTCCAGCATTTTATGGGCGTAACGCCCGTGGAGATGTATAAAATGTTCTTCGGATCACAAGCAATGTGTCCGGATTTGACCGAGGACGCAGGTTTAAACTGCAATCGCCCGGATACTCAAGTACGTAACCTTGTGCCCGGACTCGCTATTCGTAAAATTGTCATAAATTCGCCCCTAAAAGAGCCGTCCTTTTAAACAGGAGTGGATAGCGAAGGCAAAGCTGATCAGGTATCCGGCTCCCCTTCCTGAGACCAGGCCGGATCCCGTGCTAGTCAGGATGTTGAAGATCGTACCTTTGGAGGGAAGTGAGGGGGAGGACAAGGAAACTATGGCCTCCTCGAAGGAGGCTGCTCCGAAGGGAAGAACCGACAATTCCTCTCCTAAGGGGAAGAAGAGGGCCGCCTCTCACGACCCGGAGACCCTGGCCTCAAAGCGGGGGGAAAAGTCTTCGTCAGGGGGTCCGCCGCCGGGGAGATCCTCGGCCGAACTACGCCCTCAAAGGGATCAGCCCTCCAGTGAGCCGTAAGTAGAGAAAGATTTTCCTTTAGAGGGATGAGAGAAATCCTTGCTTTTTATCTGAGAAGATTAACCGAAATTTTACTTTGTAGCTCGGACCTCAGCCCTTCTCAGCAGAGCTCGTCTTCGGGGGATCTTCTTCCGGAGATGATGGAGAGTGGAACGCCTCCCCCTGCCGTACTGCCTGGCGAGGCGGGCGACCCTAAGGTGTCGTTGCGGAGGGTTTCTCCGAATCCGGCACGGGTGGAAGGTGGCCATATGTCCCCCCAAGGTTCTCCGCGTCCGGCCTTTGATGGAGGTCATAGGACGAGTCCGGCACCGTCCGATGCGCGGTCGGAGGAGCTGATGATTCTGCTGGGGCGAGCTTCTATCTCAGAGGAGCACCGTGCATTCATGGGTGCGGTGATTGGAAGGATTTCATCCGCGGAAAGCGGATTGCACGAGGCTGTCAGAAGTTTGCTGACGGGTTTTGAGGTACGTTTGATAATGTACTTCTTTGTCAGTTGCACATAAACAAGATGCGCCCTGTGTAGATAGTAGCCCCTGAGACTCTGTGCGTTGTCAAAATTGACGGCGTGCAGAGGATCATAATACCAGGTCTAAAATGTTGCCTTTGTATACAGGTGGCGAAGTGTCCGGAATCGAGCCGAACTGATGATTTTGCCGAACTAAAGCGGCAACTTGACGTGGCAGATGCCGACATCGCGCTTGTCAACGAGCGGCTTGATGAGGCTCAAGGTATGCAATTCCTCGGGCGGCATCTGGTAAGAGGAGCTTTATGCCAGTATCTTACAATGTGTGTGCTTGACGCAGATGGTGCGGCCGCCATGGAGAGTCTTTGGGTGGAACTTGCCCGAGCTAAGGAAGAAGCCAGGAAAAGTGATGCAGCTGCCGAGAAGGCCCTTGAAGAGCTGAGAGCCGAACAGGCTGCTCACTGCCGAAGCAAGAAGGAGATGGCCGTGATGGCCGTGAAGTTAAAAAGTGCTGCTGACCGTTTCAAGTTTCTTGAGAAAGAAGACCGGGCGAGACAGACGGACTTAGAGAAGGCCGTTGCTGATGCCAAGGACGCTTGCTCTGCGATGAGAGCTGCGAAGGAGGAGCTGCGTCAGGCCGGACAGATTGCGGCTAGAAAGCCCTTTATGCTGCGGAGGAAGTTTTGCGATCCGAAGTTTGCTCCGTTGGACCGGATGTGGAGTGCGGAGGACACCTATCTGGATTTGGCAGCGAGTGCTGCTGATGCGACCGAATACTTTCGAGATCAAGAAGATCGCGAAGTGGAAAGGCTTTTCTGGTCACAGTTCCAGAATCCAGAGCGTCCACTGGCAGTGGACGATTGTCTGGCTCAATGGGCCGAACTGAATAGATTGTCCGGACTCGCCATGAAGTGCGTCATGGGTCATCTGTGGCCGGGGAGATTGGAGTCGATGCCACGTATCAATGCGATGAAGAGGTCAGCATGCATAGAAGGCGCACAGATGGCTCTTGCCCGTGTCAAGACATACTGGGCAGAGATGGAGACCACCGTTGTTGCATCCCGAGATTCGGACAAAAGCCGAGTACCCTCCGAGCACTATTTTCAGGAAGTCCTTGAAGGCCCTCGTGTAATTATAAAGAAGTATTTTGATGAATTGTAGTAGCCTTTTATACTTGTGCCTTCAAGTATTTGGAACACCTCCTGTGCGGCCGTTTTAAGATATATATACAAAATCTGAAAGATCGCAGTCGTTGACTTCAGCCCCCACGCACATAGTGCGGGGGTGTTCGCAGAAGGGGCATTATCACACTTAATCCAACGTCTTGGTCCTACAAAGGAGGTGATAGCGCAGCGAGCTAGGAAACCGGACTATAATGCTTTAACACTTTCACTTAGCCATAGGAGCTTGACAATGGGACTATTTAGGTAGCCCCTGGTGGCGATTGCGCTCGCCCGAATTCAGGGCGCGTATGTGCCTGGCCGGGAAACGGCCCTTCGTTAATGCGGAGGAATCCTACAGATTCCGGAGAGTCATCGAGTGGTTGACCAGTCTCATGCCATATCATGACAGTCGGTTTTCGGCTTTCTCTACTAAGGTGCTCGCCTAGCCGAACCAGGGCACAATCACAGTAGTTCTCCTGGTGCCGCCTTAGCCGATAGAGCGGAACGTAAGGCGGCCGAACACAGGAGCCGGGCAACCCAACATTTGACGAAAATCATGACTCGGAGCTGATGCATATAAGGCCAAACTCGCGACGCCGAACACTCCCTAAGGTATTCGGTCTTTATGAGAGCGGGCGAGGTAATGCTCTGAGGTATAAGCCCCTAGTGTCCAGGTACGCGCAAGAATTCTGACGTGGCCACATGCCAAAACGCCAGCCTCCTCCTTGGTCATAGAACCAGGGGATGTGTATCAACAAGAGACAGTAAAAAAAGGTTTACGCAGGGTCTTAATCTGAAAAGAATCCTTGGAATGGGTCCCTACTGCACGTCTGCGCCTGTGTCTCCATTGTGACGTATCCTGGACGGGCGGAGCATGACGTTCATCTGTAAAAAGAGAGCAACTAAGTTGAAAAAGGGGCGTGCCGAACAAAAGTTATATGAAATAAACAAAGTGTAAAGTAAAATATGAAAAATTGAGCTTTATTGTCTCTTATTTTATACGTGTGAAGCCCCTAGTGCAGGGGTATATAGCCACTAGGCCTTTATCAATGATACTTTTGTGCCGGACTCGTCTATCTGTGTCCGTGGTCTTAATGACCTGTTCCGATGTTCTGGCTGGTGAAGCCATTGTATTGTGGGGCTGTTAAAGCGGCCGCACAATCCTCCGCTTGGGGGAGGTGTTCTCACTGCTTCCCCTTTAAGGAGATGATGCCGCGTGGACCGGGCATCTTAAGCGTAAGAGATGCATAATGCAGTATTGCGTTAAAGTGGGCGAAAGCTTCGCGTCCCAGTAGTGCTTGATAGCGACTTGAGAATGGGACGATGTGGAAAGTCAGCTTTTCGGGACGGAAGTTATCGGCAGAGCCGAAAATAACCTCGAGCCGGAGAAAACCCATGCAATGGGTGTCCGGACCTGGCGTTACTCCTTGAAAGGAGGTTTTGCTGTGGCGAATTCTTTTTGGGTCGATCCCCATGTGGCGGATTGAGTCCTGATATATCAGGTTGAGTCTGCTGCCACCGTCCATAAGGACATTTGAAAACTGGAGTCCGCCAATTATTGGATCGAGTACCAGGGCAGTCCAGCCTAGGTTCCTGACACTTCTAGAATAATCCAGATGATCGAAGATGATTGGTTTTGACAACCAGTGGCGGGATTCCTTTGGGATAGGCCGTGGGGCGCGTACCTTTATGGGCGCCGCACGTTTTGCTATGTGGAGTAAGTTTACTGTTTTTACTTCTTGTGGGAAATTCTTTTCTTTCCTGGTACTCTTCTTTTGGGGTTCGTCCTCATCTTCGCTTGGTGTGTCGAGCCCCTTGTGTTCGGCGTTGAGTCTGCCGGATTGTTTGAAAACCCAACAATCTCTTTGGGTATGGTTAGCAGGCTTTCCGAGAGTGCTGTGTATTTGACATATCCTATCCAAGATTTTGTTTAGGTTGGATAGGTCGTCCCTGTTATCTTGAAGGGGCGGCTTTTTCTGATTCTGTCGTGAGCTTTTGAATCCGGCGTTGACTGACGTGCTCTTCGGACTCTTTTCCTTAGTCCGGCGACAGTCCTTATTGCATCACGGTTTTCCGTTTCCATCCCTAGTTTTGGATGTACTTGGGTCACTGGTGTTGCATCTTGCCAACCAGCTGTCTTCTCCTGCGCAAAAGCGGGTCATGAGGCTTGTTAGTGCGGCCATTGTTCTTGGCTTTTCTTGGCCGAGGTGTCTGGCGAGCCATTCGTCTCGGACATTATGCCTGAAAGCTGCTAAGGCTTCAGCGTCCGGACAGTCGACTATCTGATTCTTTTTAGTAAGAAATCTATTCTAGAATTGCTGAGCTGACTCTCCGGGAAGTTGAGTTATGTGACTAAGATCGTCTGCATCCGGAGGGCGGACATAAGTCCCTTGAAAATTTGCTCGGAAAGTGTCCTCGAGCTCTTCCCAACTTCCGATTGTGTTTTCAGGAAGGCTTTTGAGCCAATGCCGGGCTGGCCCTTTAAACTTGAGGGGTAAGTATTTTATGGTGTGGAGGTCATCTCCTCTAGCCATATGTATGTGGAGGATATAATCCTCGATCCAGACTCCAGGGTCTGTTGTTCCATCATATGCCTCTATGTTTACGGGTTTGAATCCCGCTGGAAATTCATAATCCAGGACCTCATCGGTGAAACATAGGGGGTGTGCGGCACCCCTGTATTTGGGTGTGCCGGATTCTGATAATGGCTTTATTGCATTGCTTACGAGAGCTTGCTTTCTTGGCCCGTAAATGGACCTGGCTGGGCCATGATGCGAATCCTTAAGTGGGTCACATGCCGACTTAAGTGCGGCGCTGCTTGCCGCTTTATGCTGGCCATGGGGTCGTCTATCCGACCGTGTGGCTTTCTCACTTTTGGAATGCGAGGGCTCTAAGGCCTCCTCGTCGAATTCAGGCAGTAGCTTTCTCTTCGGATAGCTTTTAGTGTGGCAACTGTCGCCGTATTTGTCTGTGGTATTGATTACTTTACTCCATCTGATCCTGAGTGCATCTTCTGCAGTTTTTAGCTTCCGCTTCTGCTTTTTCAGGCTACGTGCGGTTGCAACGAGCCGTTTGTGGAGGTTCTTCTGCTTCGTGGGCTTGTCCGGCGTAGGGTCGTCCGAAATGCCATTTTCGCCGGGGGAGGGATGTTCGGTTTCTCTATCCGGGTTGTCCTGTTGGGATGGTTGCTCTAAGGCATGCTCGTCGTCTACCGGCTCATCCTGCTCTATGGCTGGGTCTTTATCGAGGCGGGGCTTGGGTCGGCGTTTACGCCGACGCTTTGATTGTTTTTCGAGAGATCAATCCCTCTTTCCATCCCCGTTTTCCTCGTTGTTGCTTCCTTTAGGGGTATCCACCATGTACACATCGTGAGATGAGGTGGCTGTCCAATGCCCTATAGGCGTTGGTTCTTGGTTGTCTCCTGCATCGTTGTCCATACCGTCGATGTCTTCGGAGTCGAAGTCGAGCATGTCGGTTAAGTCGTCGACAGTGGCTATGAAGTGGGTGGTGGGTGGGTTTTGAATTTCTTCATCATCCGAATCCCATCCTTGCTGACCGTAGTCCGGCCAGGGCTCTCCTGATAAAGAGAGAGACTTTAGCGAATTCAGGATGTCGCCGAAGGGCGAGTGCTGAAAGATGTCTGTGGCGGTGAACTCCATTATCGGCGCCCAATCGGATTCGATCGGCAGGGGCGTGGGAGGCTCGGAATTCGGAAGGAATCCGGCTCCTCGGAGTCACGGGCCATGCGGAGTGCGGGGCTGGAGTTGGGCTCGATCGCCTCTGAGATCACAGCCCCTGAGGCAGCGTCCAACCGCTGATCCTCGATCAGCGCAGTAGGCTCCGAATCAATGGTCGAAACCGATGCGTGTGCGGCCTCCAAGGCGCTGTTCGGCGGCAGAGCTATATCATGCCCATCGAGACAGTGCGGCGCGCTTGGCTGTGGATCGAATCCGTCGAAGATCAAGTCCCTGCGGATGTCAGCCGTGTAGTTCATGCCCATCGAGACAGTGCAACGCTTCAGCCTTCACGTTTTTGAGATCATGTTGGTGACGCGCGAGGGCGATGGCTATCTTTAGTTTGCACCTCTCCTCAGCAAGGCGCATGCCTTCAGCCTCGAGGCGTGCATCCTCGTCAGCAAGCTCTGCCCCGATCCGGCTCACCGCATCCGCCGCCCTCCGGAGGAACTCTTCGCGAAGGGCGCGTCGCTCCTGGACACGCCTGAGCACGTCATTCACATCACCCTCTTCCACCGGAGCATGCCGAAGGCCCCGAGGCGGCAAGCCCCCTCCCGGCACGGAGCTGGGGGCTGGCGCCCTAGCCATCGCCGAACGGACCTCTCCGGGAATCCGGCCTGGCATCGGTCCACCCATGGAGGAGGACCCAAAGACAGACTTCATCCACTCGCCATCTATGATCAGAGGAGGAACGCGGGGCAGGCCGGGTGTGCCCCAGGAGGACTCATGAAGAAAGGACAGTGGGTGCGCAAGCTCGAGGTGCCTATGGAACGGACCACTCCATCAACTGGTCTGGCAGCAGGGGTGCCGCTCGAGCTTGGCGAGCCTAGGACCAGCGGAGAAGGCAAAGCTTGGGGGGATGGCTCCCGGGCTGGCTCAGCGGGTTCCACAGGGCAGTGCCTGAAAAGGCCACAATCAGTCGCAGGGATAGCAAAGTAAATGAGCAAGGAAAGAAGAAGACTTACTCGTCCATGGCAAAGTACTTCATGCGCTTCAACAAGCGGCAAGGGTGGTCGTTGCCACCCAAGGCCTCCTTCCTCTTGCGGAGGGCCCTGAAGTCTACACGGAACCGGCCTAGGCGCTCGGCGCAGGGGTCGGCCTCTTGTGCAGAAGAAGCGTCAAGATGATCAGCGCTGGAGGAGTCAGCCTGGGGGGCGCCGTCAGGCGTCGCCTCGCGAGGAACGGCTAGGGGCTCGGTAGCCCCGGCCGCAGGAACCATAGGCCGCGACTCCGCACCTGACGCCGCTCCAGGGCGGGCCTCAGGACACGCCGCCTTCAAGACTTCTCGCGGCCTCGGGAGACGCCGCCTTCAAGACTTCTCGCGGCGTCTCCCCACCCTGTCGGCCGAAGAAGGACTGCTGTGGGCGGCAGGGGAAGCAACCATGGCGGCTGGGTTCTCACGGGGCCCCATGAAGCCAGCAGGGCGCAGTCCCCACTCATCGAAGCTGGGCATCTGCCTCACAAAATCGGCCCTGCCGGAGCAAAGATACAAGAGGACACCATTACTCCGAAGGCTGCCTGGGGAAGGATCACCAGTCAAGACCTTGAGCACCGTCCACAACACTTCAGGCGCCAAGTCCTCCTCCTGAAGCCGCATGCGATCTCTATGCCCTGCAAAGTCCCACATCCGGCGAGAGTGGCGCTGAAGAGGAGCAATGCAACATTGGAGGAACTCCTTCACCACCTTGGGCGCTGTCACATTGAGCGCCCTCAAACTCTGGAAGCGGCGCCAGACGAAGGCGAGCTGGGGGCTCGCGAGCACCTCATGCTCCCAACCTTCGTGAGGAACAACAGGCGAGGTCGGGTGCGAGACCAGAGGGTTGTGCACTCCAACATCCATGTACAACCACCGCTCTCTGAACTTGGCCTTAGGAGAAGGAAGGCTGAAGTCGATCCCTGAAGTGGCCGTCTCTGGCACGGAGAAGAAGCTCACGCACCCTGAGCACTGAGTGGGGTCGCTCAGGCGCAAGGAAAATAAGTGGCGCAGCAGGGCCATGGAAGGAGGAATGCCTATCATCACCTTGCAAACAAAAGCAAAGACAGCCAGAAGGGTAATGGACTCTGGCCCGAGGTGCATCATGCGGATCTGATAATGGGAGAGCACCGCGTTGAAGAAGGCGGAAAAGGGGGGAACCAGACCCGCCCATAGGGCATCGGCGAAGAATCGGACCTCCGTGACGATCCTATCAAGGGAGGCATGGGACGCAGGCCAGGCCGTGGTCCTGCTGCACTCGTTGAAGATAGTTGCAAGGGCCGAGCGGACCTTGTCCAAAGCTTCTGGATTGAGTATGATCGACCGGGCGACGGCGGGGGTCGCCGCTGGAGGTGTGCGGGGCGAAGGTGCGGGCTTCTTTCCCCTTCCTTTCTTCTTCGGCGCCATGGCAGTGAAGAGGAGGAAGAACTCGAGCCGAATTGGCGGCGGAGGCTGGAGCTCAAAGAAGAAGGAAAGGTAGGAGGCGGGCGAGCAACGGAAAGGAGGAACAACTGTGTGCAACTACAGGTCCGCTTAGCCGGGCGCGTAACAAGGCGTCGTGGGGAAGCGCAGACGCCCACGTCCAGTCAATCGCCACGCGGCGCCCGAGGCTGCAGGCTTTTTGGGCCCGCGGCGCTTCGTGCTTGCCCCTTCTCTTCCCCGCTAGGCCAAGCCCGGGCGCGCCTTGGGCCCGGGGGCTACTGTCGGCGTTCTGGGAACGGGGGTCCCCAGACTTGCCTGCCTGCGGCCCGCGGCGTGGCTCAAGTGGGGGCCCAGCGCGGCCCATCTTCATCAGCTCAAGCTCAAGACCCTCGCAAGGGGCCAAGCCTCATGGGGCGGACGATAGGAAGCTTCCTCAGAGGCAGCCTCATCAGGCAGGCTCGTGAGGAGGCGGAGAGATCAAGGCAGGGGTACCTCGCGAGGAGCCCGTGACGCAAGCAATGACGATCGAGACCAGGCGGGCGCCAGGCGGGCGTCGGCCTGCGCAGTGTCCTTGTTTCCCCTTTGGTGCAAAGGGGGCAAGCACATGCCAACTCATCGGGCAAAGGTTACCATTCCGGTGCAACGAGACTGAGGGAGTCCTGGATTAGGGGGTGTTCGAGTAGCCGGACTATACCTTCAGCCAGACTCCTGGACTATGAAGATACAAGATTGAAGACTTTGTCCCGTGTCCGGATGGGACTTTCCTTGGCGTGGAAGGCAAGCTTGGCGATGCGGATATTCAAGATCTCCTACCATTGTAACCGACTCTGTGTAACCCTAACCCTATCCGGTGTCTATATAAACCGGAGGGTGGTAGTCCGTAGGACATAAACTACATATACAACAATCATACCATAGGCTAGCTTCTAGGGTTTAGCCTCTTTGATCTCGTGGTAGATCTACTCTTGTACTACCCATATCATCAATATTAATCAAGTAGGACGTAGGGTTTTACCTCCATCAAGAGGGCCCGAACCTGGGTAAAACATCGTGTTCCCTGCCTCCTGTTACCATCCGGCCTAGACGCACAGTTCGGGACCCACTACCCGAGATTCGCCGGTTTTGACACCGACAGATACCAAGACCATCAGAGTGGCGGGACGGATGTCATCGTGGAGCCCAAGACGGCATCATCACCAGTACTTTTGGCAGCCGAAGACCACCTTTGGTCAGGATAACTTGTACTAGATGTTCCCCTTCAAAATGGCCAATTGTTGGCACCCTTCCCGCTCATTATTTGGGGAGAGGCCCAGGGCCTCTATAAATAGAGCTAGCCACCACAGAGTAGAGACAGGGAGAAGACATCGAGAGATCTGGGAGAACCCTACCAGAGAGAGAGAGAGGCGACTGAACTCACCCTAGCAGTTCATCGCACCAGCTCAAGAACACCTCTCGTGAGGCTGTTCTTCCCTTGTACTATTCCTCATCAGCCCCCGAGGCAATCCACCATATCACACACTGGAGTAGGGTATTTCACCACAACGGTGGCCCGAACCAGTATAAACCCCGTGTACCTTGTGTTGTTCGTTGTTTCCAGTTTAGATCACGCGAGGAGATTGGACGTAGATCGGTAGGGGAGAGATCTCCGCGCGCACCGCAGTGTTCGAACCTCAAGGGTCTGCCGGAACCCGAAATCCGACAATATTATAGTTCTTGAGGCTCTACTAGAGGCAGAAAGAGATGGTGTGGCTGCCATGAATGAGATAATCTTGATGTTGAGGCTGCAAATTATGCAATTAGCTGCACACATTATGCAAGCAACCCAAGAATTGGAGGAAGTAAGAATGCTGCATTTGAAGACGGAAGCGGTCATGCTGTTTCTGCTATCTGAAGCCCATGGTAATCCCAGTTCTTCTTTAGATACTAGTTGAAATTGTCAATAGATTATTGTACTTGCATGTTGTGTCATGTCTATGAATGGATTATGTTGTAAGAACCCCTATGTTGTCCATGCGTTGTAATGATCCGAATTTTTTAGGCAAGGTAATTTCAGTACTTGTATGATTGACATAAGGTGAACTGTTTTTCGTGTGAGCATATTGTATTGGATGAAATAACTGTTTGACTCAAAGTGTATCCAACCTACTGAATTCGAAGATCATGGCATTTCTAAATCATAATCATATATAAAGGTGGAATAAATCTTTGTTGTGGTTTTGAAGAAATAAATAACAAAACGTAGAATTATCGGTGGATATTCGTAATCGAATACAATTTGGATTTGAATTTAGTTGCCAGGGCCCAAGGCAAACGTGAATGCTAATTCTCCCATGTTTTGAATGAAGCGGCTAAACACCCACTATCATTTGTGGGCTGCCCGAAGCAAGTGTTTGTGAGATGGAAATTATTGTCTACCCCTGACACTTTGACATCCTTATCGACTGGATTTACACTGCTGTCGATAGGGGTAGACTAGTAACTTCAATCAGACGTGACACAACCGCCTCAGAGCCCATTCAGACACAGTGGGCGCCAAATGTGGGCGGCAAAACGCATTTGATTCAAGCTCGTCCGAAAGACATGTGTCTCTCCCTCCATTTCCCCATTCATACACGGTGGGCGGCAAAACAAACTCTCCTCGCCCGAAATTGATGTTGGCAAATATTTTAAATAGGAGCAGATGTGTAACTCCCCCAGACGTGACACAACCACCCTACCTGTCAGCCCCATTCATACACTGTGGGCGCCAACCGTGGGCGGCAAAACACCCTCTCCTCGCCCGAAATCGCTACCAACAAATATTTGGGAGATGCGAGATTACCATCCTATCCCCAACCCACGTGATGTCCAAAATTTTAAACGGGGGATAAGTTAGTAACTTTCCCACATTTCAGAAAAGCGTTTCCCAAAGTTTGAGATCCCCCTCCCCCTCAATTTCCCCATTCATAAACCGTTGACGCCACAACAACATCCCCACTGCAGCTAGCCTCCTCCGTCCACCACCCCATCCTCCGCCTTGCGAGCCGCTACCCCATCGTCCACTGCAAGAGATGGACGTCTCTCATCCACGGTGCCGCACCAGGATCCTTTCATCGCGTCCTCTCGCTTTATCGGCGCCGTCGTCCACCTTGCCGTTGCCGCTCCTACGACCGCCTCGTCCACGGCAACAGGATTTATCCCCCGACCCAGCCGTCTGCCGTCTAAAGTCTTCTTCCCCGCCGCTGACAGCCATCGCACCCGCAGCACCCTCAACGTATCAGCAAGGGCCTACACGGTGTCGCAAGAGAGGTGGTACTCTTCCATATGTGCTTAAGTAATTGATCTCACCCAGAAAATAGATCGTAAATTATTTACTGTACTTTTCTTGTTCGTACCAAATCGTAGTGGCTAGTTGAAATCAAACATTGGTTGCGAAGTAGCTTTGTCCGGTTTTCACCTTCAGATCGCCATCGCACGGTCACAATACTCGTAAAGCTTATGGTTTTCCCCCTTTATATTCACTACCATCAGCGTAGGTGCTTCGTGTCGTGCTAGCACTGTTGGGGAATGCAGTATTTCAAAAATATTCCTATGATCACGCAAGATCTATCTAGGAGATGCATAGCAAAGAGAGGGGAGAGTGTGCCTACGTACCCTCGTAGACTAAAAGCTGAAGCGTTTAGTACCGCGGTTGATGTAGTTGAACGTCTTCGTGATCCAACCGATCCAAGTACCGAACGCACGGCACCTCCGCGATCTGCACACGTCCACCTCGGTGACGTCCCTCGAACTCTTGATCTAGTTGAGGCCGAGGGAGAGCTTCGTCAGCACGATGGCATGGTGACGGTGATGATGAAATTACCAGCGCAGGGCTTCGCCTAAGCACTACGCAATATGAATGAGGTGTAAAACTGTGGAGGGGGGCACCGCACACGGCTAAAGATCAACTTGTGTCTTTGGGGTGCACCCCTGCCCACGTATATTAAGGATGGGGGAAGAGGAGGCCGGCCTAGGAGGGGTGCGCCTATAGAGGGAGTCCAACTAGGATTGCTAATCCTAGTTGGAGTCCCCTTCCTTTTCCAAGAGAGGAGAGAGGGAATGAGTAGGAGAGGGAGAAGGAAAGAGGGGGGCGCTGCCCCCTCCCTAGTCCAATTCGGACCAACCCATGGGGGGGGCTCCCCTTGTGGCCCTTCTCTCCTTTCCACTAAGGCCCATGAAGACCCAATACTTCCGCTGGTGAATTCCCGTAACTCTCCGGTACTCCAAAAATACTCGAACCACTCAGAACCTTTCCGTTGTCCGAATATAGCCTTCCAATATATCGATTTTTACGTCTCGACCATTTCAAGACTCCTCTTCATGTCCGTGATCTCATCCGGGACTCCAAACAAACTTCAGTCATCAAATCACATAACTCATCATACAAATCATCATCGAACGTTAAGCGTGCGGACCCTACGGGTTCGATAACTATGTAGACATGACCGAGACACATCTCTGGTCAATAACCAATAGTGGAACCTGGATGCTCATATTGGCTCCTACATATTCTACGAAGAGCTTTATCCGTCAAACCGCATAACAACATACGTTATTCCCTTTGTCATCGGTATGTTACTTGCTCGAGATTCGATTGTCGGTATCACCATACCTAGTTCAATCTCGTTACCGGCAAGTCTCTTTACTCATTCCGTAATGCATCATCCCGTGACTAACTCATTACTCACATTGCTTGCAACGCTCATAGTGATGTGCATTACCAAGAGGGCCCAGAGATACCTCTCGATACACGGAGTGAAAAATCCCAATCTCGATCTATGCCAACTCAACAAACACCATCAGAGACACCTGTAGAGCATCTTTATAATCACCCAGTTACGTTGTGACATTTGATAGCACACAAGGTGTTCCTCCGGTATTCGGGAGTTGCATAATCTCATAGTCTGAGGAACATGTATAAGTCATGAAGAAAGCAATAGCAATAAAACCGAACGATCATTATGCTAAGATAACGGATGGGTCTTGTCCATCACATCATTCTCTAATGATGTGATCCCATTCATCAAATGACAACACATGCCTATGGCTCAGAAACTTAACCATCTTTGATTAATTAACGAGCTGATAACCCACAAGTATAGGGGATCGCAATAGTTTTTGAGGGTAAACTATTCAACCCAAATTTATCGATTCGACACAAGGGGAGCCAAAGAATATTCTCAAGTATTAACAGTTGAGTTTTCAATTCAACCGCACCTGAAAGACTTAATATCTGCAGCAAAGTATTTAGTAGCAAAGTAATATGATAGTAGCGGTAACGGTAGCAAAAGTAACATTAGCAGCTTTATAGCAAGCGTAACAATGGCAGCAGAAAAGTAACTAAGCGGAGATCAGTATGTGAAAAGCTCGTAGGCAATGGATCGGTGATGGATAATTATGTCGGATGCGCTTCCGCATGCAATAGTTATAACATAGGGTGACACAGAACTAGCTCCAGCTCATCAATGTAATGTAGGCATATATTCCGAATATAGTCATACGTGCTTATGGAAAAGAACTTGCATGACATCTTTTTTCCTACCCTCCCATGGCAGTGGGGTCCTATTGGAAACTAAGGGATATTAAGGCCTCCTTTTAATAGAGTACCGGATCAAAGCATTAACACTTATTGAATACATGAACTCCTCAAACTACGGTCATCACCGATAAGTATCCCGATTATTGTCAGTTCGGGGTTAACGGATCATAACACATAATAGGTGACTATAGACTTGCAAGATAGGATCAAGAACTCAAATATATTCATGAAAACATAATAGGTTCAGATCTGAAATCATGGTACTCGGGCCCTAGTGACAACCATTAGGCATAGCAAAGTCATAGCAACATCAATCTCAGAACATAATGGATACTAGGGATCAAACCCCAACAAAACTAACTCGATTACATGGTAAATCTCATCCAACCCATCACTGTCCAGCAAGCCTACGATGGAATTACTCACGCACAGCGGTGATCTTCATGAAATTGTCGATGGAGGAAGGTCGATGATGACAATGGCGATGGATTCCCCTCTCCGGAGCCCCGAACGAACTCCAGATCAGCCCTCCCGAGAGATATTAGGGCTTGACGGCGGCTATGTATCGTAAAACGCGATGAATCCTTCTCTCTGATTTTTTTTCTCCCCGAACGTGAATATATAGAGTTGGAGTTGAGGTCGGTGGAGCATCAGGGGGCCCACGAGATAGGGGGCGCGCCCCCACCCTCATGGACAGGGTGTGGGCCCCCTGATGTTGATTCTTTTGCCAGTATTTTTTATATATTCCAAAAATATTCTCCGTGAAGTTTCAGGTCATTCCGAGAACTTTTATTTCTGCACAAAAATAACACCATGGCAATTCTGCTGAAAACATCATCAGTCCGGGTTTGTTCCATTCAAATCATGCAAGTTAGAGTCCAAAACAAGGTCAAAAGTGTTTGAAAAAGTAGATACGATGGAGACGTATCAACTCCCCCAAGCTTAAACCTTTGCTTGTCCTCAAGCAATTCAGTTCACAAACTGAAAGTGATAAAGAAAAACTTTTACAAACTATGTTTTATCTTGTTGTTGTAAATATGTAGAGCTAGCATTCAAGTTTTCAGCAAAGATTATGAACTGACCATATTCACAATAACATTTAGGTCTCATGTTACTCATATCAATGGCATAATAAACTAGCGAGCAATAATAATAAATCTCGGATGACAACACTTTCTCAAAACAATCATAATATGATATAACAAGATGGTATCTTGCTAGCCCTTTCTGAGACCACAAAACATAAATGCAGAGCACCTCTGAAGATCAAGGTCTAACTAAACATTGTAATTCATGGTAAAAGAGATCCAGTCACAGTCATACTCAATAAAAACTAATAGTGATACATGCAAATGACAGCAGTGCTCTCCAATTGGTGCTTTTTAATAATAGGATGATGACTCAACATAAAAGTAAATAGATAGGCCCTTCACAGAGGGAAGCAGGGATTTGTAGAGGTGCCAGAGCTCGCTTTTGAAATAGAGATGAATAATATTTTGAGTGGTATACTTTCATTGTCAACATAAAAACCAAGAGATCTCGATATCTTCCATGCTACACACATTATAGGCTGTTCCCAAACAGAATGGTAAAGTTTATACTCCCCGTACCACCAACAAACATCAATCCAAGGCTTGTCCGAAACAACGGGTGCCTCCAACTAACAACAATCCTGGGGGAGTTTTGTTTGCAATTATTTTGATTTGGTTAGAGCATGGGACTGGGCATCCCAGTTACCAGCCATTTTCTCGTGAGTGAGGAGCGAAGGCCACTCCTCTTGAGAATAACCCGCCTAGCATGGAAGATATGGATAGATCTAGTTGATACATGAGCTATCCGAGCATACAAAACAGAATTTCATTTGAAGGTTTAGAGTTTGGCACATACAAATTTACTTGGAACGGAGGTAGATACCACATATAGGAAGGTATGGTGGACTCATATGGAATAACTTTTGGGGTTTATGGAAGTGGATGCACAAGCAGTATTCCCGCTTAGTACAAGTGAACGCTAGAAAGAGACTGGGAAGCAACCAACTAGAGAGCGACAACAGTCATGAACATGCATTAAAATTAATCAACACTGAGTGCAAGCATGGGTAGGATATAATTCACCATGAACATAAATATTGTGGAGGCTATGTTGATTTTGTTTCAACTATATGCGTGAACATGTGCCAAGTCGAGCCACTCAAATCGTTCAAAGGAGGATACCACCCTATCATACCACATCACAACCATTTTAATAGCATGTTGGCACGCAAGGTAAACCATTATAAACTCCTAGCAAATTAAGCATGGCATGAGCAACTATAATCTTTAATTATCATTGCAAACATGTTTCATTCATAATAGGCTGAATCAGGAACAATGAAACAATCATATTTACAAAAACAAGATAGGTTGAGTTCATACCAGCTTCTCTCATCTCAATCAGTCCATCATATATCATCATTATTGCCTTTCACTTGCACAACCGAACGGTGTGGATTATAATAATAGTGCACGTGCATTGGACTAAGGTGGAATCTGCAAGCATTTAATACACATGAGAAGACAAGGTAATACGGGCTCTTTGTTATATCAACAATAATGCATATGAGAGCCACTCAACATTTTCACCATGGTCTTCTCCTCTCGACCCCCAAAGAAAAGAAAGGAAATAAAACCATTAACATGGGAAATCTCCCAACAAGAAAAAGAAGAACGAGAAATCTTGTTGGGTTTTCTTTTAATTACTACTACAGGCATGGAAAGTAACTAGCTAAAAGCTACAACTATTTTTTTGTTTTTCTTAAGGTTTTTCAAACACGCAAGAAGAATGCTGGAAAAGAAAATAAACTAGCATGGATAGTACAATGAGAAAATATAAGCACCGACAACTAACATGAGTGTGTGAACATGAATGTAATGTCGATGAGCAATACGTACTCCCCCAAGCTTAGGCTTTTGGCCTAAGTTGGTCTATGGCCACGGCTGACCTGGTGGAAATCCAAAGTTGTACCTGGGGTCCTACTGTGATGCAGCGGCTATTGCCTCACGGGTTGTAGCTTGGAGGCGAGCTGCCTCCGTCCTCCTCTCGTACTCGTTCGCCTCCTCCCTGGTTATACCATATCTCCCTTTTGTCTGAAAGTCAAAGAAAGCAGGAGCAGTGAGAGCAACATGGATGGTGCGCTGTCTGTTAAAGATTAGTCGGTACTGAAGGAAATGTTCATTCCTCTCAACAAACTGATGACGAACCATAGCATTATAATCCAGATAAGCAGGAGGCAATTCCATATCATTCTCATGTATGGGTATCTCAAGAAAATTAGCTACACGAGTTGCATAAATTCCACCAAACAAGTCACCACTTAAATTATTAAGATGCAAGCTACGTGCAACAATAGCCCCCAAGTTATATTGTTTATCACCCAATACCGCACTCTTGATGACACTAAGATCTGGAACGCACATGTGACAAGCCTCATCTATACCGTTAATGCCTCTACCCACGAAGAGAGCAAAATAATGCATGGAAGGAAAATGAATGCTCCCTATGGTAGCGTGTGTGGTTTCCCTAGATTCCCCCATAGTAACACTAGCAAGAAAGTCTTTATATTCAGATTTGTGAGGTTCACTAACATTGCCCCAGTGCGGGAGTTTACAAGCAGTACTAAAATCTTCTAGGTCCATGGTATATGATTTATCATAAAGATCAAATAGGACAATGTGAGAATTGCGCTAGGATGTAAATTTAAACCTTATCACAAATGAATCAGTTAGGTATCAGTATTGCAGGTACTTATCTCACATGAAGCCCTCAAGATCAGCATTATGCACATACGCGTCAAATTCTTCCTTGATACCTGCACGAATCATAAAGTCTTCTGACGGTTGTCGGTGTCAAAACCGGCGGATCTCGGGCAGGGGGTCCCGAACTGTACGTCTAGGATCGATGGTAACAGGAGACAGGGGGCACAATGTTTACCCAGGTTCGGGCCCTCTCTATGGAGGTAATACCCTATGTCCTGCTTGATTGATATTGATGAATATGGCTGTTACAAGAGTTGATCTACCACGAGATCGTGATGGCTAAACCCTAGAAGCCTAGCCTGTATGACTATGGTAACGAATGTGTCCTTTTCGGACTATCCCCTCTAGTTTATATAGACACCGAGGGGATCTAGGGTTTACATAGAGTCGGTTACATAAGAAGGAATCTTCATGGTCAGTCGCCAAGCTTGCCTTCCACGCCAAGGAGAGTCCAATCCAGACACAGGTAGAGTCTTCGGTCTTCATGTCTTCACAACCCATCAGTCCGGCCCATGGATAACAAGTCGGACGCCCGAGGACCCCTTAGTCCAGGACTCCCTCAGTATCCCCTGGACCTGGCTTCAATGACGAGGAGTCCGGCACGCAGATTGCTTTCGGCATTGTAAGGCGGGTTCCCTTTTATCCGAACTTGAAGATAGTCTTTGGATGCGATGATAGTATCCGGACCTGTCATACACCGTACATAACCGTAGAGAGAATATCTATTTTCACACGAGTCTAATTCGCTGACAGCTTTAACAACATGACATCACGTCTGGCCGGTCATAATTTCAGACCGTTTTTCGTTTGTCGCCCATGTTTCGAGATGCGGTTTACATTGGCACGTTTTTTCGAAGCAGAGATCGTGCCCCCTTATTACGGGATTCTCAGCAATACGGGCTTGGGCGGCCCAACCGTGCTGTTAGCATGGCCCTTGGGAATAGGTGAGTTTAAGGCGAGTGGGGAGACGCTTCATATTCACGGCCTTTATAAGGGGATAAGGATTCCCTTTCCTTCACCCACACCTCAGCTCCTCCTTAGTCCTTCCGTCCCTGAGCTCCATCACCCAAGCTTCTAGCTTTTCCCTCAACCGAGAAAACACTCAAAAAATGTCTGGATCCGGAGCTGGGGGTAAGTGGATGGCCTCCTTCGTCAGGAAGAAGGATATCAAGGCGCTTCGGGAGGCCGGATATCTGGCCAAGGAGATCTCTCACCGACTCCCTGATAAGGGACAGATCGTCCCTACTCCAGAGCCCCACGTGAGGGTTGTGTTTCTCACACACTTCGCCTGCGGGCTGGGCTTCTCTCTCCACCCCTTCGTCCGCGGACTGATGTTTTACTACGGGCTAGACTTTCATGACCTAGCCCCCAACTTCATCCTCAATATTACGGCATTCATTGTCGTGTGCGAGGCCTTCCTCCGCATCCCGCCTCATTTCGGCCTATGGTTGAAGACCTTCAATGTGAAGCCGAAGGTGGTGAGCAGCCAACAAGCAGAGTGCGGAGGCGCCATGCTGGGAAAGATGCCCAACATTACTTGGCCCGAAGGCTCGTTCGCGGAGACGGTGAAAGGGTGGCAATCAGGGTGGTTCTATATCACCGAGCCACGCAACACCTACTGGGTGGCGGCCCCCAAATTCAGATCTGGATTCCAAATGCGGCTCACCTCCTAGCAAGAGAGGGGCCTGACCTGGGGTCCCTCGGACGAGCTGACTGGGCTCCAGACGTGTGTCCAGAACATGATGGATAGGAAGATCAAACTCGTTACCGTGGTCCAGGTCATGCTCATTCCTCGGGTCCTTCCGTGCCAACGCCAGACTTGCTATCTGTGGGAGTACGATCCGACCAAGCACCAGACGGTACTAGAGCTCTTTGGCACGACACACGAAGAAATCTGGAAGGTGCTCTTCAAGGCCGGCGAGACGCCACCACCCACGACCGAAGATCGCGGGCTTAGCTTAAAACGCCAGGCTAACCCGGTGAGTTCTTTTAATGTTTTCAAGGTGTACCCTTTACTAGCATATTTTGAGAAAAAGCCTAAGCTTTCCTACCCATGTTTTCAGGCCTGGGTCAAGATAGCGGAGGGGATTAACAGTCTGGCTCTGCTGCGCGAAGACCAAGAATTCCCGTTATTGACGAAAATGCTTTTTCCAACACCTTATGAGGTGCCAGAGAAGACGACCAAGAAAGCGGCCAAAGGGGCCAAGAGGGGCCCTCGTCGAAAAGGTGCTTCGAACGTGATGTCCGACGATGAGACTTCTTCTTCGTCTGCCAACGACGATGACAAAGAGGAAGAAGAAAGCGACTCCCCACCTGAAGTGGGCAGGAAGAAGAGAGCGGCCCCCGCAGATCCAGAGCCGAAAGCGCCTAAGAGGGTTAGGGGTTCCCACGCAGACAACTCCATGTGGGATGTTGACAGCAGTCCAGAGCGACCTCGCCGGACCACCTGAAGTGGGGAGGAAGAAGAGAGCGGCCCCCGCAGATCCAGAGCCGAAAGCGCCTAAGAGGGTTAGGGGTTCCCACGCAGACAACTCCATGTGGGATGTTGACAGCAGTCCAGAGAGACCTCGCCGGACCAAGCCTCCGGCCTCCTCGTAAGTACAAGGATCTGAAAACGTCTAGCTTTCCCGGTTTGTAATATTGATACACCTTAAACCTTGTTATTGCAATCCAGCATGCGATGGCTCCCCGCGATCCTCGTCAGAGGGATCGCTAGACACAAAGGAGATGGCTAGCACGTCTCCGCCACCTGCTCATTCCGTCTCTCCCAAGGGTGACGATGAGGTGGTGTCGCAAAAGACCTTCCCCGACTGGGGGGGGTCCGGAGATCGTCGGGGTGGTGCCCCGGGATGATTCCTCAATTGCCAGACGCATGGGGTAAAAAGCCCCTGTGGGGACTGGCGGCGGGGGCCGGGTTCCCTTCGGACCTGAGTCAGATACCATTCCGGAGACCTATAAGGCTCCAGAGTCCAGCAAACGGCATGCCCCGAAAGGAGGGAATGTGCCTCTTTCGCCGGTGACCTCTATCCAACTAGAGGCACCGGATAACCTGCTGGAGGCGCTACGAGGCGCCTCTATTGTGGATGCACACCGCACCCTTATGGGCACGGTAATAGAGAAGGTCCAGTTCGTGAAAAGCGGACTGACCAAAGCCTGCACTAGCCTTCTTTTAGGCTTTGAGGTAAGTAATGCGTTTGTAGGAAGAATATCATAGTATAGACAGTATCCCCCGATGCTCTGTTTGGTGTTCGAAAAGAAAAAGCCGAACAGAGGATCGAAAAGAAATATCACAGGAGTCTAACATAAGTTGTCTTTGTGAATAAGCAGGTGTTGCTGCAGGCTGCCACTACTCATGCTGCAGAGGTCTCCGGACTGAAGCGGAAACTGGAGCGGGCCGAGGAAGAGCTCGGCCTCGTAAAGAAGCAGCTAGAGGATAGCCAAGGTATGTGCTGACCTGCTGGTACCTTTTTAAGAAAAAAAGAAATGAATAGTCCATCCAGACTGAGTTGTCATGACCTTTGCTAGGGGCTACGACTGAGGTCGCAGTCCTCAAGAAGGCGTTGGCCGAGGCCGAGGACAAAGCGGCCAAGGAACGTGTCGTGCGTGAGAAGCACGAGGCCCAGGTTGGTGAGGCGCAACAACAGCTCCAGGACGCGATCAAGAGATTTGAGTCCTTGGAGCGCGATTGTAAGGCGCAAGAGTCCGAACTGGCGTAGGCCCGCCGGAGCGCACAGGATGCACGAGCCGAAACCCAGAACACCCTCCAGGAAATTCAGGTGGCCAAGGAGATTGCTGCGGGTAATTCTTTCACCATGCAAAGCAAGTATGTAAAAGAAATGTTCCATGTACTTATCCGAATTTGGGTTTTCCACGGGCATTTGCGGATCTGCCGCGCAGGATATCGGATGTTGCCGAGCATTACAGAGCCAAAGAAGGGATGTCTATGGAGAAGCTATTCTGGTCCCAGTATCTTGGACCCGAACATCCGTTGCCCTTCATCGACCAGCTGAAGCAGTTGGTTGATCTGCACAAGTCGGCAGAGCTAGCCATGAAGGACCTGATAGTATGGCTATGGCCTGCCGAGCCTGTACCTAGCAGCTATTTCGGACTTGTTAAGCGGCTTGTAAATGAATGTACGCGGCTCGAAACCGTGAAGCGGTCGGTCTGCATTGAAGGTGCGCGTATGGCCTTTGCCCGTGTCAAGACGCATTGGGCAAAGCTGGATGCGAAAAAGCTTATGACCGAGGGGCCGCCGGAGGGCAAGGAGCATCGTCAACCCGAGCTCTATTTTGATGGCTTCCTGGAGGGGTTCCGCCTTGTGGCGGAACAATGTTCGAAGCATATCATTTTCCCATGAGAACATTTGTATTATCCTGTCTTGTAATATGGAACATTTTCCCATGAGAACATTTGTATTATCCTCTCCAGTATATTAGCAGACTAAGGCATAGCCTAGTGGTGGGAAGGGGCTGATGCCTTCCCACCCACCTAGGTTCAAGGCATGGTACTTGCAATTTGGGTTTGTTGCACCAATTATACTGTAGGAGGTTCCCTTACAGTCTTTCTATCAAAAAAATGATGTTATGTATTATAATGCTTGTGATTTACATTTTACCTCCTGTGCGGCCGTTTATGAAATCTGAGAGTTGACCAGTCATCGGCTTCTGCCCCCACATAGATAGTACGGGGGTGTTCGGGATGAATCTAAACACTCTTTACTCCACATTCTGGTCCTTAAAGGATGTGTTTAGCGCAACGAACAAGGCAATCAGACTATGCGACCTTTACCGCCCTCACTTAGCCATAGGAGTTTGACAATTGAAAAGGTTGGCGAAGCCCCTGGTATTCGGAAGGCCGAACTAGGGGCGTTATACACGCCTAATTGGAGGAACCGATTCTTCGCACGAAGCGGAAAAAATCTCTAACGATTTGGAACCTCTCGAATAGCTGACTGGCTCTCGCTGCATCATGACAGTCAGTTTTCGGCTTTCTCTATTGAGGTACTCGTCCGGAAGAACCGGGACACAATTGCAATAGTTCTCCCTTTACTACCCTAGCCGATATAGCGGAACATAAGGTAGTAAGCACAGGAGCCGGGCAACCCAACTATTGACCAAAGACATGATTCGGAGCCGATGCATATAATGCTATAAGTTCGGGGTGCCGAACTATACTGAGAAAGTGTTCGGACTTTTATTGCCGTAGAACGGGGTGTAATGAAGCCCCTGGCGCAGTGATATTTACCATAGTGTACGCGTGTAATAAGTAATATGCACAAAGGTGAGGAAACAGGAAAAATTAAGTAAAAAGCTGACGCCATCATTTATTCACCGTTGTGCTGTAATTGGTACGTCGAGGCGTACTTTGTGCGAGTAATGTGATAAGCAGGTAAAGCTTTTTAACATGTCACAACCAAGGGCGAGCTACGTGCGGGTATGTAAAACAAGTATGGCAATCGTTAATAGAGACCACCTGGGGATTCCCTTGTATGCCAGAGCTTCTTGCCTCCTTGGTGTGTTCTGCAAGCGGGTCGTCCATATAGACCTCGAAAAGAGAAAAAGACCTGTGATAATAAAAAAGAAAAAATAAAGGCGTGAGAATCCCAGGATCGGTCAAGCCGCACTGTGGATCGCGAGTGAGTTATGCTTCTGTCAGTACCCATGAGGTTTTGAGTGCGTAATTATGTACGCGCGGCACGGATGCCCTTTCCTCCCCGGGGCTGGGACGGAGGCCGAATTTACTAATTTAGCTCTTGACGAACCGAGCTGCCCTTTTGCAGTGTAGTCCGGACCTTCTTGACGATGTCTAGGGGTTCGGCGGCCGGATTATGGTGCCGCTTGAGAAGGCCGCTTTGTACTTCTGCTGCTAGGGCTGCGTGTGTTCCTCTGTGTGGAGGGAACGTTCCGTGTTTCCATTTACTATAATGACGCCGCATGGACCGGGCATCTTGAGCTTGAGATAAGCATAATGCGGCACCGCGTTGAATTTAGCGAACACGGTTCGTCCGAGCAGTGTGTGGTAGCCGCTGCGGAAGGGGACGATATCGAAGATTAGCTCTTCGCTTCGGAAGTTATCCGGGGAACCGAAGACCACCTCTAGCGTGATCGAGCCCATACAGCAGGCTTCTACGCCTGGTATAACTCCTTTAAAGGTAGTTATCGTGGGCTTGATTCGTGAGGGATTAATGCCCATTTTGCATACTGTATCCTGATAGAGCAGGTTGAGGCTGCTACCACCGTCCATTAGGACTCGTGTCATGTGAAATTCGTCGATGATTGGGTCCAGTACCAATGCGGACGAACCGCCATGACAGATGCTAGTTGGATGATCACTACGATCGAAGGTGATCGGTAATGATGACCATGGGTTGAACTTTGGGGCGACTGGCTCTACCGCGTAAACGTCCCTAAGTGCACGCTTGCGCTCCCTTTTGGGGATCTGTGCAGCGTATATCATGTTCACCATTTTGACTTGAGGCGGGAATTTCTTCTGCCCCCGGTGTTCGGTTGCCGAGGCTCCTCGTCTTCGTCCTTGCTCTACGATTCCCCTTCCTTGTTTCCGCTATTTACCTTGCTGGCTTGCTTAAGGACCCGGCAATCTCTGTTAGTATGGTTGGCTGGTTTGTCTGGGTGCCATGTATCTGGCAAGGACGATCGAGTATGTGGTCTAAGCTAGATGGTCCTCCGCGTTCCTTTTATAGGGCTTCTTTCGCTGGCCGCATTTGGAGTCGCTGAATCCAGCGTGAACTGTGGTATCATCGGTGTTATCACCATTGCTTCGGCGTTTGTGTCTGTTGCGCCGGAGCTTGCTGGTGCTATTTTTGGCCTCGGAGTGGCCTGCTTCGTTGGTTGTGTTTGTACTGTGAGCCAGCCAACTATCTTCTCCCGTGCAAAAGCGGGTCATGAGTGTCGTAAGGGCTGCCATGGACTTCGTCTTTTCTTGGCCGAGGTGGCGTGCTAGCCATTCGTCACGGATGTTGTGTTTAAAGGCCGCTAGGGCTTCGGCATCCGGACAGTCAATGATCTGGTTCTTTTTGGTTAGGAACCTAGTTCAGAATTTTCTGGCTGATTCTCCAGGTAGTTGAACTATGTGGCTTAAGTCATCGGCATCGGGTGGCCGGACATATGTACCTTGGAAGTTGTCGAGGAAGGCTTCTTCCAAGTTGTCCTACCTGCCGATGGAATTTTTAGGCAGGCTGTTCAGCCAGTGGCGAGCTGGTCCTTTGAGCTTTAATGGGAGGTATTTGATAGCGTGGAGGTCGTCTCCTCGGGCCATGTGGATGTGGAGAATAAAATCTTTGACCCACATTATGGGGTCGGTTGTTCCGTCGTATCATTCGATATTTGACGGGCTTGAACCCCTCGGGGAATTCGTGATCCAGCACCTCATCTGTGAAGCAGAGAGGGTGTGTGGCGCCTCTATATTGGGCTGCATCACGGCGCACCTCTGATGGAGTGCGTCTGCGGTTATCGGCCTGGGTGTGACTAGGTTTGTCACGCCCAAATAGGTAGCCATCATCCTAAGTCGGGAAGCGTCCTCGCGATCCGTAGATTGATCTGGTGTGTCTTGCTCTACTGTCCAGCCCCTGACGAAGGTCATATGTATGGTCCCGAGTTGTTCTGTCCCTGTTTTTGCGAGGTGGTGGGGCGGGCTGTTGTTCGGCCTGAGTTGCCGCTTTATCCCGACCGCCGGGTGGTCCGTCCGCCGCACTATCCCGATCGTGTGGTGGTCGGTCCGCATTGCGTGAGGGCGGTATGGGATCTGGTGCCTCCTCATCGAACTGAGGTAGTAGTCTACGCTTTGGGTAACTCTTGACTTGGCGCACGAGGTCGTATTCTTCGGCTGCCAGGACATCCATCCACCTGTTAATGAGCAAGTTTTGATCAGCCTGGAGCTGTTGTTGTTTCTTTTTCAGGCTTCTGGCGGTAGCTATTAGCTGGCGCTTGAAGCATTCCTGCTCTAGGGGTGCCTCAGGAACGATGAAATCCTCGCTGTCGAGGCTCTCCTCATCTTCAGAGACTGGACGATAACTATCATCATCCGAGTCATTGGGCGTGGCCTGTTTATCAGGGTCATCTTGCCCGTTGTCTTGTTCCTCCTGTTCGGATGCGGCTCCAAGATGGTCTTCATTGTTTTCGGTGTCGCCTGGAGTAGCATTTTCTCCAGTGCCAGTGTTGTCATTTTTTGAGCGACGAGGCTTAGAGCGGTGTTTGGGGCGCCGGCGCTTGGACTGTATCTCAGAAGGTTTATCCGTGACTGGATCCCCTTTGTCATCGTCGCTAGCATCTTTAGGTGTGTCGACCATGTACACATCGTACGAAGAGGTGGCCGTCCAACGTCCAGTGAATGGCGGGTCTTGGCCTTGCTCCATGTCGGCATCGTCGTCCATACCGTCGATGTCTTCAGAGCCATAATCGAGCACGTCGGTTAAATCATCGACAGTGGCTAT
The DNA here is from genome assembly GCF_003073215.2 of Triticum urartu. Lineage (NCBI taxonomy): Eukaryota > Viridiplantae > Streptophyta > Magnoliopsida > Poales > Poaceae > Triticum > Triticum urartu. Next base: position 536,718,991 of record NC_053028.1, read on the forward strand.
GAAGTGGGTGGCGGGTGGGAAACAACATTCTCCGTCGTCAGCCCCTAGTTCGAACCGGACATGGTTCGGCTGCGAGTCTCCTGTGAATGACAGGTTCGTTAAAGGGTTTAACACATCGCCCAAAGGTGAGTGCTGAAAGACGTCTGCGGCACTGAATTCGAAGATCGATAACCGATCTAGCTCGGTGTCCGCAAGCGTATATGATCTAGAATTTATAGCCGGAGACGAATCCAGAGTTCCATTGACATAGATATCGCGGGGTGACGAGTCCGTGTGCGGCTGCAACGCCGCGGACTCTGTGGCTTCGGATGGCACGATCTGCTCTGGTTCTAAGGCCGTTGCAGCAACAGGGGCCGTCTCCTGGATGTAATCCGATGACAGATTTAAGTCATGTTCCTCGGAGCAAGGGGGAACGATCGCTGCGGTTTCAAATCCATTGAAGATCAAGTATCCACGGATATCCGTGACGTAGTTCAAGCTTCCAAATCTGACCTGGTGGCCAGGGGCGTAGCTATCGATCTGCTCCAGATGGCCGAGCGAGTTGGCCCGCAGTACGAAGCCGCCGAACACGAAAATCTATTTGGGGAGGAAGGTTTCTCCTTGGACAGCGTTGCTATAGACGATTGAAGGGGCCATCAAACCTTTCGTCGACGGCACAGTGGAACTCTCAATGAAAGCACCAATGTCGGTGTCAAAACCGGCGGATCTCGGGTAGGGGATCCCGAACTGTGCGTCTAGGATCGATGGTAACAGGAGACAGGGGACACAATGTTTACCCAGGTTCGGGACCTCTCTATGGAGGTAATACCCTACGTCCTGCTTGATTGATATTGATGAATATGGGTGTTACAAGAGTTGATCTACCACGAGATCGTGATGGCTAAACCCTAGAAGCCTAGCCTGTATGACTATGGTAATGAATGTGTCCTTTCCGGACTATCCCCTCCGGTTTATATAGACACCGAGGGGATCTAGGGTTCACATAGAGTCGGTTACATAAGAAGGAATCTTCATAGTCGGTCGCCAAGATTGCCTTCCATGCGAAGGAGAGTCCAATCCGGAAACAGGTAAAGTCTTTGGTCTTCATGTCTTCACAGCCCATCAGTCCGGCCCATGGATAACAGGCCAGACGCCCGAGGACCCCTTAGTCCAGGACTCCCTCAACGGCCATTCACAAGGCCGCACTTGAGATTCTCTTGGTAGTTCATAGTCCGGCTCACATATAGCGAGCCTAGGTGCCTGCTTTCTTGAGGAACCACCTTGGTAAATTTTCCAAAACATATTTCTTCCTCTGAAAAATTTCTGAAATTTTTAGTGACTCAAAATAAAAGTGAACCAAACTCAACAAAATTGATAGCAACTACTCCTACAAGTGCCTAGAGGCCATATCATGCATTAAAACTACTGTTGACCACATAAATTGGACATGCAAGCTCAAGAAGATGGTCACCTAAGCAACAAAAATTTGCAATAAAGAAAGCAGTAGAACAAAAACTAATTGGACCATTGGAGGAGTCACATACCAAAGAACAATCCCCCAAAACAGTTTTGTGAATGGAGCTTTGAGCAACGAGATCGAAAATGGCAGCAAGATGAGCTAGAACTCAAGTTTGAGCTAGAGGGGGATTTTTTCTGGAGGAAGACAAAGTGTGTGGGTGCAGGAATAAGTGGAGGGGGCCCACGTGGGGTCCACGAGGCAGGGCGCGCGCCCTGGACCCTTGTGGCCAGGTGGTGGGTCCCCCTAGTGTGTTCTCAGTGCCAATAATTCTTAAATATTCTAGAAAAAATCATATTAAATTTTCAGGGCATTTGGATAAGTTCTATTTTCGGGGTATTTTTTTATTGCAAGGATAATTTAGAAACCAGACAGAAAATACTATTATTGCTTTATTTCATCTAAATAACAGAAAGTAAAAGGAGGGTATAGAAAGTTGTGCTTTCTAACTTCATCCATCTCATGCTCATCAAAATGAATTCATTAACAAGGTTGATTAAGTGATGTTAACAAACTCTTTCCGAATAACATGAAACCGGAGAATTTTTGAATAACACTAGGTTACCTCAACGGGGATACGCATATCCCCAACAATAAGAATATCAAATTTCTTCTTGACAGTAGGAAGAGAAATTCAAAACCTCCAATAGTAATCGTTGAAGTTTTTCCAATAGAATTGATACTGTGGACTTGAGGTTGTTTCCTCAGTAAGTGTACCGTATGCTCATTGCCATTAACATGAAAAGTGACATTGCCTTTGTTGCAATCAATAACAGCCCCTACAGTATTCAAAAAGGGTCTACCAAGAATAATAGACATACTATCATCCTCGGGAATATCAAGAATAACAAAGTCCGTTAAAATAGTAACATTCACAACCACAACAGCCACATCCTTACAAATACCGACAAGTATAGCAGTTGATTTATCAGCCATTTGCAAAGATATTTCAGTAGGTGTCAACTTATTCAAATCAAGTCTACGATATAAAGAGAGAGGCATAACACTAACACGGCTCCAAGATCACATAAAGCAGTTTTAACATAGTTTCTTTTAATGGAGCATGGTATAGTTGGTACTCCCGGATCTCCAAGTTTCTTAGGTATTCCACCCTTCAAAGTATAATTAGCAAGCATGGTGGAAATTTCAGCTTCCGGTATCTTTATTTTATTTGTAACGATATCTTTCATGTACAGGCAAAAGTCTCGGAGCGAGGAAAGTGGCGCTCTGCAGCTCCTGAAAATGGAAGAGTTCAACAAATTTACGCATGGCTGCCACCGATAAGTGAACGTACCGGTTCGTTATATCTCTCGTGCTCGTGCCTTTTCTATTGTACCACATTCCCTCAGCATAGGCCACAAGCTATATTATTGGGCTTTAGGCCCAACTCATGAATGGGAGCGGAGCGAAAAGCCGAACAATTTTCCTACCTCACAGGATCGATCGAGGAGTGGGAGATCGCCCGGAGGAGTCGGAGCGCGGGATTTCGTGGAGCGGGAGGATTATCGAACAGGCTCTTAGTGAATACATGAACTCCTCAAACTACGGTCATCACCGGTAAGTATCCTGATTATTGTCACTTCGGGGTTAACGGATCATAACACATAATAGATAGACTTGCAAGATAGGATCAAGAACTCACATATATTCATGAAAACATAATAGGTTCAGGTCTGAAATCATGGCACTCGGGCCCTAGTGACAAGCATTAGGCATAGCAAAGTCATAGCAACATCAATCTCAGAACATAATGGATACTAGGGATCAAACCCTAACAAAACTAACTCGATTACATGGTAAATCTCATCCAACCCATCACCGTCCTCCAAGCCTATGATGGAATTACTCACGCACGGTGGTGAGCATCATGAAATTGGTGATGGAGGAAGGTTCATGAGGACGATGGCGACAGATTCCCCTCTCCGGAGCCCCGAACGGACTCCAGATCAGCCCTCCCTAGAGAGATTAGTGCTTGGCGGCGGCTCCGTATCGTAAAATGTGATGAATCCTTCTCTCTAATTTTTTTCTCCCCGAACTTGAATATATAGAGTTGGAGTTGAGGTCAGTGGAGCATCAGGGGGGCCACGAGATAGGGGGGCACACCCGAGGGGGTGGGTGCGTCCCCACCCTCGTGGACATGGTGTGGGCCCCCTGACGTTGATTCTTTCGCCAGTATTTTTTATATGTTCCAAAAATGTTCTCCGTGAAGTTTCGGGTCATTCCGAGAACTTTTATTCCTTCACAAAAATAACACCATGGCAATTCTGCTGAAAACATCGTCAGTCTGGGTTAGTTCCATTCAAATCATGCAAGTTAGAGTCCAAAACAAGGTCAAAAGTGTTTGGAAAAGTAGATACGATGGAGACGTATCACGAGCTCGTCAAGTAGAGGCATACTAGGGGCACTCTGTTTGTCAATGTATTCACACATGTACTAAGTTTCCGGTTAATACAATTCTAGCATGAATAATAAACATTTATCCTGATATAAGAAAATATAAATAACAACTTTATTATTGCCTCTAGGGCATATTTCCTTCAGTCTCCCACTTGCACTAGAGTCAATAATCTAGTTCACATCGTCATGTGATTTCACACCAATAGTTCACATATTTATGTGATTAGTTCACATCTACATGTGACTAATACCCAAAGGGTTTACTAGACTCAATAATCTAGTTCACATCGCTATGTGATTAATACCCAAAGAGTGATCATGTTTTGCTTGTGAGAGAAGTTTAGTCAACTGGTCTGCCACATTCAGAGCCGTATGTATTTTGCAAATTTTCTATGTCTACAATGCTCTGCACGGAGCTACTCTAGCTAATCGCTCCCACTTTCAATATGTATCTAGATCGAGACTTAGAGACTAGAGTCATCTAGATCAGTGTCAAAGCTTGCATTGACGTAACTCTTTACAACGAACTCTTTGTCACCTCCATAACTGAGAAACATTTCCTTATTCCACTAAGGATAATTTTGACCGATGTTCAGTGATCCACTCCTGGATCAATATTGTACCCTCTTACCAAACTCATGGTGAGGTACATAATAAGTCTGGTACACAGCATAGCATACTTTATAGAGCCTATGACTGAGGAATAGGGAATGACTTCTAATTCTCTTTCTATTTTCTGCCATGGTGGGGTTTTGAGACTTTACTCAACTTCACATCTTGCAACAAAGGCAAGAACTCCTTTGACTCTTCCATTTTGAACTACTTCAAAAACTTGTCAAGGTATGTACTCATTGAAATTTTTTATCAAGCGTCTTGATCTGTCTCTATAGATCTTGATGCTCAATATGTAAGCAGCTTCACCAAGGTCTTTCTTTGAAAAACTCCTTTCAGACACTCCTTTATGCTTTCTAGAAAATTCTACATTATTTCTGATCAACAATATGTCATTCACATATAATTATCAGAAATGTTGTATTGCTCCCACTAACTTTCTTGTAAATACAAGCTTCACCGCAAGTATTTATGAAACTATATGCTTTGATCAACTCATCAAAGCATATATTCCAACTCCGAGATGTTTGCGCCAGTCCATAGATTGATCGCTGGAGCTTGCACACTTTGTTAGCACCTTTAGGATTGACAAAACCTTCTTGTTGTATCATATACAACTCTTCTTTAAGAAATCCATTAAGGGAACCAGTTTTGTAATTCATTTGCCAGATTTCATAAAATGTGGCAATTGCTAACATGATCCGGACAGACTTAAGCATTGCTACGAGTGAGAAAATCTCATCGTAGTCAACACATTGAACTTGTCGAAAACTTTTTGCGACAATTCGAGCTTTGTAGATAGTAACACTACTATCAGCGTCCGTCTTCCCCTTGAAGATCCATTTATTCTCAATGGTTTGCCGATCAACAGGCAAGTCCACCAAAGTCCACACTTTGTTCTCATACATGGATTCTATCTCAGATTTCATGGCCTCAAGCCATTTTGTGGAATCTGGGCTCATCATCGCTTCCTCATAGTTCGTAGGTTCGTCATGGTCAAGTAACATGACCTCCATAAAGGATTACCGTACCACTCTGGTGCAGATCTTACTATGGTTGACCTACGAGGTTCAGTAGTAACTTGATCAGAAGTTTTCATGATCATCATCATTAGCTTCCTCACTAATCGATGTAGGAATCATTGGAACTGATTTCTGTGATGAACTACTTTCCAATAAGGGAGCAGGTACAATTACCTCATCAAGTTCTACTTTCCTCCCACTCACTTCTTTCGAGAGAAACTCCTTCTCTAGAAAGAATCCACTCTTAGCAACAAAGATCTTGCCTTCGGATATGTGATAGAAGGTGTACCCAACAATTTCTTTTGGGTATCCTATGAAGAAGCACTTCTCCGATTTGGGTTTGAGCTTATCATGTTAAAACTTTTTCACATAAGCATCGCAACCCCAAACTTTAAGAAACGACAGCTTAGGTTTCTTGCTAAACCACAGTTCATACAGTGTCGTCTCAACTAATTTTTAGATGGTGCCCTGTTTAACATGAATGCAGTTGTCTCTAATGCATAACCCCAAAACTATAGTGGTAATTCGGTAAGAGACATCATAGATTGCACCATATCTAATAAAGTACGGTTATGACGTTCGGACAGACCATTACCCTGTGGTGTTCCAGGTGGCGGGAGTTGCGAAACTATTCCACATTGTTTCAAATGAAGACCAAACTCATAACTCAAATATTCGTTTCCGCGATCAGATCGTAGAAACTTTATTTTCTTGTTACGATGATTTTCCACTTCACTCTAAAATTCTTTGAACTTTTCAAATGTTTCAGACTTATGTTTCATTAAGTAGATATACCCATATCTACTCAAATCATCTGTGAAGGTCAGAAAATAACGATACCCGCCGCGAGCCTCAACACTCATTGGACCGCACACATCAGTATGTATTATTTCCAACAAGTTTGTTGCTCGCTCCATTGTTCCGAAGAACGGAGTCTTAGTCATCTTGCCCATGAGGCATGGTTCGCAAGCATCAAGTGATTCCAAAAGCCCATCCGTATGGAGTTTCTTCATGCGTTTTACACCAATATGACCTAAACGGCAGTGCCACAAATAAGTTGCACTATCATTATTAACTTTGCATCTTTTGGCATCAATATTATGTGTATCATTGTGATCGAGATTCAGTAAACCATTTACATGGGATGTAAGACCATAGAAGGTTTTATTCATGTAACAGAACAACAATTATTCTATGATTTAAATGAATAACCGTATTGCAATGAACATGATCCAATCATATTTATGCTCAACGCAAACACCAAATAACATTTATTTAGTTCCAATACTAATCCCGAAGGAAAAAGGGAGTGTGGGATGGTGATCTTATCAACCTTGGAATCACTTCCAACACACATCATCACCTCGCCCTTAACTAGTCTCTATTTATTTTGCAACTCTCGTTTCGAGTTACTACTCTTAGCAACTGAACCTAGTATCAAATACCGAGGGTTGCTATAAACACTAGTAAAGTACACATCAATAACATGTAAATCAAATATACCTTTGTTCACTTTGCCATCCTTCTTATCCACCAAGTATCTAGGGCAGTTCCACTTCCAGTGACCATTTCCTTTGCAGTAGCAGCACTCAGTTTCAGGCTTGGGTCTAGCTTTGGGCTTCTTCATGGGAGTGGCAACTTGCTTTCCATTCTTCTTGAAGTTCCCTTTCTTTCCCTTGCCCTTTTACTTGAAACTAGTGGTCTTGTCAACCATCAACACTTGATGCTTTTCTTGATTTCTACCTTCGCCGATTTCAGCATTGCGAAGTGCTCGGGGAATCATTTTCGTCATCCCTTGCATATTATAGTTCATCACGAAGTTCCAGTAACTTAGTGACAGTGGCTAGAGAACTCTGTCAATCACTATCTTATCTGGAAGATTAAGTCCCACTTGATTCAAGCGATTGTAGTACTCACACATTCTGAGCACATGCTCATTGGTTGAGCTATTCTCCTCCATCTTATAGTCAAAAGACTTGTCAGGGTCTCATACCTCTCGACTCGGGCATGAGTCTGAAATATAAATTTCATCTCTTGGAACATCTTATATGTTTTGTGGCGTTCAAAACATTTTTGAAGTCCTGGTTCTAAGATGTAAAGCATGGTGCACTAAACTATCAAGTAGTCATCATACAGAGCTTTGCCAAACGTTCATAATGTCTGCATCTGCTCCTGAAATAGGTCTGTCACCTAGCGGTGCATCAAGGACCTAATTCTTTTGTGCAGCAATGAGGATAATCCTCAAATCATGGACCTAGTTCGCATCATTGCTACTATCATCTTTCAACTTATTTTTCTCTAGGAACATATTAAAAAATAAACGGGGAAATACATCGTGAGCTATTGATCTACAACATAATTTGCAAATACTATTAGGACTAAGTTCATGATAAATTTAAGTTCAATTAATCATATTGCTTAAGAACTCCCACTTAGATAGACATCCCTCGAGTCATCTAAATGATCACGTGACCCATATCAACTAAACCATGTCCGATCATCACATGAGATAGAGTAGCTTTCAATGGTGAACATAACTATGTTGATCATATCTACTATATGATTCATGCTCGACCTTTCGATCTCATTGTTCCCAGGCCATATCTGCATATGGTAGGGTCATCAAGTTTAACCCGAGTATTCTGCATGTGCAAAACTGGCTTGCACCCGTTGTATGTGAACGTAGAGCTTATCACACCCGATCATCACGTGGTGTCTCGGCACAACGAACTGTAGCAACAGTGCATACTCGGGGAGAACACTTGTACCTTGAAATTTAGTGAGAGATCATCTTATAATGCTACCGTCGTACTAAGCAAAATAAGATGCATAAAAAGATAAACATCACATGCAATCAAATAAGTGATATGATGTGGCCATCAACATCTTGTGCCTTTGATCTCCATCTTCAAAGCACCGTCATGATCACCATCGTCACCGGCTTTACACCTTGATCTCCATCGAAGCATCGTTGTTGTCTCACCAACTATTGCTTCTACGACTATCGCTATCGCTTAGTGATAAAGTAAAGCAATTACATTCGATTGCATTTCATACAATAAAGCGACAACCATATGGCTCCTGCCAGTTGCTGATAACTGTTACAAAACATGATCATCTCATACAACAATTTATATATCATCACGTCTTGACCATATCACATCACAACAAGCCCTGCAAAAACAAGTTACACGTCCTCTACTTTGTTGTTGAAAGTTTTACGTGGCTGCTACGGGCTTCTAGCAAGAACCGTTCTTACCTACGCATCAAGACCACAATGATTTTTTGTCAAGTGTGATGTTTTAACCTTCAACAAGGACCGGGCGTAGTCAAACTCGCTTCAACTAAAGTTGGAGAAACAGACACCCACTAGCCACCTGTGTGCGAAGCACGGCGGTAGAACCAGTATCATGAAGCGGTCATGTAATGTCGGTTTGGGCCGCTTCATCCAACAATACTGCCGAATCAAAGTATGACATGCTGGTAAGCAGTATGACTATTATCGCCCACAACTCTTTGTGTTCTACTCGTGCATATAACATCTACGCATAGACCTGGCTCGGATGCCACTGTAGGGGAACGCAGTATTTCAAAAAAATTCCTACAATCACGCAAGATCTATCTAAGAGATGCATAGCAACAAGAGGGGAGAGTGTGTCTACGTACCCTCGTAGACCGAAAGCGGAAGCGTTTAGTAACGCGGTTGATGTAGTCGAACGTCTTCGCGATCCAACCGACCCAAGTACCGAACGCACGGCAGCTCCGCGATCTGCACACTTTCAGCTCGGTGATCTCCCTTGAACTCTTGATCCAGTTGAGGCCGACGAAGAGTTTCGTCAGGACGACGTCGTGGCGACGGTGATGATGAAGTTACCGGTGTAGGGCTTTGCCTAAGTACTACGACAATATGACCGAGGTGTAAAACTGTGGAGGGGGCACCGCACACGGCTAAAGATCAACTTGTGTATCTTTGGGGTGCCCCCCTGCCCACGTATATGAAGGAGGGGGAAGAGGAGGCCGGCCTAGGAGGGGCGTGCCTATAGGGGGAGTCCAACTAGGATTCCCAATCCTAGTTGGAGTCCCCTTCCTTTGCCAAGAGAGGAGAGAGGGAAGGAGTAGGAGAGGGAGAAGGAAAGAGGGGGGCACCGCCCCCACCCTAGTCCAATACGGACTAGACCATGGGGGGGCCTCCCCTTGTGGCCCTTCTCTCCTTTCCACAAAGGCCCATGAAGACCCAATACTTCCCCCGACGAATTCCCGTAACTCTCTGGTACTCCGAAAAATACCCGAACCACTCAGAACCATTCCATTGTCCGAATATAGCCTTCCAATATATCGATCTTTACATCTCGGCCATTTCGAGACTCCTCGTAATGTCCGTCATCTCATCCGGGACTCCGAACAAACTTCGGTCATCAAATCACATAACTCATAATACAAATCATCATCGAACGTTAAGCGTGCAGACCCCACGGGTTCGAGAACTATGTAGACATGACCGAGACACATCTCCAGTCAATAACCAATAGCGGTACCTGGATCCTCATATTGGCTCCTACATATTATACGAAGATCTTTATCGGTCAAACCGCATAACAACATACGTTGTTCCCTTTGTCATCGGTATGTTACTTGCCCGATATTCGATCGTCGATATCACCATACCTAGTTCAATCTCGTTATCGGCAAGTCTCTTTACTCGTTCCATAATGCATCATCCCGTGACTAACTCATTAGTCACATTGCTTGCAAGGCTCATAGTGCTGTGCATTACCGAGAGGGCCCAGAGATACCTCTCCAATACACGGAGTGACAAATCCTAATCTCGATCTATGCCAACTCAACAAACACCATCGGATACACCTGTAGAGCATCTTTAGAATCACCCAGTTACATTGTGACGTTTGATAGCACACAAGGTGTTCCTCCGGTATTCGGGAGTTGCATAATCTCATAGTCCGAGGAACATGTAAGTCATGAAGAAAGCAATAGCAATAAAACTAAATGATCATTATGCTAAGCTAACGGATGGGTCTTGTCCATCACATCATTCTCTAATGATGTGATCTCGTTCATCAAAGGACAACACATATCTATTGCTAGGAAACTTAACCATCTTTGATTAACGAGCTAGTCAAGTATAGGCATACTAGGGACACTCTGTTTGTCTATGTATTCACACATGTACTAAGTTTCCGGTTAATACAATTCTAGCATGAATAATAAACATTTATCATGATATAAGGAAATATAAATAGCAACTTTATTATTGCCTCTAGGGCATATTTCCTTCAAGCACTGCTCCTCAAGACCTCAACCCATCAAGCGAAACAACATGTCACTCATAATTCCAAAGCTTAGGTGTTGAACTACGAATCTGATATGTTGCTCACATTACTAAAACAGAGAACGTTTAATTGGTCACCTAATGTTCCTATATTCGTTTCGAAAAGCATGTGCACCACCCACTGGTCCAGCTAGTTCCACTTTCCTGATTTTACTCTTGATGCTTAGGGTTTTCCCCTTTTAGCTACGTAGGTGCTTTCTGTCGTACTAGAATTATTCCACCCTTCAAGCTAAACAACACAACACTCAAAATTCCAAAGCTTAGTTGTTCAAATATGATTGTGATATGATACTGGTATTAGTTAACAGACACGTTTAATTGGTTAGCTAAAGGTCCCACTTGAGTTTCCAAATGCATGTCGCAACATATAGAGAGACATCAGAATTGCATTTCTTTGTCACTTGTTGACTGTACTTTCTTGTCCATACCAAATCGTAGTTGTTATTTCAAAGCAAACATCAGTTGATAACTACCCTTTGCGCGGTTTGCAGCTTCAGATCTGCCGTCCCACTGCCACGGTCAACACTATACTCATCATTGTCGGTGTCAAAACCGGCGGATCTCGGGTAGGGGGTCCCGAACTGTTCGTCTAAGGCGGATGGTAACAGGAGGCAGGGGACACAATGTTTACCCAGGTTCAGGCCCTCTTGGTGGAGGTAATACCCTATGTCGTGCTTGATTGTTCTTGATGATATGAGTATTACAAGAGTTGATCTACCACGAGATCGTAGAGGCTAAACCCTAGAAGCTAGCCTATGGTATGATTGTATGTCGTCCTACGGACTAAACCCTCCGGTTTATATAGACACAGAGTCGGTTACAAGGGAGGAGATCTACATATCCATATTGCCTAGCTTGCCTTCCACGCTAAGGAGAGTCCCATCCAGAAACGGGACGAAGTCTTCAATCTTGTATCTTCATAGTCCAACAGTCCGGCCAAAGGGTATAGTCCGGCTATCCGGAGACCCCCTAATCTAGGACTCCCTCAGTAGCCCCTGAACCAGGCTTCAATGACGATGAGTCCGGCGCGCAGTGTTGTCTTCGGCATTGCAAGGCGGGTTCCTCCTCCGAATACTCCATGGGAGATTTTGAACACAAGGATAGTGTCCGGCTCTACAAAACAAGTTCCACATACCACCGTAGAGAAAATAATATTTCCACAAATCTAATCCGCTGACATATTTTGATAGCATGACATCACGCCATGGCCCGGTCATTATTCGAACCGTTTTTCTCAACCAGCACCGCACATATCGCGAGGCGGTTTTCTTGACACGTCTTGTCAAAGTAGAGATCGTGGTCCCCTTATTACGGGATTCTCATCAATACGGACATGGGTAACCCAACCGCGCCATCAATTACGGCTCTTGGGGAATAAGTGATTTTGCCATGCAAGTAGGGAGGCGCATCGCCTCTTCCGCCCTTATAAAGGGATTAGGATTCACTCTTTTTACCCACGCCTTCTTCCTCCTTGCTTACCCATCCTCGCACACTCGAGCTCCAGCGCCCAAGTTCGCGTCTTTCTTCTCAAACCACTCCAAGCATGTCCGGAGCGGGAGGCAAGTGGATGGTCTCCTCCGTCGCGGAGGAGAACATCACAAAGTTACGGGAAGCCGGATATCTGGCCGCAAATATCACGCACCGGCTGCCAGATGCAGGGCAGATCATCCCTACGCCCGAACCCCATGAGAGGGTAGTTTTTCTTACCCACTTCGTCTGTGGACTGGGATTTCCCCTACACCCATTTGTCCGTGAGCTCATGTTCTAGTACGGGCTGGATTTTCATGATCTGGCCCCCAATTTCATCCTCAACATCTCGGCGTTTATCGTCGTGTGCGAGGCCTTCCTCCGCATCAAGCCCCATTTCGGCCTGTGGCTGAAGACCTTCAATGTCAAACCAAAGGTGGTGGTCGGCCAGCAAGCAGAGTGCGGAGGCACCATGGTGGGCAAGATGCCTAACGTCACCTGGCTCCAAGGCTCCTATGTGGAGACCATAAAGGGGTGCAATCGGGGTGGATCTACATCACCGAGCCGCGCGACACCAACTGGGTGGCAGCCCCCAAATTTCGATCCGGAATCCCCACGCGGCTCACTTCCTGGAAAGAGAAGGGCCTATCCTGGGGTTCTTCGGTAGAGCTGACCGTACTCCAGACCTGCATCAGGAACATGATGAGCAAGAAAATCAAGCTCGTCAACATGGTCCAGGTCATGCTCTTCCGCCGGATTCTCCCTTGTCAATGACGGGCATTCAATTTGTGGGAGTTCGACCCGGCCAAGCACCAGACGATGTGAGAGCTCTACGACATGATGCACAAGGACGTCTGGAGGGTGTTGTTCAAGGGCGCCGAGGTACCTCCTTCCCTCATCGAGAACCGCGGACTCAGCGCAAAGCGCCATGCCAATCCGGTAAGTTTCGATATCTCAAAGGGTATTTATTTTCCCCAGTTAAATCATGTGCGGGATCTAAGCTTCCATGTCATTAACAGGACTGGATAAAGACAGCCGAGGAGCTCAATTGCCCAGCCCCCCTGCCTAAAGATCCTGCAGATGCTCTCCTAATGGAGATGCTGGCTCCGGCACCTTACGAGGTGCCGGCAAAGAAGGCCAAGAAGAAGGCCACGGGGACCCGAAAGGGTCTCCGGTGCAAGGTTGTATCGGACTCATCGTCCGATGACTCCGACGCGCACTCCTCCCATGAAAACGAGGAGGAGGAAGAGGAAAGTTCTCCCCCCCTCAGCCGGGGGAGACAAGAAAAGGAAGGCCGACCCAACCGGGGAGGCCGAAGGGTCGAAGAAGGGAAGGACCCTCCCTCGGGACTGCTCCACGACGGCCGCCTATAGCGGCGACGAGTGGCTACCCAGGGTTAAGCCCCTGGCGAAGTCGTAAGTATCCGCACACCATAGTAATTCATGGTTTGTTTTATTGCACTGCTTCTCCTCATGCCGAACATGATTATGCAGTCCGTCCCGAGCTCATCTCGACGTATCTTCGTCGAGCGGTTCATTGGACTCGTCGGATATGAACATCGGTTCTCTTCTGACCGCTTCCACCCCTCGCCCTATGGACAACATTGAGGTGTTGTCTCGAAAGGCACCAAGCCGAGGGGAGGTGGTCCTGGGGGTGCCTCGAGGCGACCTCCCAGACCCTGGGCACAAAGGGAGCAAAACTCCCATGGGCTCTGAGTTTGGCCCCTAGCCGAACACTGCACTGGAACCTTCGATGGTTCCGGACTCTGGCAGGCGATCCCCCGTTAAGGGGGCCAGCCGCCCGTGCCGGTGTCCTCTGTCCATCCAGAGGCACTGGACAACTTGCTGGAAGCGCTTCGCGGCGCTTCCATCGACGAAGAGCACCGCACTATCATGAGTGCGGTGATCAAGAAAGTTCAGTCCGCCAAAAACGGACTGGCAGAAGCTTGCGCCAGCCTCCTAACAGGCTTTGAGGTAAGCAATCAAAATATAAGAAAATATTACCGCATAGATAGTAGCCCCTGATGCTCTGTTCGGTGTTCGAGAAGAAAGGCCGAATAGAGGATCAAATGATGACTCAGGAGTATAATCAGAATATATCTATGTGAATGTGCAGGCTTCACTGCTGGCCGTTGCCGCACGTACCGCAGAGGTCTCTGTACTAAAGCAGGACCTGGAGCGGTCCGAGAATGAGCTCGGCCTTACCAAGAGGCAGCTCAAGGAGAGCAAAGGTAAGCAATACCTTGTCTACGCTTTTTAAAAAAAAATAAGTGTGGTTGTAAAGTAATAGGATCATCATGGATTTGCCAGGGGCCACGACCGAAGTGGTGACCCTGAAGAAGGCGCTGTCCGAGGCCGAAGACAAAGCGGCCAAGGAGCGCATTGAGCGGGAGAAGCAAGAAGCCCGAGTACGCGAGGTGCAGCAAGAGCTCGAAGCTCTCGCCAAAAAGCACGAGTCCTTGGAGCTTGACTCTAAGACGCGAGAGTCCGAGCTCGCGCAGGTGCTTGAAAGCGTCCGGAGCGCCAAGGCTGAAGCCCACAAGGCCCTCCAGGAGATTAATGCGGTGAAGAAGATAGCAGCGGGTAAGGCATTCATTATGCAAAGCAAGCATGTTAGGAAACTTTCCTTTTACTTACCCACGTTCGGAGCTCTACAGGGGCGTTCACAGATCTTCCCCGCACTGTACTGGATGCCGTGGAGTTTTACCGAGCTCAGGAGGGGAGCTCGACGGAAAAGTTGTTCTGGTCTCAGTATACTGGGACCAAACACCCCGTGCCCTTGAGAGACCAGCTGAAGCAATTGGGCGAGCTTCACAAGGCGGCCGAACAGGCCATGAGGGGCATTATAGTCCGGATGTGGCCTGGCGAGCCCCTGCCCGGCAGCTACTTCGGTCTGGTGAGGCGGCTTGTGGATGCCTGCCCACGACTTGAAGTTATAAAGCGGTCCGTCTGCATCAAGGGTGCGCGCAGGGCTTTTGCCCGGGCAAAGGTGCACTGGGCGATGCTGGACGCCGTGAAGCTGGTGAAGGAGGGGCTGCCGGAGGGCAAGGAGCATCGCTGCCGCGAAATGTATTATGAGAGTGTCCTGAAGGGTTCCCGCCTTGTGGCAGATGAATGTGCCAGGGATGTAATTTTCGAATGAACATGCTCATGTGATCTTGTAATATGAAACAAGTTCATTTGCGCCATGCGATGCTTTTTTTTAATTTAAAATATTACCTTCTGTGCGGCCATTTATAAAATCTGAGAGTTGGCCAGTCGTCAGCTTCTACCCCCATGTAACTAGTACTGGGGTGTTCTGGATAAACCTGAGCACTCTTTACCCCAATTTTGGGTCCTTCAATGGAGGTGTTCAGCACAACGAGCCAGGCAATCGGACTATAAGGCTTTATCACTCTCACTTAGCCATAGAAGTCTACAATTTTAAATTTTGGCGAAGCCCCTAGTATTCGGAAGGCCGAATTTGGGGCGCTATACACGCCTAAGCCGTACAAGGCCGACTCCTCGCCCGAAGCGGAAAAAGTCTTTAAGGACTTGAGACCTCTCAAACAGCGACCAGTCTCTCGCCTTATCATGACAGTCAGTTTTCGGCTTTCTCTACTGAGGTGCTTGTCCGGAAGAACCGGGACACAATCGCAGTAGTTCTCCCACCATTACCTTAGCCGATATAGCGGAACGTAAGGTACCAAAGCATGGGAGCCGGGCAAACCCAACTATTGACCCAAGACATGATTCGGAGCTGATGCATATAATGTTATAAGTTCGGGGTGCCGCACTGTCGAAAGTGTTCGAACTTCTCACACCGTATTATGGGGTAAACAAAAGCCCCTAGCGTACTGACCGTACCCAAATGTACGGGTACAGATTGTCGTAAATGAACATATAAGAGAGAGAAAATGAATAATGCAATAATAGACTAATGTTATGCATTGTTATTTAAATAGTACGTCGAAGCGTATTGGTACAAGTGGTGCAATAAGCAGAAAATAGGACTTTTTGACATGTCCTATCCAAGGGCAAGCTGCATATAGATAGTAGAAAGCGGGTATATCGATTATTATTAGAGACCACCTGAGGGTTCCTGTGTGCATCTTAGCTTATTGCCTCCTTGATTGTTTCTTCCCGTAATGTGTCCGGCAATTGTACTGCCGGAAAGGGATTCCAGAGAGTTGGGTCCTGAAAGAGAAAAAATGATAAAGTTATACAGCCCCTAGGGTGGTTAAGCCGCATTGCAGGACGTGCCCTGATCGTGCCCCCGCCTATGTCCATGGTACTTTCAGTGTGTAATTATGTACACGCGGCACGGGTTTCGACGCTTGACTGGGACTGGGGCGGGGGCAGAATTGCTAGGCGAGCTCTGAACATGCCAGGCGATCCTGTTGCAGTTTACTCCGGACTCGCTTATAGGTGTCCAGGGGTTGTATCGCCGAATTAGTGGTTTGCCTTGAAAGGCTGCTTTGTGCTTCTGCTGCGAGGGCCGCGGTGTGCTCTTCCGTGCGGCGCGAGCGTTCTGTGTTTCCATTCACTGTTATGACCCCTCGAGGTCCTGGCATCTTGAGCTTGAGGTATGCGTAATGCGGTACTACATTGAATTTTGCAAATGTAGTTCGTCCAAGCAGTGCGTGATAGCCACTGCGAAATGGGATGATGTCGAAGATTAACTCCTCGCTTCGGAAGTTGTCCGGTGATCCGAAGACCACTTCCAGTGTGATTGAGCCCGTGCAATGGGCCTCTACACCTGGGATGACGCCTTTAAAGGTGGTTTTGGTGGGTTTGATCCTCGAGGGATCGATACCCATTTTTCGCACTGTATCCTGATAGAGCAGGTTCAGGCTGCTGCCACCGTCCATAAGGACTCGAGTGAGGTGAAATCCGTCGATGATGGGGTCTAGGACCAGTGTGGCGGATCCGCCATGATGGATACTAGTGGGGTGGTCCCTGCGATCAAAGGTGATCGGGCAAGCAGACCATGGGTTGAACTTTGGGGCGACGGGCTCCATCGCATAGACGCCCCTTAGTGCATGCTTCCGCTCCCTCTTGGGAATGTGGGTTGCGTATATCATGTTCACCGTCTTCACTTGTGGGGGGAACCCCTTCTATCCTCCTGTGTTCAGCGGCCGGGGCTCCTCCTCGTCATCACTATGCAGCCCCTTGTCCTTGTTTTCGGCATTTAACTTGCCGGCCTGCTTGAACACCCAGCATTCTCTGTTGGTGTGATTGGCTGGCTTGTCGTGGGTGCCGTGGATTTGACACGAGCGATCCAGTATGCGATCCAAACTGGACGGAGCCGGAGTACTTCTTTTAAATAGCTTTTTCCACTGACCGGATCTAGAGCCTCTGAATCCGGCATTGACTGCCGTATCCTTGGTGTTATCGCCGTTATTGCGGCGCTTTGATCTGTTATGAGTTGTCTGCCTTTGGCATCTTTGGTATCCGAAGTGCCCGGATTCCTCGATGTGTTGTTGCTACGAGCCGGCCAGCTATTCTCGCCCGCGCAAAAGCGGGTCATGAGTGTCGTGAGGGTTGCCATAGACTTTGGCTTCTCCTGGCCAAGGTGGCGGGCAAGCCACTCATCACAGATGTTGTGCTTGAATGCCGCTAGGGCCTCTGCGTCCGGACAGTCAACAATTTGGTTTTTCTTAGTCAGGAACCGTGTCCAGAATTGTCTAGCCGATTCCCCTGGCTGCTGAGTTATATGGCTCAAGTCATCAGCATTCGGTGGTCGCACATAAGTGCCCTGGAAGTTGTCAAGGAATGCATCTTCCAGATCCTTCCAATTGCCGACGGAGTCTACTGGCAAGCTATTCAGCCAATGCCGAGCTGGTCCTTTGAGTTTTAGTGGGAGGTACTTGATGGCATGTAGATCATCACCGCGAGCCATGTGGATGTGAAGGAGGAAATCCTCAATCCATACAGCGGGATCTGTTGTACCATCATACGATTCGATATTTACGGGTTTAAAACCCTCCGGGAATTCGTGATCCATAACTTCATCAGTGAAGCATAGGGGGTGTGCGGCACCTCTGTGCCGGACTATATGACAATGCAGTTCATATGAGTCTTGTCTGTTATATTCGGCCCGACCAGATTTATCTTTGGTGTATCCGGCATGACGATCATCGTCCCGCATTGGCGCACGCGCCCGTGACCCGTATATTGACCTTGCGAGTTTTGCCTTACTGTCCAATACGTCTCACAGGTCCCGTGTGTTGCCCCAGGCCTTGGTATTTTTGATTGAGTGGCGGCAGGGTGCAGGCTGAACTTCAGGCTGAAACGCCTCTCTGGCTCGGCCACGCGATGGCCGGTCAGCCGCATCGTACACTGGTGACGGAGCTTTCAATGCTTCCTTCTCGAGGTGAGGTAGCAACCTGCGTTTTGGGTAACTCTTGGAGGGGCGCTCAAGTTCGTATTCCTCGACCGCAAGGACTTCGGTCCATCTGTCTGCTAGCAAGTCATGATCAGCTTGAAGCTGTTGTTGCTTTTTCTTCAGGCTATTTGTTGTGGCCATGAGCCGGCGCTTGAAGCGCTCCTGCTCGATGGGATCCTCAGGCACGATAAATTCTTCGTCGTCGAGGCTCACCTCGTCTTCGGAGAGAGGCATGTAATTGTCCTCCTCCGGTTCTCCATCTGCTGCCTGCTCTGGAGGGCTAGCTTGTTCATCCTCCAGCTCTACATCGTGCTGGAGGGGATTGTGGTTGTCTTCGGCACTCTCCTGAGTGTTATTGTCTCCTATGCTGGTATCACTACTTTTGTTGTGGCGGGACTTAGAGCGGCGCCGCTGACGTCGGCGCTTGGGTTGCTTCTTGGAGGGGTCATCCTCCAATGTCTCGTCGCCATTGCCTTCTTTGGGGGTGTCCACCATGTATAAATCATATGATGAGGTAGCGGTCCAGCGCCCTGTGGGCGGTGGTTCCTGCTCATCTCCTGCATCATCGTCCATACCGTCAATGTCTTCAGAGTCAAAGTCGAGCATGTCGGTTAAATCGTCGATAGTGGCTACTAAGTGGGTGGTGGGTGGGCAGCGAATTTCTTCGTCGTCTGCATCCCATTCTAGCCGGACATAGTTCGGCCAAGGTTCTCCTGACAGGGAGAGAGACCTTAATGAATTTAGCACATCGCCGAAAGGCGAGTGCTGAAAGATATCCGCGGAGGTGAACTCCATGATCGGCGCCCAGTCGGATTCGACGGGCACAGATGTAAGTGGCTTGGAGTCCGTCGCCGGAGGTGAATCCAGTGGTTCGGCGACACGGCTCTCGTAAGGGGTGAAGTCAGTATCCGGCTCTATTGCCACTGAGAGTGTGGCCTTCATGGCGGGGTCTATCCCTCTGCTCTCGGATGGCGCGATTTGCTCCGGATTGAGGGCCGGAGTAGTTGCAGATGCGATCTCCCGAATATTGTCCGACGGCAGAGTTACGTCATGCTCGTCGTGACTGTGCGGCGCACCTAACATGGGCTCGAATCCGTTGAAGATCAAGTCTCCGCGGATGTCGACAGTGTAGTTTAAGTTTCCGAACCTGACCTGATGGCCAGGGGCGTAGCTCTCGATCTGCTTTAGATGGCCAGGCGAATTGGCCCGCGGTGCGAAGCCGCCGAATACAAAGATCTGTCCAGGGAGGAAAACCTCACCCTGGACCGCATCGTTACCGATGATTGAAGGAGCCATCGAGCCTTACGGTGACGGCACAGTGGAACTCTCAATGAAAGCACCAATGTCGGTGTCAAAACCGGCGGATCTCGGGTAGAGGGTCTCGAACTGTGCGTCTAAGGCGGATGGTAACAGGAGGCAGGGGACACAATGTTTACCCAGGTTCGGGCCCTCTTGATGGAGGTAATACCCTACGTCCTGCTTGATTGTTCTTGATGATATGATTATTACAAGAGTTGATCTACCACGAGGTCGTAGAGGCTAAACCCTAGAAGCTAGCCTATGGTATGATTGTATGTCATCCTACGGACTAAACCCTCTGGTTTATATAGACACCGGAGGGGGCTAGGGTTACACAGAGTCGGTTACAAGGGAGGAGATCTACATATCCATATTGCCTAGCTTGCCTTCCACGCTAAGGAGAGTCCCATCCAGACACGGGACGAAGTCTTCAATCTTGTATCTTCATAGTCCAACAGTTCGGCCAAAGGGTATAGTCCGGTTGTCCGGAGACCCCCTAATCCAGGACTCCCTCAATCATGCTTATGGTTTCCCCATTTTATGATGACCACGATCAGCCTACGTGGTTCGTGTCATAATAGCACTTCTCCACCCATCGAGCTAAATAAACTTAGTTGTACAAATTCAAATCTGATATTATGCTGATATTAGTAATACTGAGAGATAATTAATTGGTCAACTAAATGTTCCTACTTTAGTTTCGAAATGCATGTGAGCCACATATGGAGAGACCGGAAGGAATACTATTTCTCTGCGCGCTCTGGTTCATCATGGGTGGGCAACCGACATTGTATAGAAAGACTTGTAATATCTTCAATCTCCTTGCTCTTCCGCTCTTCTTTAAGATGATCCTCTTCTCTTCTTTAATAAGTATGTTCCTTGTTGGGAAGAGTAGCAGAGACATTTTCGGTCGACTGGTCAGGTCAAGTTCTTCTCCCTTAGTATATTTTGAATTTGTCAGGTCAGGTCGACTTGTTCTTCTTTACTATATGTTGAAGCTGTCATCTGCGAAGTATCATCACTTCTGGAGCTCTCATATTTTGAGTAGTAGGCCACATTATATTAATGCACACACCAAGTTACAACATGCATGGCATCTCTCAAAAGAATTGTAGAGATAGCACAAAGGGGTTTACAGGGAGGCAGTATTGGATTAGAATCACTTCTGCATTACAAAGATAATCTCACTTGTTTTTATGTTTTCATGCATGTCAGGTACTGAACATTATCAGAATGAATATGAGAATGG
Organism: Triticum urartu; assembly: GCF_003073215.2. NCBI lineage: Eukaryota > Viridiplantae > Streptophyta > Magnoliopsida > Poales > Poaceae > Triticum > Triticum urartu. Next base: position 536,740,245 of record NC_053028.1, read on the forward strand.
TCGCACGAGAGGAATATTGCGGAACTATCCACTGGCTAACAAACTTGGCATGGTGAAGGATGGCCTATCTTATTCACCCATCAAGGTGCTTGCTCTAACTTGGCAAGGTTGTATTGGCCGCACATATTTTGCATCTGACCTCTTGCATTAATTCTACTTTGTTACAACATCTGCTTAGTTTAAGCATCATATATGAGTATATGCCATACCTATCCATTTTCTGTACCTATTCCATGTGTCTTCATACTATGTTTTTCCAGTCAACTGTTGTTCTTTCGTAATAGATGTCCAAAAGGAAGAGGGTGAGTGCAGATCCTCAATGAGTACAAACTAGGTATCTAGAAAAGGTAGTGATACCTGATAAATCAGATAAATCAGCAGCCACGAAAAACACAGGTGCAACTGTACCACACTCTACCCCTACTCCACTGGCCAAACCCCTATTAGAACTGCTGAGAGCCCCGCGTCAGGTACTGTCTATGATATCAGTCCAAAATTTGAACTCCTAAATTTCTGCGTGTGCCTTACCTTCTCACTTGTATGAAAACTAATTTTAGGTTAAGCTCCTTGCTCAAACGATCATAGGATCTCACAACAATACTGGGCTCTGCATTGCTCTTGTCAGTACCTCTTGCCCTTTCTCCGCATACTTACACTCATTGCTGTTTGATTATGTAGTGTCACTGTAAATGTTCGCTTCTTTGTCCTTCCTTTGCTTGAAATTATAATATCTATATTTACTCTTAGATAAATGTAGAATTAACACAATGGTTATGAAGTTTTGGATTGCTCATGTAAGTACATGTTGTCATGTACTCCCTCTGTATCAAATTAATTGTTGATCAATTGGATGTATTTAGAACTTAATAGTGCTAAATACATCCATTTGAGCGACAAGTAATAACGGACGGTGGTGGTATTACTGTACTTGCATCACGAGATAGTTGATTGTCTAGCATTACTCTGCATCTTATCTACCCTGCCCTCCACTTTCTCCAAATTGTCATATCTACATTTACTCTTACCAAAATGTTGAATAAAGCCAATGCCACAACACACGTTGATGTCTGCATTCCTCTTGTCAGTACCTTTTGCCTTGTAACCATGTACTTAATTAATTGCTATTTGATTATGTATCATCAGTCTGCACCTGAGCTTCATTATCCTCTGTTTCTTCCAATATTATTTGATCAATATTTACTCTGTGCAAAATGTAGAAAAATGGAAATGCTTATAAAGAATTTTCTTTGGGGAATTTATTGAATTATCCTTCCATCAACATGGAGATGGGCTTTGCAAAGCCCGTGTTAACATGTAATGTAAGTTCATCCTTCTCAAGCCTTCAAACTTTGTTCCAGTATAGAGTTGGATAGGCATCATTTCCTCCATTGCTGTTTACTTTGCTGTTTACATCTGATTGGATGTTTGCAACAACTACCATTTTTAAATTGTAGTTGTAAAGACATGTTCCTTACGCAGAACAGATCCATTTATTTGCTTATATAGTTGTGAAACCTGTTACGTGTCTCCTTGTTTCTCTTTCAGAGTTGTATCTCTTATGCCAGGCAGAACTTTAGGGAAGATAGTGAGCCAAATCATATCGAGGACAGCAAGATGACCCCGAGGTCCTGTCTTGATGAAGACAGTGGAGTTGAAGCTACTCACCAGCAGGTGTGAGACAACCTCTGTGCAGTCGCTGCCTCAATCAGTTCGACTTCTTCAGTCTCAACTTAAAGAGGAAAGGCTTGCTTCAGCTTAGCTCCGACTTGAAGTCAAAGATGCAAGGAAGATGTTAGAGGACTGCCTTGCACACTATGGTGCCATACAGCTAGGGATGGAGCATCTATCGTTGACACAGCTGAGGTCTCATCTGCTTGTTCGGTTGCTTGCGGGGCCTGCCCTGGCCAGGCCTAGTGCCTTCTGAAGTGCTCTTAGTTTTGTATATTCTTTTGGCGGCACCGTTTATATGCACTGGTGGCGACCTTTGATGCCCGGTGTATGTAATTCGCGATCACGTTGCGCTTTATTATCACCGGTAGCGAACTTTGATTCCCAGTGGATGTAATATGCTGCAGTTTCTTTATTGTATAGTCTAGGTTTATTCTTTGGTCGGTATGTTGTAATTTAGGCCGAAAGGTTCAGTGGATCTCAGTGTTGTCAGTCTTCAGGCCGGCCCGTTACTCATATGGGCCAAAACGTGGGCCTATAATCATCTTGGGCCATTAGCAGGTCTAAACCTATAGTAGTTTCCTGCCTTTAACAGGACGAGTAAAGTTCTAGCCAGCTGAGCCAGAGAATATCATGGGCTTTTAACAGGCTAAAACCTAGATTGGGCCAGTGTTGGGCCAAAAAATTCATGGGCCAATATAGGCCGAAACTGCCTAAGGCCCATGTTTGGCCCAAATAGGACGAGCAGTTAACAGGCCAAAATATATCTCGGGCCAGTTTGGCCCAATAAAATTATGGGCTTTAAGCAGGCCGGTATCCATGCAGGCCATAGGCCCAAAAGTGTCACGGGCCATTATCAGATGGGCTGTAAGTAGGCCTGATTCAACGCGGGTTGTAATTAGGCCCAACTGTTCCACGGGCCATTAACAGGCTGATAGGCCTGTTGGGCTCAAATTTATCCACGAAGACCATGGGCCGTTAAGAGGCCTAAAGTTAATTCAGACAAGAAATAGCCCAGTTTCTGCATGGGCCATTAAAGGTCCTAAAGTTAAACCGGGCCGACAACATCCCAGATGCACCACGGGCCGCTAACAGGCCGAAACTATTATCGGGCCGAATTGGTTAACGAGCATTTAACAGGCTGAAATACAAACCTGTCTTAGAATGGGCCCAAAAGAACAGTGGCCTATTAACGGGCCTGATCCAATATGGGCCGTAGTTTGGCCCAAAACACAGCAGGCTGTGAACGGGCCTGATCTGCTATGGGCCTCAATTTGGCCCAAAACATGGCAGGGTGTTAACAGGCCAACCCACTAGTGTCTCAAAAAACATGGTGGGCCTTTAGCTAGGCCGGCCTTTTCACCGGAATGGGCCTCTGTTGGGCCGTGCCACGTGTCGACGTATCATATGCGCCTCCTGTCCAATGAGTGGATGACATCTGTCCCAACGGTGAGCAAACACGTGTTTCCTTCGGCCAATGAGAATTTTACACGTGGAAAATCCCCATTGGTCCGGGCTGTTAACGGGTTATTGGATCCAAAACCGGACCCAGTAGCTTAACGACGACCCGTTACGGTCGATGCCACGTGTTGGTCACCCTTGACGAAAGCACTTCTATGACGCGGGATTTATCGTCATGGAAGTGGACACTTACGTAATGATAATTTTGGTAATGTCATGGAACACTTCTACGACAGCACAGGTATGACTATCTTGATTCTGTCATAAAATCGTCATGGATGTACATGCATGAAAGAAAACGTGACCTACTGTGACAAACACGTATCATCACGGAAGTGTATTTTTTGTAGTGATACCAACTGGCGCCGCCTCCCTCTAGTCAAATACTTCAACCCCGTATCTTCGAATCTCGTGAAAGACGAACAAAGAGATCAGGACCACGCTCCAAAATCAAGAAACCTAACCCACGAAAGGGATCCGAAGGTGGCATCGGTAGAAGGGCACCGCCACGCCATTGACACAGCCAAGGAGACTTTGGCATTAACCCTCATCATCATCATCATACACATCCTTGTCATCAACACCTTGTTCATCTCTTTGAAATACTCAACCCTAACATGGATCCAGATGTGTATTAGATTAATCATTCCTCCACTATTGCCATGATTCATGTGATGATGTTTGTCGTCTCCATGTATGAGTAATCCCCCTAGTTTGGGGGTATACAGAGAAACCCTAGTAAGTGTAGGACTTGAACACCGATCCTCTTTTGAATGATTATGTTAATGTTCTTCCCAATGTTGTGTGGAAGTCCGCACACCATTTGCCTTTATGGACGGTAAGTGTATTACTATCACTTCTGATGGTGGGTTGAGGAGGTATAGAGGTGGAAGTAACTAGCTTCCTTCCTTCCCGTACCTTTTGATAGGGGAATAACAAAGACCGCCTTTAAGTCGCGACCACGTGGAGACCCTTAATCACTGTAGTCGCAACCATAATGTGGGGAGGAATGGCGGTGGCGTATGTTATATGGAGCTATTGCATGTATGCTTGTATATGTACTTGGCTTCACCCACTTATAGAAACATATGGGGTGGATCAGTTATCTGAACCTAGAATGCACTAGCATAGTTACGTAGAATACATACTAGTGGTCAATAGAATAGATATTAGTGATGAATACTGATTCCCTTGCAACGCTTTATCCCTATTATTGTTTTCATCATTTCCTTTACTATTGCCCACTTTAAATTCTTGTCACAACACATGCAATATTTTAACCTTTGCAATGCTTTTGCTTTGGATCTTAATTAACTTGTAGGCACATTCTAGTAAATCTCTATAAGAAGCAAAGACCATTTCATGTGCTCCTGTGTGGTTGATACTCTTACTTTGAAAAGGCTACAACTAAATGATGTGCACCTGTAGAACATCAAGCACTAACTTGCGTGTAGCCCTGCAACACCAGGGACCACGTGTGCATGCAACGGAATGTGATGTCGGCTTGCATCAACTATGGAGTCATGGAGAGCCTGCAATCTGCAATGCTGACTTTTCCACTAGAAGCAACATTGTCTTCCTCAACTCGATTGACCCGTGTAGTAGTGTTAGTTGCCTTGAAGAAGTCGCACAGCTGCTGATACGTCTGTGATGTATCTATAATTCGATTGTTTCATGCTATTATCATACCACTTTTACATATTTTTGGCAACAATTTATATTATTTCTATTTGGACCAACCTATTAACCCAGTGTCAAAGGCTAGTTCCTATTTTCTATTATTTGGTGGGGGGGTAGGTGAAAGTTTCATGGAGACAGAATGACATGATTCTTTTGTGAATTTCTTATTGGAATGATCAGAATTTTGGGAGAAGGAATCAATGTGAAACGGTGCCCGAGGCCTTTGCAAGGGCAGGGGTGCGACCTAGGGCCCACCCGCGCCATGTGGGCTTGTAGCCAGTCCTTAAGTCGGTTGAGGATCTTATTTCGCCGCAAGAAAGCTATTTCTGGGGGGGACGTGTAAAAATTTCAGCCCGATCGGAGTTACGGATCTTCAGTAATAAAAACAGGCGTTAGGCCAGAAAACAACACCAAAACAAAGACGAAAACATGGAGAAAAGGAGAGGGGAGATCCAAGATCGGAGGGGCTCCTACCCTGTGGGAGCCTTGGAGGCCAAGGACCAGAGGGGGGACACTTCTCCCATCTAGGGGGAAGGCCGAGCAATAAGAAGGAGGGGGCTTCTCTTCCCTCTCTCCTGGTGGCAACGGAGCGTCGCCGAGGGAACCATCACGACGACGATCATCTCCAACAACTTCGCCGCTGTCATCACCATCTTTCTCCCTCTCCATGTAGCGGTGTACTCTCTCTCACCCCGTTGTAATCCCTACTTAAGCATGGTGTTTGATGTTATATATTATTATCCAATGATGTGTTGCATCTCTATTATGTGTGAATAGTTTCTTTTTGTCCTATGGGTTAATTGTGATATGATGATATGAGTTGTATGTTATTATGATGTTGTCCTATGGTGCCCGCCGTCTCGCACTTGTGTGTGGGATTCCCACTGTAGGGGTGTTGCAGTATGTTAATGATTTGCTTACAGTGGGTCGCGGGAGTAATAGAAACCTAAACCCGAGTTTGTGAGTTGTTGAATATGGTATTAAATGGGACTTTTAACTTAATGCTACGGTTGGGTTTTACCTTAATGAATTGTTAGTATTTTCGATTTCTTGCTAGAGTTTTAATCATAAGAAGTTATGATCCATATACGGAAAGTATGTTAGCTTAGGCCTATCCCTTATAAATATGATGAGTATCACTATCGTTTCATATCCAATTGCCTACGGACAACCGTTGTCTTTATTGTTCTTCCAAAATGCTTTAATTTATTGGCGTGATCTGTAGGTTCATACCTGCAAAGTAGTTTATTTCTTATTTCTAGGTAAAGCAAATGTTTAATGCACGTAGAGTTGTATCAATGGTCGATAGAACATGAGAGAATATTAATTCTACATTTGGCCTCTCATTGGGTTCGACGCTCTTATCAAAAATGCTAGAACTGATCCCGTACACTTTTGGGTCATTAGCCGCCCATGTGCCCACCGACTTTCAAGTAGCTCGTCGTCCGTCTTGCATCTTTTTTTTGAAACGGGCAAAAAAGCTTTTGCCTTATATTGATATAGGTGAAGCAAACCGGGATATGGAAAGAGCCAAAAAAACAAAAAAAATGAGGAAGGGGGCGAACACCGCCCCCGACACAGGGGGAAGAGGATCAGCCTACAAGTTCCACCAGATTTTTAGCACCGGCGAGGATCCAGTCCTTCCCCTCCTCCCTAATCTTATGCATGACAACCGATGGCAGGGAGGACTTATTGTTGAAAACTTGTTCGTTCCTCTCTTTCCAGATATCCCAAGTGATGAGCATGATAGCTGAGCGCAGGCCTATTGGGGAGGAGGTGGTGGACTTCAAAACGGCCAGCCAATAGTCCATGACTTTAGGCCTACCCTCCCCGATGCTGCTGATGAGGTCTGGACAAGACAGCCAAGAGGCCGCGGTCGTCCAGATACGTCTGGAGAAGCAGCACTCGAAAAGAATGTGTCGTGCCATCTCAGGAGAGGTACGTCAGAGCTGGCAAGTAGGTTGGTGTGGCCATCCGTGTTTCGCCAAGGGATCAGTGGTCCATAAGCGGTTCTGGACTGTGAGCCAGGCGAAGAAACGACACTTTGGAGGGGCCTAGGTCTTCCAGGGCCTAGGTCTTCCACATGATGTTCCCGAACTGGCAGGGCAAAGAGGCAAGGAACTGGACCTTGTAGGCGGAGCTGTCCGAGTAGCGCCCATTAGGGGTCAAGGACCAGGTAATGGAGTCCTCAGTGTCAGGATGATGCTGGATATCCGACAAGAGCTCCCAGAGCGGACGTATTGTTCCATGTGATCGACAGTGAACGCATCCACCACAATGTCCGAGATCCAGTTGTTATCAGCAAGAGCGTCCTGGACCATCCGATTCTTCCTCTTGGAAGCCTTGAAAATTAGGGGAGCCAGGTCTTTTGGCGGGGCGCCATGGAGCCATGAAGACGACCAGAAGGAGGCCTTGGCGCCGTTTACGATGGTGACATGAGTAGCCACATTGAAGAGGTCAAGGTCAGAGGCATTGTTGGGGGTTTCAATGCCCACCCATGGCTTCTCAGGAGCCTTCCACTCATACCATAACCAGCGAAGCCTCAGGACCCGGGAGAACCTCTCCAGGTCCAAAACTCCCAAACCACCAAGCTCCTTGGGGCGACAGACCTTTTGCCAGTTGACTTTGCATTTCCCTCCACTAACCGCCTCCTTACAGGCCCAGAGCATGCCGCAATTGATCTTCGCAAAGGCCTTGAGGATGCCTTTGTCAGCCTTTAAATCCGTCAGCAAGAAGATTGGCATGGAGGAGAGCACGGACTTAACCAGAGCAATGCACCCGGCATGATTCAGAAACTTTCCTTTCCACGGGCTAAGACGAGCCACCGCTTTGTCGATATAGGGTTGAAGGCCTCGGCACTTACTTGATCTTAGCCAGCGTCTCCATTTACGCATGTGGTACCTCCTTCAAGCTTACTACGGTCTACGGCCCTACAGATCACGCCGAGAAAGAAGCCTTTCTCTCAGAAGCTATCGCTGCCAAGCCTTCTGACGACACAAAATGGATCATCACTGGGGATTTCAACCTTATCTACCAAGCGGAGGACAGAAACAACAACAACCTGGACATCCGCCTGATGGGTCTCTTCAGAAGAGCCCTCACCAACTGTCAGCTTAAGGAGTTGAAGCCGCAGAACCAGAGGTTTACTTGGAGCAACGAAAGGGAGACCCCTACTCTTGTGCGTCTGGACCGGGCTTTCTGCAACGCTGCTTGGGACCTCAAGTTCGAGAATCATGTGCTACGTGCCCTGTCCTCATCCCTCTCGGACCACTGCCCCCTCCTTCTTTCCAACCAGAGTGGCCCACGAAAACAGCCTGTCTTTCACTTTGAGTCCTTCTGGACCAAAATGCCGGGGTTCAAGGAGGTGGTCCAACAAGCTTGGTCTGTGCCCTCCTCGCACTCTCAACCGGTCCATGTCATCAATCACAAGCTCAAGGCCACGGCGCATGGGCTCAAATCTTGGAGCAAAGACCTCTTCTCTGATGGCAATCTGCAACTCCTCATGGCCCTGGATGTCATTCTGCAGCTGGATATTGCTCAAGAGTCCCGCGCACTCTCCCAGGATGAAAGATGGCTCCGTGCTAACCTGAAACGTCGGGTTAAGGGTCTCGCTGTTCTGGAAAGATCCCGCAAACGTCAAGCCTCCGGAATTCGCTACCTCCGCAAGGGAGACGCCAACACCAAATTTTTCCATCTACGAGTTAACGCGAGGAAGCACAAAAATCACATCTTGAGACTCAAGCATAACACTGGCTGGGCTATGACACACAATGATAAAGCCGGGCTGATCTTCGACCACTTCTCCCGCGCTCTAGGTCGGCCTCCTCCTCGTACGCTGGACTTCAACTGGGATGCCCTGAACCTCACCACCCACCTCTTGGAGGATCTGGGCCTGCCTTTCTCTGAGGATGAGATAAAGGAGGCTATTGATGACATGCACGCGGACAAGGCTCCGGGCCCTAACGGTTTTACTATCGCCTTCTTTCGCTCTTGCTGGGATATTATCAAGGATGACCTTATGACCATCATCAATGCCTTCTCTGAGCTGTCAGCGTCCAGTTTCCACATCATCAACACAGCCAATGTCGTTCTTCTGCCTAAAAAGGACGGTGCGGAGTCCATATCAGATTTCAGGCCCATCAGTCTCATCCATGTGGTTTCGAAGATCATCGCCAAAGCTATGGCACGGCGTCTCAGCCCGAAGATGAATGACATTGTTTCCCGCAGTCAAAGTGCTTTCATCAAGTCTAGAACTATCCACGACAATTTCATGTACGTCAGGAACACCGTCCGCCGGTTACACCGCTGCAAAACTCTGTCACTTCTGATCAATTTGGACATCGCCAAGGCCTTCGACACTGTTCGCTGGGATAACATGATGGATCTTTTTCAACGCCTCGGCTTCCCTCAAAGATGGCGGGCCCTTTTGACAACTCTCTTCACCACGGCCTCCTCTAGGGTTTTCCTCAACGGAATTCCTGGGAGGGACATCCTGCATGGATGCGGTTTTCGTCAAGGCGATCCCTTCTCGCACCTAGAGACCCACTTCAGAGACTTCTAGAAAAGGCTACGGAATCCGGCCTGCTGTCTGCTATTCCTGGAGGTATTCAGGGCCCCAGGGTCTCCCTATATGCGGACGACGCTGCCATTTTTTATCCCCCGTGGCACATGATGTGGAAGGCCTTGCTAGCATTCTACAGAGTTTTGGGGTAGTCTCTGGCCTCATGAAAAATGTGACCAAGAGCTCCATCGCCCCCATCCAATGTGCCAACATTAACTTGGAGGAGATTCTGGCGAACTTCCCGGCGACTATGACCCCCTTCCCCATTAAGTATCTGGGGTTGCCCCTCTCCCTCGGAAGACTTAGGCGTGTGGTCCGTCTTGCATCAATTGGTGCGAAAGCTTGCACCATTAGGGTAGTTGTTTGCGGAAGTGATCGGTGGTTGCAGCGGCTCGCAGCGATGGATTGTGGCATGCACGTGGTAGGGAATGGTGACGGGAAAGAGATTGAGAGGTCGCGATGTTTCTGGAGCCTACATGAAATGGCAAGTCTCTGCCTCATCGCCTAGGGCCCATGGGGACACGTGGCATTCAAAGGAGGCAGACGATGCACCGTATGTTTTCAACCAATATTGTTAAAGCATTTCCAATATTTAATCAAGAATCATTTGTCATGTTGGTTGCTCAAAAGAATCAGAGTATGTATAAGATGAGACGATATTCCCTTTATTTTCAAAATACAAACTGCGATATTTATTGAGTTTCAAATGAAAGGAGATTGTATTTTCTTAATCAAGTGATGATCTTTAATTTGCCACATATTTTCAAAGGCATACCACTAAGTGGTAAGAAATGACTCATCGTAGCGTTTGTGTAACAAGTTTTGGGAATAACAACTATGTAGTGATCAATAGCCCAAACAGATCCTTTCATCAACAACAAAAATCAATTTGACCCAACAGGTTTTCATTGTAGAACACGGTCATGGTGGACCCACATCTCCTTGCTTCCATTTTCTTCTCCGTTAGCTAGATCGACAATGTGTGATCACTCATTATTCCGCCATGACAAGACACCCTGCTAGAGGAGGCAAGGGGTGGAGATGGAGAGGTTTTTGTAAACCTGGGCATACTCCAGGCCGGTTTCAAAAAGCCTGACCCCCCAGATCCCAAGCAGGGGCCGGCCCGGCCCACAGCCCGGCAAAATTCCTACTTTTCATATTTTAAATAATAAAATAATCATTTTTGAGGATTAATATTATAATGATATACTTATATTTATGTAAAAACTTGAAAATGGTGTTATGTTGGGCTTTTATTGGGCTTCAGGCTGGGTTGCGGGCTAGAAAGTGAGTCCCAAGCCCAGCACGAATGCTGAGCTTCGGGCTGGGCTGCCCATGCCCGGGTTTAGGCTTTTGTATTATCTGCGAGTATGACCTTCATGGTGATGGTTGGAACCTGTGATCAAGATTTTCCGAAGTAGAGATATATGCAATGGAAAGCTTCAAGGTTTTTCTTGAAACTTGTTGATGCGGCTTGAACTACATCGGTATTTCCCCAAAGAGGAAGGGATGATGCAGCACAGATACGCTAGGTATTTCCCTCAGTCATGAGACTAAGGTTATCGAACCAGTAGGAGAACCACGCAGTACTATGTAAACGGTACCTGCACACAAAGAACAAATACTTGCAACCCGACGTGTAAGAGGGGTTGTCAATCCCTCCCAGGTAAAAAGATAGATAAATTTGTAGTAGATTGGATAAATAGATCTCATAGAAATACGAAAGAAAATAAATAATAAAAAAGTGCAGCAAGGTATTTTTGGGTTTTTGAATTAATAGATCTGAAAATAAAATCAAATAAAAATAGATCTCAAAGGCAAATATGATAAAGAAGAGACCCGAGGGCTGTAGATGTAACATCCCAAATTTCCAATTTGGAATATTATGCATTAGATCATCATTGCATATCATATTTTATTGCATTTTGGCTTGATCCTAGAAATTTTACGCAACTCAAGGACCCACGGAGAGAGTTGGGGATTTCGTTATTTTCATATTTGAGTGTTCTCAAATTTTGAAAAGACGGTCGTTTGATTTTAATTATTTTCTCTTCGAATATTTCTTTTATGAAAAACAAAAGAGAGGGGATAAAATGACTTCCTCAAAATAAAGAAATAATGGAGAGTTAATGTTAAAATCAAATAAGATTTTATTCGGAGTTTTTATCGCTATTTTATTTGAATTAGGAAAAATATGCGTTTTTCAAAATTGCATTAGAGGCCAAAATAAATGTTCACCTTGTCCGTAAGATTTTTAGAGGACAGGGAAAAGTTATTTCAGGATTTTTGGAGTACGTGTAGTATTTCTTTTCCTTGTTTTCCAAGCGGAATTATTTAAAAAAAAGTCAACCGACCTAACCGGGCCGTGTCCGACCTGGACACTAGCCCGGCCGGCCTTTAAAGCCACGAGGCCTGAGCGCCCGAGCCACCCGAAACCCTAGCGCCAGCCCCGCGCCGCCCCTGAGCCGCCGCCGCCGCCGAGCCGCGCCGCCGCCGCTGATGCCCACCGGAGCCGCCGCCCCGCCGCCCACCGGAGTCGCCCCGCCGCCCGCCGGAGTTGCCGCCGCCGCCGTTGTCACGAACGCCGAGGTAGCCGCCGGTTTTTTTAAACCGATCGGTTTTATTTTGAAAACCTAGATTCGTTTTTTTAGATCGGTTCGATTTTTCCATCGGTTTATTTATTTAGTGAACGCCCATTCGTACGATCGTTTTAACGGTTATCACTCGTTAACCGCACACAACGAACGTTCGTTCGTTAGCCTATTCGTCAGTTTTCTTTTTCCAGGGTTTATTCGCGATTATTTTCGATCGCGATTTCTGCCCTAATCTTCGTTCTAGTATAACTTTTTGCTCGTTTATTGGAATCAGGCGATTCAAGCGCCTAGATCTTCGTCTCGAAGCCCTCTTTCTGTTTAACCAACTTGAACAAGTTTTTTATACTTTAAAATTTGACTTTAGTTCAGATTAGTAAATGGATCTTGTTTCTTTCGCAATTTGAGTTTCGTTGCTTTGTTTGATTTGATTCTTTTTGCAAACTGCTGTTCCTAAGTTGAACTTTCTGGTTAGATCTTTTATTTGAGTTTTACCCATGCTTCTAGTTGAGTGCTTATTGTATGCTTGTTTGTTTGCGATTGAGTACCCGGAGTGCGAAGCATGCTACTACGAGTCTCTAGGTTTCACAAATCATCTGCAAGGCAAGTAACACTTTGATCATACCTCTTTATGACCCAGTTTTATTGCATTAGATCAATCCTCAAACACTTGCATGATTAGGAACTGATTAAATTGTGGGTCTTGGGAAGTAGATGAGGTAGTACCTATTATCTATTTTGTAATCAAACCCTTGGGAGTTACTTCTATGTTGCTTATTATGTGATGCTATGTTATGCTCGTAGACGTGGATTGGGTTTGAGAGTATTCCTGACAGATGTGAGTTTGTTAATTAATGGTTCAACTTAAGGTGGCAACTTGAATACATATTTGGGTGGATTGCTTGTGGACACCTGGAGTACCCAGTGTTGTCCTAGGATATCCCGGGGGACCTGTGTGATCATCCTACGGCCCGCCACCAGGCTCAAAGGGATCATAAGATTAATCATGCTAGAAACTTCCGTGTGCAGCCACAAGCTATTATGGGCTCTAGCATAGTTGAGTAAGTTGGGTGAAGCTCTTGAAGAGGTAGACTAGCAGATGTAGTGGGTTATAGGTGGTATAGTCTACACAGAGTAGAGAGTTAATGCTTCAAAAAGACCGTGTCTCGAATCTCCGACCATGGATGTATACGAGTCTTGTGGGGAAAAGTGCGCAAACCTCTGTAGAGTGTATAAACTAATCATGGTTAGCCGTGTCCCCGGTTATGGACATCTTGAGTATCTGATTCTTGGATTGTCATGATTGATCTCATCACTCTTAATATAATTTGATTGGGTTTAATGATGATATTTAATTGGGATTGAGTTGGAGGAACCTTCTCAATGTTTAACAACCACCATGATAGTTAAATAAATTTATTCCTTTGTTGTAGGGAAAAATTTGCTTTTCGCAAAAACATATTACCATACAGCCTCCACCAGCCAAATATGCATGTAGTGATAGCAATTATTCTGTTCATTATTCTCTTGTGTTACTTTGCCAGCATATTCCATGTGTTGACCCGTTTCGGGCTGCAACGTTCATGTTGCAGACTTTCCAGACGATGAGTAAGGAGCCATAGGTCGTTGTCTTTCACTCAGTGATTCCATTGGAGTTGATGGACTTACTTTATCTTCCAAGCCTTCCGCTGTTATCGATTTAGATGGCCTGAAGCCATATTTATTGTTTTATGCTCTCTTTTGAGACATTCGATGTAATAAGTGTGTGATTGCTACTCTGTTAAAAATCCTCAAGTATGGTGCGTGTCAGCATTACCGATCCAGGGATGACACTGGTGCACAGAGATCGGAATGTTTGAGGTCTGGTCGCTACAAGATGGTATTAGAGCACAAGCTGACTGTAGGACACGACCACTAAGCTAAAACCCTAGATCACTACTCTCTTCTCATTTCCGACTCCTCTCCCTTTTCTACTCTTCAGGATGGCGGACATGAGGAACAAGTTTGCACAACCGGATGAAGACACACCCTTTGGACGACACTTGAAGGAAGTCACTAAGTACCTGAACATCAGAATACCAAGCTTCACCGAGACTTACAACGCCACTTTACCAGAAGAGGAGCGCTGGATGATCCAAGTTCAAGTTCCAGGAAGGACGTTCATGCCAGTCACTGAGCCAATAGAGTTTTCTTTTGATGCACCAACCTGGAGCCTAGGCAAGAGCATGGCAGCCCACATCACCATGGGATGCATTGGAGAAGTTTACCACAAGGATCTTAAGGATACTATCTACCAAATTTATGGGCACCGAGATGAACAATTGGAGATTATCAGCACCAGGAAGGATAGATCTATTGCAGCTTTCATCCAGGAGTTAAACCAGCACATTCGTCGCCAGGAGAACCAGATGTGCGCAGGAATGATGGATCTGAAGAAGGAAATGACCAGGATCACGGAGCTGGAGGAAGTACTCAAGTCTACACGCGATGGATACGAGGAGGAAATGAAGATACTAGTGGAGACGAATGATGATCTGCCAAGGAAGCTAGGAGTATTCATGGGAGACCCCGCGCCAGGAGGAGAAGACGACGATTCCACTTGCCCGGAGAACTACATCATCATCAACGACACCGACTCGGACCCCGACGATAGCGATGATGACTATGTTGATGAAGCTGGAGCAGATATTATGAAGTCTTCCACTGATCAATTTTTCTAGTCGACCACCATATCAGTAGTAGTATTCCCCGATGTATATAGATTAGTCCGATCACTTTTGTAACGATAGTTAGATCGATTGTATGCCCTTGCTTACTTGATTGATTGAAGTGATATGATTGTGTTTGTCTCATGTGCATATGGGTAGAATTTCCCCCTAGACCCCATTCTATTCTGTTTCCTCACCTTTTCTAAACCCATCAGATGCCTCCGAGACGCGACAATGGATTTGCTTTCCCACCAGAGCTCACCCAGTTGATCCAGCGGCAGAATGCACTGATGCAGATACTAGTCCAGAATCAGAATCAGGGGAACAACAACATAACAACAACCCACCACCACCACCTATTGATCACTTAGCCCGTTTTCTAAGGCTGAATCCGCCGGTGTTCTCCAGTAGCATCGAGCCGATAGTTGCAGATGATTGGCTCCGCAAGATTGGAAGGGAGTTGACCAATGCAGGATGCACCGATGCAGAAAGAGTGTGTTTTACCTCACATCAGCTTGATGGACCCGCAGCAGCATGGTGGGAGAATTACACTGTCACCTATCCCATTGACACTGTGAAAGTGCAACTATCCCTAGGTGGTTTTGGTAATTCATAACAACATATAGCTCATTGAGCTAATGCTATTCCAAGATGACTATTTCAGGAAAGCTCAATGATTGGCATGGCATGGATGTGAAAGTGGAACCCTCTAAATGCTAAGGACAAAGGATTGGCTCAAGCTCAAAAGCTCAAGACTCTTCATTTTATATTTTAGTGATCCAAGATCACATTGAGTCTTTAGGAAAAGCCAATACTATCAAGGAGGGATGAGGTGTTGCTTAATGAGCCTCTTGCTTCATGTGCTTAGTGATATGCTCCAAAACCCTCAACTACTTTCCCATATCCACAAATGACCTAAACCCTAAGCCAAACTCGGTCCTACCGATTCTTTCTATCCGGCGCCACCGAGTTTCACTTGTCATAAGCCACTGCCAAACCCTAGCAATTCGGTTCTACCGATAGGGATCTCGGTCTCACCGAGATGGGATTGCAAACTCTCTGTTTCCCTTTCGTAACTTTTCGGTCTCACCGAAAAGAGCGAATCGGTCCCACCGAGATTGCAATGTAAATTCAGTGTTTCCTTTTTGTAACTTTTCGGTCTCACCGAAAGAGCAAATCGGTCCCACCGAGTTTGCCTGACCAACTCTCTGGTTAGCTAATTACCAAAATCGGTCTCACCGAGTTTGTGTAATCGGTCTCACCGAGATTACGTTATGCCCAAACCCTAACCGAATCGGTCCTACCGAGTTGCATGTCAGTCCCACCGAAATTCCTAACGGTCACTAGGTATACTATTTCGGTCAGACCGAGTTTTCTGATTCGGTCCCACCGAGATTGGTAAATTGTATGTAACGGTTGGATTTTGTGTGGAGGCTATATATACCCCTCCACCTCCTTCTCATTCGATGAGAGAGCCATCAGAACACACACACCATTCCAACTCATATGTTCTGAGAGAGAACCACCTACTCATGTGTTGAGACCAAGATATTCCATTCCTACCATATGAATCTTGATCTCTAGCCTTCCCAAGTTGCTTTCCACAAAAACGCTCTTTCCACCAAATCCAAATCCTATGAGAGAGAGTTAAGTGTTGGGGAGACTATCATTTGAAGCACAAGAGCAAGGAGTTCATTACCTACACACCATTTGTTACTTCTTGGAGAGTGGTGTCTCCTAGATTGGCTAGGTGTCACTTGGGAGCCTCCGACAAGATTGTGGAGTTGAACCAAGGAGTTTGTAAGGGCAAGGAGATCGCCTACTTCGTGAAGATCTACCACTAGTGAGGCAAGTCCTGTGTGGGCGATGGCCATGGTGGGATAGACAAGGTTGCTTCTTCGTGGACCCTTTGTGGGTGGTTGCTTCTTCGTGGACCCTTCGTGGGTGGAGCCCTGTGTGGAATCGCGCAACCGTTACCCTTCGTGGGTTGAAGTCTCCATCAACGTGGATGTAGGATAGCACCACCTATCTGAACCACGGGAAAAACATCCGTGTCTCCAATAGCGTTTGAATTCTCCAAACCCTTCCCTTTATATTCTCGCAAGTTGCATGCTTTACTTTCCGCTGCCCATAAACTCTTTGAATGCTTGCTTGAGTGATGTGATGATTGCTTGACTTGTCCTAAATTAGCTAAAATCTGCCAAGAACTAAAATTGGGAAAAGGTTAAGTTTTATTTGGTCAAGTAGTCTAATCACCCCCCCTCTAGACATACTTTCGATCCTACAAGTGGTATCAGAGCTTTGGTCTCCATTTGCTTGATCTCCATAGCTTTTGGTGGTCATAGCCTTGGTTTCACAACCTAGGAGAGTATGGCGTCTAGCGAGGGAAATTATCACCGTAGAGGTCCTTACTTTGATGGTACTAATTTTGCTAGTTGGAAGCATAAAATGAAAATGCATATTCTTGGACATAACCCCGCTGTTTGGGCTATTGTGTGTGTTGGTTTGCAAGGTGACTTCTTTGACGGGAGAGAACCAAACCGTGAAGCTACCGCGGATGAGTTGAAGATGTTGCAGTACAATGCTCAAGCTTGTGATATTCTCTTCAACGGATTGTGCCCGAAGAATTCAACAAAATCAGCCGCCTTGAGAATGCAAAGGAAATTTGGGACACTTTGATTTATATGCACGAAGGTACCGACTCCGTCAAGGAATCCAAGTTGGATGTGCTTCAAAGCCAGCTTGACAAGTTCAAGATGAAGGATGGTGAAGGTGTCGCTGAAATGTACTCTAGGCTTGCTCTCATCACAAATGAGATTGCCGGCTTAGGAAGTGAAGAGATGACCGATAGATTCATCATCAAGAAGATCCTAAGAGCCTTGGATGGAAAATATGATACCGTGTGCACATTGATCCAAATGATGCCCAATTACAAAGATCTCAAGCCAACGGAGGTGATTGGAAGAATTGTTGCTCATGAGATGTCACTTAAGGATAAAGAGGAACTTCACAACAAATCAAGTGGTGCCTAGCCTCATGTGAAGCTCCTACATCATCAAGTGAGAAACAAAACTTCAATGAAGAATTGAGCTTAATGGTGAAGAACTTCAACAAGTTCTACAAGAGTAGAAGCAAAGATAGAAGCTTCAAGTCAAGGTCCTACAATGACAAAAGATCTTCTAGTCGAGAGCGAAACTGCTACAGTTGTGGAAGACCCGGACACTATTCCAATGAGTGTACGGCTCCCTACAAGAGAAGAGAAGATTCTCCAAAAAGAAGAAGCAAAGAATCACCACCAAGACAGAGAAGGAGTAGAGATGATCGTTATGAACGAAGATACTCACGGAGAAGCAAGGATTCGGAAAGGTAGGAAAAATCATCAAGGAGCTACACAAGACGAAGACATCAAGCACATGTTGGTGAATGGGTATCCGGCTCCGACTCCGACAGCCACTCCGAGAGAATTTATCACTCCGACTCCGAAGATACTCAAGATGAAGGTGTTGCTGGTCTAGCACTTGTGTCAACCAACTCCTACGACATATTTGACTCACCAAATGAAGGAATTGGAAGATGCTTCATGGCCAAAGGTCCTAAGGTAACACACCCCGAGTATGTTGATTTCAATAGTGATGAAGATGACTTGTTAGGTGATGATTTGCTTGGTGACAACTCTAGTGATGAATACTATGATGAAAGACCAATTAATCATGCTAATCAAGATAAAACGAATGACAATGATAAGGAGAAGATTGAGGCTCTAACTAAAGAACTAAAAACTCTTAAGTTAGCTCATGACACTATCTTCGAAGATCATCGAGAACTTTTAAGAGCTCATGAGAAACTACGCTTTGAAAAGCTCAATCTTGAGCAAGAGCATGAGTTCTTAAAGGCAATCAATGATGATCTCCGCAAGAAAAGTTCTTCTTACATTGCCAACCGTTTACTCTTATCCACTTACATGCCTCAAGTCAAGTCTAACAAGAAAGATTCTTCCTCTAGTAACAATGATCATGCTAAATCCAATATTGTTGCTTCTAGTAGTTCTCTTGATTCCACTAATGATTCTCTTAGCCAAGTTACACTTGAGCAAGAAAATAGCTTATTGAAGGGAATTATAGAGAAAGGAGTGTACAAAAGCCTTGCCGGGAGTAAGCAATTCGAGGAAATTGTGCGCAAGCAAGGAATGCACCGGAAGAATCAAGGTGTTGGTTTTGAACAAAAGTTCAATGCCAATGGAGTTGAATGGGAACAAGATCAATACCCCAAGACAAAGTTTGTCCCTCAACAAGAGAAGTATACTTCTTTCAAGGGGACACAAGTTCAAGATGATCTTCCACCACAAGACTACGAGCAAAAAGGCAAGGACAAGCTTCAAGAGGAAATTGATGCATTTGAAGAAGCTCCTAAGACCTTAGTCAAGTGGATTCCCAAGACTACTTCAAGTTCCACTTCATCAAGTACGACTACAACTCCAAGGATTCCCATCAAGATGGTGTGGATCCAAAAGAAGAAGAACTAGAGAGTTCTTGAGGGTGACTCCGCCAACATACTTCACTCTTATCATTTTGGCAAGAACAAGTGCAATCAACTTCCACATCTTGCACTAGTTCAAGGAGTCACAAACCCTCTTGTTGGTAAGACAAGGGACAAGGTAACCTAAAAGTTTTCATGGACATCATCTTTTGTGTGCATCACTCTATGTCTATGAATATCCTTGTTTGTTCCTTGTGGGACTAACCCATGTAGGTATTGAAAGTGCAATTCACTCATATGGATAGCTCCAAGAGATCTACATCAACATTGAGCATCCACATCTTCAATATCTACATGAAGTCATCATCGACAAAACCCAAGGTTAGTTCATCCCTCTTAGGGGGGATATCACATCTAGGGGGAGCTTTACTCTAAGACTTGAGCTAAAGCAACTCTAAAGATGTGAACACAACAATGCTTTATGTAAAAGTGGTAACCCCACTTGAGCTTAAACGATGAGTATGACCTATGATCAAGTGTTTTCACTTGACTCCTAAGTCAATATACTCATATATAGATGACCTAGTCATCGCAAATTGCTTGATAGATGCTAGAATTGGTTGTGCATGCCTTGCCACATATTTCATTTGCCATCTTATTGTGTGAGCATGCTGGTCGCATATTTTACTCATTCGAGGACATCCACTTGTTGTTTTTGATTGTTCGGCTTTATTTCTTTTTGCCAAGTGGATGGACAAGAATGCCTAAGAACCTCCTCTAGCTATCTATGCTTTTCTCGTCTCAAACTCTATTCATGCTGCATCACAAAATTTGATCAAGTCAGATTCGAACCACTCTGTGTGAGGAGCGCTCGGAGTCCCCGATTCGTCATAGACTTAAACTTCCAAAACCTCTTTGTGATTCTCGGTCTGACCGATACCCTACTTTCGGTCCTACCGAGATCATTAAGTTGATCTATGTTTTCGATCTCGGTGCAACCGATTTGAACCATTCGGTCACACCGAGTTGCAATAACTGTATACAGTTTTGCATCTCGGTGCCACCGAGTCGTTCCACTCGGTCACACCGACAGGGTCGGGCTATATATAGTCACGGGCAAAAATTTGGAAATTTCTCCGAACCCCTTCGCCCGCGCGATAGTCTGCTTTGCCAGCTTGGTCTCCGGATCGTCTCCTCGCCGCCAGCCGCCTCCAGTCGCTGGTCTCCATCGCCGTCAACGGAATTCAACCCCGCCGTTGCCGCCGTAGCGAGTCTCCGCCGAACTAGGGTATGGACTCGATCTTTGTGCTATTCTCCAATCCGATTCTTAGCACATTGTGATCATCATGATTCTTGCCATGATTGAAACACTCCTATCCAGTCAATGCGCTCGTATATTAGTTTTGATTCAAAAATTTTAGGGTTAGGTTTCCGCCGAAACCATCTCGGACCCACCGAGTTGAAAAACTCGGTCCCACCGATTTGGCTCATGCCATTGCACAAGTGAGACTCGGTCTGACCGAGAATTACTTATCGGTGTGACCGATTTTGAAACTCTGTGAAACCCTAGCAGTCTCGGTGCCACCGAACTGTGACTCGGTCTAACCGAGTTCACTAGTTTAGGTTCCAAAACTGCTTTGGTATCACCGAGTTTGAAAATTGGTAGATCCGAGATGCTTTCAGTGGGAAACTAAAACTAAGTTTTTGAATTATTCTTTTGCAAAAATCTATGCATTTTGTGATGCTCATCTATTCTACCTCATCTATAAACTATTCACAGGGTTAGCAGTCAGCATGTTCATCATGTCAGACCAAAGTGATAGCCAGAACATGTCAGAAGAGCAAGTGCAGATGAGTGAGGGCACTAGTCCCTCAAGTTCTTCAGATGATGGCAGCAGAAGTACTCCTAGCAATCTGCCTAAAGCTGCCACCAGACAGAGGAAGAAGAGAACCTCAGAATCAGAGGATGAGGATTATGTGGCAGAAGAGGAAGCCACATCAAAGAGAGTTGAGCCAGCACAGGGCACAAAGCCAGGCTTAAAGATCAAAAGGCCAGTAGGCAGGCAGCCTATGCCAAAGGCCAGAGCTTCAACCAAGATTCCTGAAATGCCTGCAACCGTAGAGCCAGTTGCTGCTGAAGGCAAGAAAAGGAAGGAAAGGGTCAAGAAGACCGTAGCCAAAGTGCTTGGAAAGGCTTCCATCATGGAAGAAGATGAAGAAGAAGAGGTTGCTGCACCAGCACCTAAGGCACCCAAGCTAATGGGTGATGCCATAAGATCAGGGTCAACTGCTTCTAAGGCCAAGCCAGCTCTAAAGCCAAAGCCAAAGAGAAATACAAGGAGCATACCTGCAACTGAGAGGAACAAGGCCCCAGTGCCTGAGACTGTTGTTGAAGCAGAAGATGATGAAGAGCAAGTTCTCAGAAAACTCAAGCCCAAGATCCCAGACCACAACGATGCTCATCCTGTGGCTGAGGACATGAAGCTCAGGAGAGACTCGGGGCTGAGGAAGTGGAGAGAAGCAGATCCTTATGCTTCAAGGAGAAGGACTGCTGTTGACTACAGGTTCCACACTAAGGAACAGCAAGATTTTTATGAGACAGTGCTGCTTGATAAGAAGCCCATTGTTTGTGACATGAGATGGGTCGACTGGACCTACATGAAGGAAAATGAGGAACACTATCCTGGTGTGATTGACAGCTTTAGTGCTTGTGGAGTTGCAGACTTTGTTGGGCAGAAGCTCACAAAGTGGAATGAGGAACTCATTATGCAATTCTACTCCACAGCACATTTCTACCCAGATGGAAAGATAACTTGGATGTCTGAAGGTACGAGGTACCAATCTACAGTTGCTGAATGGGCTCAGCTGATCAATGCCCAGAAGAGCATGAGGATGACTTGGATATCTATGCCAAGAAGAAGATGGACCACAACTCTATGTCCAACATGTACAAGGAAATTCCAAATGAAGCACTTGACACTTTCAAATTTGGCTCAGTGCACTATCTTCTGTCAGGGCTGCCAACTATTAATTGGATTTTGAGGCACACTCTCTTTCCCAAGTCAGGTGATCACAAGATGATCAGAGGCCATGCAATCAATTTGCTTCATGTATTTGATGCACCTCAGAAACTCAAGGTCATGAGCCTCATAGTAGAGACTATCAAGAGGACTGCAGCAGACCAGAAGAGGAGTTGTGGATATGCCCCACAGATTCAGGAGCTCATCAACTCAAAGATGGGCACAGGCATATACTCATTGGACAAGGAACACCTGCCCATCCATCCAGATTTTGAAGATAATCAAGTTGTTATGACTGAGAATGAACCATCATCAGCACAAGCACAAGCAAAGAAGGAGAAGGCAAGGAAGGAGAAAGCTGCCAAGATGCCAACTCAAGAGGAGGCATCTGAGTATTTCTTGAAAACCAAACAAGAGCAGCTTGGTTACTTGATTGCATCCACACTGAGGATTGAGCAAGGACTGGCCACCCTCACTCAGAATCAGCAGAGCTTAGAAAGAATCATGGAACAGAAGTTCTATGACTTGGATGTCAAAGTAACAGAGATTCAGTCTGCAGTGGAACAACTTCAGGATGATATGCAGGAGAGGAAGGGCAAGACTACAACTGATGCATTTGCCAGAGTGCCAAGAGCTCAGAGATCACATGCATTGCCAGTTGCTGACACCAGAGCCACCACTTCTGCACCAGCTACAGCCTCAGTTCCACCAGCTCCAGCATCTACTTCAGCCTCAACTCCAACCACGTCTACAGAAGGCTTCGTCCTTGGAGTGCTCCGGACTCCACCACCACCTGAAGATCAAGCCTGAGTGTCGACTTAGCACTATGCATTTTCTAGGAACTTTTTGGTAACTTGTTGCCAAAGGGGGAGAAAAATGTATAGATCATAGGCTTCGAGAGAGAGAGTGTTGCTTTTTTCTCTCTTGCTTTATTTGGTGGTTTTTTCGAACTTTGTTTGCTTTTGAGTGCTTGAGATACTACGTCATTATCTGTGAGACATTGATGATCATGTGTTTGATCATAAGCTACACTTAATGTTTGCTTAATATTATTATCTTATCTATCTTATGTGATCATTCACTTTTCTTGGTGATGAGTGCATGTATTTCATTCTTATCATTTTAAGCGCTCCACCAAGATGTATGTGACATGGAAGAGTAACCCATGACTCTAACTCTTTGTGCATTTGCAGTCCAAAGCAAATTTTAAATATGCACAAATTTAGGGGGAGCTCTTACTTGTCACATACTTCTCAAAGCGACGATATATTTCATGCTTATTAACATTTGTCGAAGCTTTGATCTATATGTTGTCATCAATTACCAAAAAGGGGGAGATTTAAAGTGCAACTATCCCTAGGTGGTTTTGGTAATTCATAACAACATATAGCTCATTGAGCTAATGCTATTCCAAGATGACTATTTCAGGAAAGCTCAATGATTGGCATGGCATGGATGTGAAAGTGGAACCCTCTAAATGCTAAGGACAAAGGATTGGCTCAAGCTCAAAAGCTCAAGACTCTTCATTTTATATTTTAGTGATCCAAGATCACATTGAGTCTTTAGGAAAAGCCAATACTATCAAGGAGGGATGAGGTGTTGCTTAATGAGCCTCTTGCTTCATGTGCTTAGTGATATGCTCCAAAACCCTCAACTACTTTCCCATATCCACAAATGACCTAAACCCTAAGCCAAACTCGGTCCTACCGATTCTTTCTATCCGGCGCCACCGAGTTTCACTTGTCATAAGCCACTGCCAAACCCTAGCAATTCGGTTCTACCGATAGGGATCTCGGTCTCACCGAGATGGGATTGCAAACTCTCTGTTTCCCTTTTGTAACTTTTCGGTCTCACCGAAAAGAGCGAATCGGTCCCACCGATATTGCAATGTAAATTCAGTGTTTCCTTTTTGTAACTTTTCGGTCTCACCGAAAGAGCAAATCGGTCCCACCGAGTTTGCCTGACCAACTCTCTGGTTAGCTAATTACCAAAATCGGTCTCACCGAGTTTGTGTAATCGGTCTCACCGAGATTACGTTATGCCCAAACCCTAACCATATCGGTCCTACCGAGTTGCATGTCAGTCCCACCGAAAATCTCTAACGGTCACTAGGTTTACCTTTTCGGTCCGACCGAGTTTGTTGATTCGGTCCCATCGAGATTGGAAAACTGTGTGTAACGACCGAGTTTTCTGATTCGGCCCCACCGAGATTGGAAAACTGTGTGTAACGGTTGGATTTTGTGTGGAGGCTATATATACCCCTCCACCTCTCTTCATCGGAGAGAGCCATCAGAACACATACACATTCCAACTCATATGTTCTGAGAGAGAACCACCTACTCATGTGTTGAGACCAAGATATTCCATTCCTACCATATGAATCTTGATCTCTAGCCTTCCCAAGTTGCTTTCCACTAAAATCTTCTTTCCACCAAATCCAAATCCTATGAGAGAGAGTTGAGTGTTGGGGAGACTATCATTTGAAGCACAAGAGCAAGGAGTTCATTACCTACACACCATTTGTTACTTCTTGGAGAGTGGTGTCTCCTAGATTGGCTAGGTGTCACTTGGGAGCCTCCGACAAGATTGTGGAGTTGAACCAAGGAGTTTGTAAGGGCAAGGAGATCGCCTACTTCGTGAAGATCTACCGCTAGTGAGGCAAGTCCTTCGTGGGCGATGGCCATGGTGGGATAGACAAGGTTGCTCTCTCGTGGACCCTTTGTGGGTGGTTGCTTCTTCGTGGACCCTTCGTGGGTGGAGCCCTCCGTGGACTCGCGCAACCGTTACCCTTCGTGGGTTGAAGTCTCCATCAACGTGGATGTAGGATAGCACCACCTATCCGAACCACGGGAAAAACATCCGTGTCTCCAATTGCGTTTGAATTCTCCAAACCCTTCCCTTTACATTCTTGCAAGTTGCATGCTTTACTTTCCGCTGCCAATATACTCTTTGCATGCTTGCTTGAATGTGTGATGATTGCTTGACTTGTCCTACAATAGCTAAAATCTGCCAAGAACTAAAATTGGGAAAAGGTTAAGTTTTTATTTGGTCAAGTAGTCTAATCACCCCCCTCTAGACATACTTTCGATCCTACACGGTCAAGTAGTCTAATCACCCCCCTCTAGACATACTTTCGATCCTACACACTGTTACATGGGACCAGTTTCAGTAGGCCTTTCGCACTACCCATGTATCAGCAGGAGCTATGGCCATGAAGAAGCGCGGGTTTTGCAACTTACGCCAAGGAGGACGCACCATTGGCCAGTATGTGGCTGACTTCAGTAATCTAGCATGTTATGCCCCAGATGACATTGCTACGGATGCAGCTAAACAGGAGAAGTTTCTAGAGGGACTGAATGAGGAGCTGAGCATGCAGTTGATGGTAGCAACTTTTAATAACTACCAACAGTTGGTAGATAGAGCTCTCATGATTGAAGGGAATCAACAGCAGATAGACAACCGTAAGAGGAAGTATGGACACGGGAAGTATAATTTTGGAGCTCAGCAGAGACCCTGTTTTACCCCAAACTCGGGAGGACCCCTTCAACATAATCATGGAGGTCACAACCACAATGGAGGAATTTCGCACAACCATAGTGGCCCCAGGAATGGAAATGGTAATGGAGGAAGCAACAGCCAAAACCGTACCAACCCCGCAACGCCCGCCAAGAAGGATCTAAGTCACATTACTTGTTTCAAGTGCGTAAGAATAGACATTATGCCATAGAATGTTCTGAAGCAAACAATAGAAATGGCAATGGAAGCTCCGGGAAGAAGCCCAACCCTTTCAACAGGGGACAAGTGAACCACGTTAGCATGGAGGAGATTGAAGCGCAACCCGATGCAGTAATAGGTAAGTTTATGATTAAGTCATTTACTGCAATCGTTCTTTTTGATACTGGTGCATCGCATTCATACATATCAAGGGGATTTGTGGATAAGTTTAAACTGCCAACCCAAACTCTTAGGACTCCCATGCTAGTAACCTCGCCAGGAGCAGAGTATATGGCTAGCCTTTGGTGTGATCGGTTACCATTAAGGATTGGTAACTACCTGTTTCCCTCAGACCTAATAGTATTGGAGTCACAAGGATTGGATGTGATATTAGCCATGGATTGGTTATCGAAGTATGGAGGGAACATTGACTGCACCAGTAAGTCGACTTCGCTTACCACCCCAGAAGGAAGAAGGATCAAGTATGTATCCAGGTATGTGTTGAATAGGACTCAAGTAAATTCCTTATCAGAAGTTGTACAGGAGGAAGTACCAGTGGTGAAGGATTTCCCAGATGTATTTCCAGAAGAGTTGCCAAGCATGCCCCTGGATAGGGACATTGAGTTTTTGATTGAGCTTTTGCCAGACACAGGGCCAATATCTAAGAGACCGTACCAGATGCCTGCAAAGGATTTAGAGGAAATTAAGAAGCAGATCAAGGAGTTACTGGATAAAGGTTATATTCGCCCGAGCTCGTCACCTTGGGGATCACCGGTACTTCTAGTGGAGAAGAAGGATGGATCGTTGAGGATGGTTGTTGATTATCGAGGATTGAATGAAGTGACTATCAAGAACAAGTACCCACTGCCGATGATAAATGATTTGTTTGACCAGCTGCAAGGAGCTAAGGTGTTTTCCAAGATCGATCTGTGATCAGGGTACCACCAGCTGAAGATTAGAGAGCAGGATATACCTAAGACAACTTTTACCACAAGGTATGGGCTATATGAGTATACCATTATGTCATTTGGTCTGACTAACGCACCTGCCTATTTTATGAATATGATGAACAAGGTGTTTATGGAGTATTTGGATAAGTTCGTCGTGGTGTTCATTGATGATATTTTGGTCTACTCGAAGAATGAAGAGGAGCATAAGGAACATTTGCGTTTGGTACTTGGAAAACTCAGAGAGCATCAGCTATACGCCAAGTTTAGCAAGTGTGAGTTTTGGTTGAAGGAAGTTGGATTCCTTGGACATGTTATATTCGAAGAAGGAATAGTCGTAGACCCTACCAAGGTCATCACTGTGACAAATTGGGAAGCACCCACGTCAGTTGGAGAGATCCGGAGTTTTCTTGGACTCGCAGGATACTACCGGAGGTTCATTGAGAATTTCTCAAAGATTGCAAAGCCCATGACGGAGTTGTTGAAGAAGGACACTAAGTTCAAATGGACTGAGTAATGTGAGGCCAGTTTTCAGGAGTTGAAGAAAAAGCTTGGTTACAACTCCAGTGTTGATTCTTCCAGATCAACGCAAGGATTACCAGGTGTATTGCGACGCTTATCGTCGAGGACTTGGAGCGGTGCTTATGTAGGAGGGAAGAGTTGTATCTTATGCCTCACGACAGCTTAAACCCCATGAGTTGAATTATGCTACCCATGATTTGGAGTTAGCAGCCGTGGTGCACGTGTTGAAGACATGGAGACATTTTCTCATCGGAAACCATTGTGAGGTGTACACGGATCACAAGAGTTTGAAGTACATTTTCACACAGAAGGAGTTGAATCTCAGGCAAAGGAGATGGTTGGAGCTCATGAAGGATTATGATATGAAGTTACATTATCATCCCGAAAAGGCTAATGTAGTAGCCGATGCGTTGAGCCGCAAGAGTCATGTCAATACACTCATGACCGGAGAGTTGCCCAAGGAGTTAGCAGAGGATCTTCGTGAGCTATGTTTGGAAATAGTTCCGAGAGGTTATGTAACAACATTGGAGATTCAGTCTACCTTGATGGATAAGATCAGGGAAGCTCAGAAGACGGACAAGGGGATTGCCGAGATCAAAGAGAGGATGAGGAAAGGAAAAGCTAAAGCATTTCGTGAGGATGAGCATGATACCCTATGGTTTGAAGACCGCGTATATGTGCCAAATGATCCGGAGATCAGGAGGTTCATTCTGCAAGAGGCCCACGATTCACCGTATTCGATTCACCCAGGAAATACCAAGATGTATCTGGATTTAAAGGATAGTTTCTGGTGGACTGGAATGAAGAAGGATATTGCGGAGTATGTAGCAGTTTGTGATGTATGTCAGAGATTGAAGGTAGAACATCAGAAGCCAGCCGAATTGTTACAGCCATTGCCGATACCCGAATGGAAGTGGGATAAACTAGGCATGGACTTTATCACGGAATTACCCAGGACTCGTTTAGGCTATGACTCGATATGGGTTGTAGTCGATCGTTTGACGAAAGTAGCTCATCCCATCCCAGTGAAGACCACTTACACCAGTGCTAAGTTGGCAAAGATTTACATGACCAGGATCGTATGTCTGCATGGAATTC